>NC_045713.1:32485750-32789341 GCF_009834535.1 Camelus ferus | reverse complement strand
CACGAGGCCAAAGGGTACATTAACACGTGTACAGATACGCAGATAATTAAATAATAGAGCTCTATACCTGGTGGCTGGCATCGTGGTATTCAGGCTTGGCAAAGGAAGATATCTGATGATTCCAGCCCAGTTCCTGTCCACTTCCCACCCATATTGACCTGACAAAATTGCCACCACCTAATGGCCATCACAATGCTGTCTGTTAAAACTCTGCCCTAGCAGCTGGGCTCTATTTGAAAAAGAAACAAACAACAAAAAAACCAATATGAGAAAATCGTAAAATAAAGCATCAGTGTCAGAAGTTCTTTGGGTCATGAATACCTTTGAAAATTTGAAGACAGTTTTGAGCCCAGAATAAACTGTACATATACACATACACTCAGACTCAAACTTTGCATCCCGTGACTGGAGGGGTCTATGAAATTACATGCAACTTTTCTGAATTACATGAGGGTTTTACCTGCACTGCAGCCGCATTCCTTCCCTTCACTCAAAACCAACTGCAGAGACTGCGGCTCCTACAGCCGTTCCAGTGCAGCCTTGCACCTTCTGGGAAGGACAGGACACACTCTGGACACAGAATACCTGGGTTTGTACAGCCCAGCTCTACCTACTCCCCAGCACATACTGAATCACTCTGCACCTGTTTTCTCACCTGAAAACTGGGACAATCAAAGGGTCACTGTGAAGAACAAATGGCTCCTTCAAGTCAGATGGGTCTCGGTTCAAACGCTGAGATGCGTCCCCTGTCCAACCAACTAAAGTGCCATCTCCCTCTGACCCAGCCCACTATTTTATTTCTTCACACCATACTACTCTCTGAAATTCTTGTTAACTTATTTACTGTCCGCTCCCCCTACTAGAAGGTAACTGCCACAAGAGCAGGGATTTAATCTTATTCACCATTTTGTCCTGTGCACCGAAGCCGTGTCATGTAAGCAAGTGTTTGTCAAATGTCTACTGAATGAACAATAATCACTGATATTTAATGAGCACTTCTGTACACAGCTCGAGTCTGTGCACTTTAAATGTATGTATTTCCAATAAAGACACACATACATGACTGAATAAATGAGTCTGACACACTTAACACTGTCCCTAGCACATAGTTAGTTCTCAATAAATGACAGCTATTTGTATCAATTCTAATTATGTGATGTTATCAAATACTCAATAGTAAAGGGATTTGAGCCCTAAGGATATAAAGTAGAACTTAATTTCACCTCTCAAGAGCTGGTTCCTAAGGTCCAATTTCTCCTGGCCTCCTCTTCTCCCAACACTCTACTACCTTCAAAGAGAAAACAGGAAATTGTCTCAATGTTCCAATTATTCCTTACCCCCATCAGTTACCAGATAATGTGATACAAACACAGCCAGCAGTATACAGTTCCATCTCTCTTCACTCCACAAGCTAATTTTCACCTCAAACACAGCAAAAGCCAAAATTTGAAGCTGAATTTGGGAGATGTTCATCCTGTTGTGCCACTTTTTCACCTGCACCTCAGTCCCTTGGAAAAAATTCACATAATAATGGAAATCACTCTCCTTTTAGCAAGGGTGGACGTCCAGATAGTTTATTTAAGCCATAGCCATGCAGCAGTCTAGGAAGCTGGAAAGATTTGCCAAGCAGGTGAACCCCAGTGGAAAACCTTCCGGTGCTGGTCTGAACTGCGTCTTCTCTACTTCGAAAAACAAATGAATCACATTTAAGGTGTCTAGAGATGCAAGGGCAAAGGCCAGCAGCTTTTCTGCATACTACACAGTGAGCATGAAGAACTCACCGCCAGTTTTACACTTCTTAAGATATCTTGTTTCACTGCAGTATTTTCTAAAATTCGCCTGATGACAGATTGGCTTTTAACCCTGAGGGATGAAGCACAACCGTGTCAAAGAGAATAACGGATGTGGACCATCAAGGTCCTCCATCTCTTCAGAACCTCTGGAGACAATGGGCTATGTTTCATGGAACGGCAAGAAAAGACCAAGAACTGAAGTCCTAATCAGGGCTTTCAAAGCCAGAAACACTTGCCAAGAAAGCAAAGGGCAGATTCCACCTCCACTGGCTGGCAGGCCCACACGTTCTGTCGAGCCATGTGAAACAGCCAGTTCTTGCCCTCCCCACCCCTGGGCCCAGTATTTGCGGGTAGCAACACCAGTGACTTTCCTAGGAGACCGTTTCATAAAAATAGAGCTTCCAATTTTAGGTCTAAAACTGAAAAGAAAAATAGCCAGAATTAGAAGTCTGTTTTAACACAATATATTGAAAATTACAAGTTTAAGCGCTGGTAGTTGGGGACGGGGATCACACCACCACACGACTTCTTAGTGAGTCATAAAAAATAGCGCAGGCTTGTTTAACAGTGGATACCCACCGGTAACAGTGCTAAGAAGTGCATGTGTCAGACAGATGGAAGACTAACCTGACACTCCTTCTCCACTTGTTTTAGCAGGGGCAGGACTGACACAAATTAACTACAGCAGCAATTTAAAAGATAAACGTTAATAAACCTTTTTGGAGGCTAGTCAAAGAGGAAATGTTTGAAACCCTGAATATGATTCATTTTTCAGCAGTTTAAGAGGGGGGAAAAAACCCTCTAAACTATTAATAAATCACTAACTGAAACATTTCAGGATTTCTAACACCTATTCTTGATTAACATACCTTTGTGTCAAAAGCAAAAGCCAAGTGCCAGCATTTAACAACAAGCTGCTACCCTTTCAGTTATGAGAATCAGTGGAGCTAGAAGAGAACAACAAAAATTAATCTTCAGGCCTAGATGGATACTGTCTTTGCTAATAAGGTAATGAAGACCTCCCCAAAGGGCTTCTGGGTACCATAAATTATATAACAAATCCACTTCTGCCAAGCAGCCAGGATTAACTCCTATTCATCCAGGGTACGACTCATGTCACCAGTGGGCTTATCAAAATCGAAGAGTCATTATCCACCACTGCTCACTACACATCAGTTTGCTGACATCAACTACTCATTACAAAAGAAGTCACTTAACAATCTTAAAACTCTGACACTTGTTTCTCCTAGACAAATTTTTTTTCAAAAAAACAGAGAAGAAAATATTTCATTAACTTCTCCCCCAGTAAGTCCTTCTGACTGATTTTTTTTTAATTGTCTATGATGACACTGTATTATAATAGACAATCATTTCCACTACGCATTCAAGGCTTGAATGCATTATACATTATTTACTTCTGTGGAACATAAACATTTATGGCTCCTAAGCAAACAGTTAAAAATGGCAAGCACAGAAGAGAAAGGTTGCAGTTTAGTGAGGGCATCTTGGATTTAAGTTCCAAGAAGGCAGGGAGTGTGTATGGTAACATGAAAAGGGCTAACTGGCACCTAACACTTTCTCAATTCAAATCTGTTTTACCCTTTCTCAAAATTAAGGATAATGCTTCTCAAGTCCACTTTTTAAAGATACGAAGTTTAAAATGCTTCTTTCAGAAAAAACTATACTACAATAGAGAGGGCTTTTTTGTTTAGTATGCTAAGTCTTTCCATCACTACAAAATGAGGGCTCGAACTAGACCCATGTCTTTCAGACTTTAACTACAACCTTCAGTGAGAAACACATGTTACATCCTGGCCAAATGCACACACACACACACAAACATATACATATACATACACACACACACACACACACACACATGCACACACGCACAACTCAGAAGTTTCATGAAGCAATATATACCCTCACTTTTAAAATTTGGTTTTTAATTGTTGGTTATAATCCACTAATTAGATATGACTCATAGTATGAAAATCTCAAGATCAAACTTAAAGTTTCCCTTCAATATCTTTATTGTGCCAGACACAACGCTAGGCATTTTACAGCTGTGACAGCAGTCCATGCCCAGATTACCATCCCCAGATTACCCCTACGAGGGTACTCTTGATACCCCTATTTTACAGATGAGGAAATAAACTCAGAAATAAAACACCTTATTCAAGTCCCTACACTGCAGCACAGACAGAGAACCTCACCAAACACTCCATCAGCTCCCCCAGCTTCCCAGCCTCTTTTCAGTTAGGTGGGGAAATGAGTCTATTTCTGGCCAAAGGGCTGTAGACAGATGTTCATGTGTCATTTCTAAGCCCAAGCAGAGAACTGGCGGATGACACCCCAGCCATCTCTTCCGTTGCCATGATGACCAAGACAGCAGAGCTGGCACAGCACACGACAGCAGAACCCATATCAGCATGGGTCTCCGAGCAACTGTATGGAGCAGAGCACCCTTCAGCCTACAATCCCTGTGGGACATTCAAGCAATAAACTTTCATCGGGTTATGCCAGTCTTTGAAAGCTCTAACTCCTGAAGATCTACCCCTCCTCAGTAAATTTACAGTTTAGGCCCCTGCCATCTTTATTGCAGCATTCTCACAAATTGTTTACCTGCTTCTGAGATTGCTCCCTCCAATCTCTCGTCCACACTGCCACTGGAGCGATCTTTCTAATACACACGTAGCCCATGTAAGTACTCAAAATTATTGAATCGTTCCCCTTCACCTACAACATAAAATCCAACTTCAGTAAGGCATATAAGGCTCTTCTGGATTTGGCCTCAACTACTGTCACTTACCGCTCTCATTCCACATCCTTCAGGCATACCGAAACATCTGCCATTCCCAAGAAGCCGTGGCCCCTCGTGCGCCTGTAGTCTTACACGTACTGTTGCCTGTGCTTGGAATGGTTCTTCACTCTCTAGTCTTGGTCCTTCAAGCCCAGCTCGGATTTCCCACAGGACCCCCCTCTGCCCCTTCACACCTTCATTCATAGCACTGACATTTTGGGACAGATTTTACAACATTTTCTATTTGTTGTTAGGCTGTTTTCTTACCACACCATAAGGTCCTTAAGAACAAGGTCCACAAAAGGCACTCCAATCTATTGGAATGAAAAACTGGCAACACATAAATAAATACATTTATTTTCCCTCAAACAGCACATATCCAACCCTAGGTCTGGCTTTAAGTATACATACTTCACTTTGAGTACAATGGAAGAGAATCAAGTTTGGAGGCCAAATTTTTCTAGAAGACTTACAAGACTAGTTTTGAGTTTCAGAAGTCCTCTGAATGATCCACATTCTGTCTGGGAAAGCTGGTTTTCTGCTCATATATGTTTTACTTGAAAACTACATAGTCTGGTTCTCCTTAGAAAACAGACTATATCTGTTTGGAAACCTTGAGTACTACTAAAAGTGAGTTTTTAAAAGTTTTGTTCTGTTAAGCTGCTATTTGTAATCAAAATCTATTTTGCTTAATTAGCCTGAATCAAACCTACTAAATACTGGAGACGTTCAGAACTTGTTGAGTGAGTCAATTTAAGCACTGTATGCAAATAGCAAAGCTACAAATCAGAAAGAGAAGGAACTCAGGCCAAACTGCTCAGAGGGAAGGAAAAGCTGTTTCCTTCCAAATGGGGGAAAAGCAAACAGAGAAGATTTTACCTGTTGCTTAACTTTTTATTTTTCTGCTAGGCCAAGGAATGGTTTTGCGCCGGAAACTTAGAAAAGCAAATGCTCTGATAAACTGAGTAATTCTGGTTCTTTAACTAGGGAGGTTTAAAGTAAAGAGTTAAAGTCTTCAAGTACACATTGTTTTTTTTACTTGAAGTTACCATGAAAGTTCAAATTTCCAACATCCTGAAAAGATTTTATTTTAGAAGTGAAAAGACTTTAAGATGAATTCAGATGAATTAAAAGGTTAGTCTACCACAAGAACACCAAAGTGGTGCTGGAAACATGTAAGAATGGCCTGAAAAGGTTTCGAACTCTACCACTATGTTTGCACATCTTTCATTCTGACTCAAAATGATATTTTCTCTTTTTAAATGTGCTTCTACTTCTATGACGATCATATTACCATGGAAATAATTATCTGCATGCCTGGGAAAGACTAGTTTTTTTTTTTTAATGTGGCTTTCATCTTTAAAGCCCAACACTCAGCTGCCCACAAGAGATCTTAATCAAGACTTACTGATCAAACGGCAATTTCCCAAGAAGAAAGCGAAATAACCTCACTCTAGCTTTGCAAATCCTAGTCTATAGACCAAAGGTAAATGTCACAGCCCCCGCACATCCCCATTCAGAATTTCTGCAGACTCATCAGCAATTATCCATAAATAATGACTTACCTCTGCACCAAGGGAAACGGACTCTGTCAAAAACCCAACATCTACCCTGAGTAGGGTGGCTCTTGTGAATCTGTGCAAAGGGTGAATGTCATGCATGTCATGAAATAGATTTAAGTGAGAAAAGAGATTTTTACTCTTGCAGAATATAGCCTTGAGTACAGCCTTTTTCTCTTTCTCAATGAGCCAAATAACACAGGTCACCACTTCTCTCGGAAGACAAAATAGTATGAATGACAAAACCAAAATTTACAAAGTTTGAGAGCCTGTGGCTTGGAACATTAGATTCCACCTCAGGTGGGAATCTGGGTTTCTCATTATGAAGTCATGTAGGAACTTTGTATTACATAAATAAAAGAGGAAAAAAAATCTTGAGCAACATCACTGTCACCATTTTGTTCTATTTTAACCTAATCTTGACTAGATAACACACGGTTCAGAAAGATAACAGACTTGGAACCATCTTTATGGCAATTTTTAAAAACTACAATTTGCAACATTAAACAATTTATTACAAGGAGCTATACCAGATGCGTGACCCTTTATGCTAAGGTAATTACAGAACAAAATCACTTGCAGAACAGAGGCTAACAACCAAATGTAGATAATGAAAGATGACAGTGTTAAGATACACAGAAAATGTCAAGGGAACACAGGTAATTAACACTTAAAAAATCAAGAAACCACAGACTACGTCTGAAAGCAGCTTTCTGGGCTCCTATTATGCAACTGAGATTTCATTTTTATTCTGGGTTTTGCTTGAAGAGAAAGCACCTCCCACAATAGTTTATTTCATTTCTACCACTGCTCATTTTACTTCTCAAGACCCCCACTAATTCTGTCTCATGAGCAAGATGACAAAAAGTGAGATTTTAAATAAAGCTTGCCTCAGAGTTATCTTCATTTTAGGGCACACGTCATACTATACCTTTCAGTATTACCAGCAAGAAGTAATGTACAGATCACTAAGATGGGGCAGAGTCTCGACTTTCCAGGACCCAGAACACAGGAACGGGCCCACATTCAAGTGAGGGGGCATGGCTTTTTCTCCCTCCCCAGCAGAACAAACCAAAACCTAACTCCTACTTTGGCGTTCCAACACCGAAGAGTGAAAGGAACTAAAGATCAATCCAGGTTTTGAGGAAACTGCTAGAACTGAAAGAGGAAGCAGTATTACTCGTTTCTTATTAAAAAAAAAAAAAAAAGCTACCACTACTAACATCTATGATAACTTAAATGCTACACAACTTACTTATGGGTATTTTCGCCATGAATGCACAAACATAAATTTGTCAGTTTGCTGGAGTTAGGCAAGTTTTTAAAGCCACTCAAACTTAGACCTGCTCTATTGTGTCCATCACCACAGAGACTTAAGGAAGGTGTGGCACTGCACTTGAATTACTGAATCTTAGAACTTACAGACTTCAGCCATTCCTACACGACCTTTATGACCTTACATATCCATTTACCATGATAATACTGTTCCCCTAAGGCTTTTCTTAAAATCTTAAAAAAAAAATCATACCCACTTTAATATCATCCATCAAGTCACAGGTATAATATGCTAGTTGTTTTCATTAATACACATTAAAATATAGAACCAATAAATGAAAAGTATTCACGCAGCAAAAATCATCTCATGTACCATTAATAGCACAAAAACACACCCTTGCATGCTCATTTCAGCAGCACATATAGTAAGAATGTAATCAAACCTACACTTTGGGAAACAGTGATTTGGTCCCAAATCCTTTGTCACCGTTAAGGAAACAGACTCAAAGAGGGTCTGTAACTGGCCCAAGGACACACAGTAACTGGTGGCAGAGTCTAGACTGGAATCGAGAACTGAGTCCAGAGGTGGTCCCACCAGAAGAGAATCCCCAGATGGGTAAGCTACAGGGAGAACTAGAGACCCAGCCTTCGGGGAGTTAATCTGTAAGTGAACCCTAAGCAGCTGGTAAGCCCTCTGACGGTGGATCTGGGCTTTTCACTTTCTCTGAGAAGCAACACACACAACATGATACTTGCCAGCTGACTCTCAAAGACTGTCTGGATCGGCTGAAATAAATCTGTTGTTTCCTTCCCATAGACTCATGTGGTTTTGCCCAATTCACTGAACCTCAAGGCATACTGCCAATGATAAAAATGTCTCCTGGATCAGTTTCCCACTTTTTGATCCAACAATATCCTAGCCACTGAGCCCCTGTCCCCACTGTTAGACTCACACATGCTCTCTATGGTTTCAGGAGGAAGATTTTCCATTCTGGGTTTTAGACCAGCTTTGGAAATAGGCTGGAAGTTTCCATCACGAGTTACTCCTGTACTTCCCAGGTACCCAGGGTAGGTTTTATTTTTAAGTGACAGATACCATGTCTACCTTGTGCCTAGCAATGTTTTATACACAGTGCCATACTTAACAGAAGGCAAAATGATATCATTTCTGGCCCCTTGGGAGCTGCAAATCTATGTGAGTTTAGCCATATATGCATGTAGCTAATAATAACTCATGTTATTAAATGTTATTTATATACCAAGCAATGTGCCATGTCTTTCAAATGCACTCTTATTGAATCCTCACAACTATTTCCTGCGATTATCCTCACTTAATACATGAAAGAAATGAGGCTTAGAGATGTTAAGTGGCTCATCCAAGGCCAAGCAGCAAGTAGGTGGTAAAGTTCAAACTCAAACTCAGACTCTAGGCCGATGCTCTTCACCAATGTACACCTGAATCTTTTTAAAGTCACAGTGAAAGGAAACATGATTTCTGTATCTGATTTCCTATTAAGTGAGTTCTTTTCTTGCATTAGAGTTCAAGAATACATAACACATTCTGGGAGTGCCATTTCATCTTGATTGAGGGAAGAATTCGCTCCTTGTAATCTGAAGCTATGCAATTTGCACTCTTGACAAAAAAAAAAAGTCATCAAATTAATAGTAAATGCACTACTTATCATCCAAATCAACTTCAGGTAACCTTATTCCATTACTACTTATAGGACGCAAAAGTGGACTATTACTGTGGTATAATAAAAAATATATTTGGTCTTTGTCCCCAGTTCCTACCATAGCTCCTAAAACCCTTGGAATTTCCTTACTGATAGGAGAGAACTTTGTTATTCACAGGGAGCAGGGTTTGGACCAAACAGGATTTTAAGCTAACTAGGTGAGTCAGGATGGGCCCTTATGAGTTTCCAGAGAGGGGCTGGCCACACCAGAAAGATCAGGCACATGATCAGAAGGTTGGAACTTTCAGCCCCACCTCCAGGCCACAGGGGAGGGAGGGGTGGTTGGAGTTTAATCACCAATGCCAATGCTTTAATCAATTATGCCAAATAAAGGAATCTCAACTGAAATTGAAACAAGGCTAGGGGAGCTTCAGGGTTGGTGAGCACATCAATGTGCTGGGAGGCTGACATGCCCAAAGGGGACATGGAAGTTCTGTGTCCCCAATTCAGATCTTGCCCTATGCATCTCTTCCATTTGACTGTTCCTGAGTTGTATCCTTGACAATGAAACTGTAATTATAAATATCATGCTTAACCAGCTCTATGAGTCATGTGTTTTAGCAAGTTATCGAACCTGGGGGAAGGTGGTCATGGGAATCCCTGAATTTGTAGTCTGCCAGGCAGAAGCACAGGTAACTTGAGACAATCTGATATTTGTAGTTGGTACCTGAAGTGGGGCAATCTTGTGAGACTGACCATTAACCTGTGGGGTCTGCACAAACTCCAGGCAGTTTATATCAGAACTGAACTGTTGGACATTCAGTTGGTGTCAGAGAATTGCTGCTGGAAGGAAATAACCTCAGGAAAAGAGGTCCACATTAAAACCAGCATAACTGAAACCTAGAAGCCACCTCCCTTCTTGATCTAATCATTAAAGCTATAGCTGTCACCAACTCAGAGCAGTAGGAAACTTGGCCCTATGACAGATCCACAAGTACCTGGTAGAATAAAATTTCTTTTCAAAGACTAAAGAATTCATTTGACCTGCTAAAGACACCATGAAATGGTGTAAAAATATGAAGTCAAAATTTATTTTCTTTAATTTATAATTTTAGTTGTGATTTATTTCACATCAATTCTAGTCCCCGCGAGAGATTCATGAATTACCTCAATAGTTTACACGTAACTGCTCCCTTTGGGTAGTAGGCATTGTTAAATGACCATCACCACCACCCAGTATAATATACTTTAACCCTAACGCTAGTGGACCAGGGACATTACATTCCCATTTGTTTATCAATTTCTCATTTGTCAAAAACAAAAGTCAAGAGGCAGAAATCTCAAAAAAGACCAATACCACAAAAGCAGTCAATCATGATCAACTAGTCAATCTTGAAGACCAGTCTGGTCAAACACTGCCTCCCTGCACTCACCCTGTCCCATCAGGAAAATGCTCAGGGAAGAGAGCACTGTGGTCAGGGCCGTTGTCAGGGCCACTGGATTACCCAACTCCATAGGTCCCCATCCCCCTCCTTATGAAAGGTGCTTCCTGGCATTGGGCAATCTTGTGGGCCTGCTCTGTCCCGACCCACTCCTCCCCCCAGCAAGTGCCACTGTTAGCAACTTCCACCCCTTCCCAGCTGGACCACTGATGGGCGTCTCGCTTCACCTTGCAGGTACAGCCCAGAATACTACCACCATCACCACCCTACACTCCCAAAGGCCTGCTCCCTTACATGCTCTCTTCCCCCACAACTGAACCCATCTATCTAATGCCTCTAGAAAGGTCTTTAGACTTTTCTCTTTCATAAAATGTTAGTAAACCCCCAAGCAAAATTCTCCTACCATAAACAGCAGCTGTAACCAACCATTTTGAGTAAATGACTGGACAAGTGACTAGTTATTTCAAAGAAAAACTAATTTAGTAGGAGAAAAAGAACCATGGAAACATTCTTAAAAATGAACACAGAACACTGACTGTATCACTCCTCACTTCCGAACAGCATTGCCACAACTGGGGAAACGCCCCTCTGAGGACCTGGAACTTCTAGCACATCCACACTTAGAATCCATGCTGCTAGGGTCCCAGGACCCTCTCTGCAGTGGTATTTCTAGCCTTACCCTCCTATTTAAAGAGCAGCCACTACGTAGTCATCAAGTAGATATAAAGTAAATGTTTCACTGAAAACAAATTTGCTTCACAGATTGAAAAAAAAAGGAATAGGGCCACTGTAATTATTTCCACAGAGCCATGCTAAGACTGTTCTGTCAGTGAATGTACCTGGATTTTCCTGCTCAGATTCCAGGGCAGGTCACTGGGAAGGGAGCAGTCAGTTCAGCTTTTTGCATAGGCATTCTCGACAGCATGTCCACTAGTTTATCTTAGGAACTCAGAGTGATAAAGCCTCAGCTCTACTTAAAGTACTGTTACCACTTTCAGAAATATTCTGAGAAAAGACCATATACTTACTAGCACGATTACCCACCAATAACTTCACCGTACTTATGTTTCAAAGCTGGTTATAAGGATTCTTCTTTGAAAGAACAGTAGTTTGTGACAAAACGTTTGATTAAAAAGCCAGAAATATAGAAAACCAAACACCAAGAATTCAATTAAAACCAAAGTCTGAGTTCCTACCATTACATATTTGAGGCAATGTAAATAAGAAAACAGAATTAGTGCAGAGAAGGGCCTAGTCTAGTCCCGTAGCTGCCAGTACCTTGCTCTGAAACTTTAAGCAAGTTTACTAACCTTTCTAGATTTCATTTCATTCGTGCTTTTCAGTCTGTTTTCAACCTCCAACCATTTTGATCGACTGAAATCTTACGGGTAAACCCAGTATAACCGAATATTAAAGTAACTTTCGCAGGGTGAAGCATGGGGTGGAGGTGGGGCATGAGATGGAAGGAAGACAGCAAGATGAGGTTCTCCACCTCTACCACATGCATACTCTAGACATGACCCCTGAGAGGGCTCTGCATAGCCCAGTTTGAAAAACTATCATGCCAGATATTGTAAGGTTTTTGAGGGTCTTTTTTCTGCTTCTTCCTCAACTGGAGGAAGAAGAATTAAATGTATTCAATGTAGTAAATGCTGTGACTTGAGTCTTGTTCAGAATCAAAATTATAGGTCACACACAAACCCACTTTAGGCAAACACTGCAGAATCTAAACCTTTCATCATCCAACAAGAGCTAAAAGCTATAACCAAACCTTGCTGTCTTAATATGGTGGAAGCAATCTACTAATAAAATAAGGGGTAAGTCTTCCCGACACACCGTCTCCTAGACTGACCAGCAGAGACTGGGGCAATGTGTATAAAAGATGCTAAACACACTCCAAAATAAAAAAATGTTAAAAAAAAAATTTGACACAACATTGTAAAATGTTTATAAATCAATAAAAAATGTTAAATAAATAAATAAATAAATAAATAAATAAATAAACAAACAAACACGCTCCAAAAATGAGAAGTCCTACTACTATGTAGTGCTGCTATCCAAGATCCTTGGTCAGTCATCGTATCTGGTCTGGATCTCCAAGCCTTAGTGACAGAACTACTTTCAGTCACCTAGGGCCTAAGGCTGAGCCCTCCAGCAGAGCAGGGAGGACAGGACCGGGGATGCTGCTGCCCAGCACTATGCAACAAGCTTCCATGATGCAATTCAGACTGAAACTCAACAACATAGCACAGGTCAAAGGACAAGGCCAAGCCCTCAGGAAGGCAAGAGTCATCAAAACGATGTCTACTTCTCTGTGTAATGAGGTGGCCCATTTTGCCACAAGGGCTAGTCACCACCTCAAGACTCCTTTACTGAGCTTCTCTATTCTGATGAATGGCATTTAAATAGTTTCATCCGCACACATCTTAAAGAAGAGGATTTGGCACCACCCGCCCCCTCTCCAATCTTCTCCTTTCTACCTATCACAACTTCAAAGAATTAGACTGAGCCACTTCCACTAAATTAATATATTAAGTTATTTGTAATCACTTACTAATTAAATGGTCAGGTGCTGTGATAATCTCCTTTTTCCCCCAAAAGAAACAGGGCCCTCCATCACCTAGAAAAACAGACACAAGAACTAGTAAAACTGAACCTGAATTAAAAGACACTGACTCAATAAAACACCCTGGTCCACTGTGCAGGGAGCTTCAGAACACTGTTCCAACATTCAGGGAGAATTGATCCCAGTTCACTGGTATCAACATCTGTAAATAGACACAAAGAGGTAACTGTAAGTTGTCAAGAGCTGGGAAAATAGGAGTTACCACATAATCACCATTGTTTCAACCCGAGTTACCGCATCTTCACCTCAAAACAACTAGCAGCCAGTGTACCATTCACTCTTATTGTAGCACTCTTACTGAAGCAAAATCAGATTAATTTTAAGTCATCTAATGCACACACAACTCCAAAACGAAGTGGCATCAACTGGCCTTCTAGACTGCTCACGTTTCAGAAGAGCTTGTCCAAAAGACCCCAGAAGTTGAAGCAACAAATCCACTCGTTCCCTGGGTTAATAAAAGGCCAGTTCAGCTCTGAGAATCTAAATTCACTTAAATTTGTGGATTCTTTCCCCAAACACAATTAGTAACCAATGTAGGAATCTAAGACTTCTTCCTGTATTCAAGTCTCCTCCCACCCATCGGCACCCCCACCTTCAGAAAGAAGAGCCACCAGTCTCCAAACTGGCTGATGGAATTTCAGCCTACAGGATATTTTCATACTTGAATTAAAATGAACTATAAAATGAAGATGAATAGTGAACATCTTAATAATCCATTAGCTAGAGCATTTGAAATCCAGCATTAGGATACAAAGTCCAAAATTCTTCAACGAGGCCAAAGCCGTGTGTGTGTGTGTGTGTGTGTGTGTGTGTGTGTGTGTATCTATAGATATATACATACATACATAAACCTATCAATTTTCCATTCCTTTGAGTTACTCTGCAGTAGAAAGGGTGGAATCTATCTTTTGCCTGGTCCTAACTGTTCACTTGCATCTGCATTCAAATTGGATTTCAGTAAGTTAGTACCAGGCTCAAGTCCCTCCCCTTCTTTACCCCCAGGATTGCCCAGGAAAACTATTCAATTTACTTTTAATAATCCATCCACCCATGCTAGTAAAGTACGAGAACCTAAAACAGTGACAAGTCCTCGATTTCTGATTCATTTTTCCCAAACACTAAAAGATTTTATTTAGCATTTCTAATGTTAACTTTACTACAAATAGCCCAAGCAACATTTAAGTCTCTCAGTTGCCGAGCTCAAAGGACCAATTCACTCAAAGAACACACTAGTCACTGTTGCGGGGTTCAAAAGAAGAAAACAGCATATTCTTTCTGTTTTGGCCCATTGTGACATGGCTCAAGAGGGCCAAATCAAGGAGGAGTCCTCACTGGGCCTCTCAAGTGGACAATCTGGTCAAGGTGAGGCTGAAAAGCAGCTGACTACTGGAGATGAATTGCCCCAACAGAAGGGAAAAGTAGGTTACATCCCTTGGTTACATGCCGGCCCAAAGATGCCGACAGAGTGGGATTGGGCCCACAATGGTCATTTATCTAATGTAATCCACTCAGTGAACTTCCAGCACCAACCTACACCTCAGCTGAGTGTTATTAGTCATCAGGCAGACCAGACAAGAGTGGAAATATTGCAACATAAAACCTGCCTCCCTACGAGAAACAACTTCAAACTTAGATCCTGATGGTCATCTTTGTAGAGCTACAGCGGCATATTATTATCACGTGCCCAAACTTCAACCCTAAATTCGCATACAGCTGGAAGCAAAGCAGGATTCATATACTAGAACATATTCAGGGTACTCATTATGCAATTTTAAAAAGCGTGTGAGACAAAATCCTGTAAAAGGCATGCTCTCAATTGAACATCCCACTGAATTCTGAACACATGCCTTGAGATTCATCTGCCAGAAAAGACTCAGATGACCACTGCCTCCTCCTCTTCCACTCTCAGCAGGGTGACTTTTTTTTTTTACTATAACAGTCCAACAGTACCCTCAAAATAGTATGTGCAAAGACTCTAGGAAAGGCAACAGAATTAATCAAAAAGGAACATCACTTTCTATTTCCTTCTCCTTCTTGCTCTCTGACCCAGACTCTTTTCACTCTCTTCTTTGCTCATCAGGTTCTATTACTGCCTTCCCTACCCCATCCTCCCTCACCTCCCCCACCTCCTCTCCATCCTCCCCTTTCTTCCCATTCCCTGGAACTTGCTAAACTCAGTCCAGCCGATTTCTGCACTAGCTAGTCCTTGAACTTGGAAGACTCTTCCCATATCTTTGCATGGCTGGCTCCTGTTTACTTAAAGCTCAGCTTAAGTGTCCCCCCACCCCGAGTAAGGTCTTGACTGTATCCCAGTCAGACACTTTCTGTCACATCACTCTTATTTTCTTCAGCACTTATCAAAATCTGATTTGCTTATTTATCCGTCCCCACCCCTCACTCCAATGTAAGCTCCATGAGAGCGTGGTCCTTATTGCTGTGTTCACCTCTGTATGCCTACTGTCAAACTGCAATTAGCAGTCAGTCAATAAATGTTTGTTGAATGAATGAATTTTGGACTTTTTATTCAATGATTCCAAATCAGTTAAGGTGAGAACAGTAGTCATTTTTTTTTCTTTTGCTGCATTTCTCTGAAACATCTAAACATGCTGTTACTTGCACAATCAAAGCATTAAATATTCTGTTTTATCAGGCCTGAAAGCCCTAATGAGTAGGATGGGACTCATGATAATTCTTCTGGCAATATGCATATAAACTAAGTTAACAGAGGGACATGATTTATGGACGCTTTCTAATCAAAGGATCCCTAAAATCTGGGCACCAACACTTAAAGTTCTTCAGAAAACACAGTTTGACTCAACAGAGGATTTCCAAAGAAAATATCAACACCAAAATAGGAACCACCACATTTCATTCTGAAATCGTTGTGACAGGCTCAAGTAGTACTACTTTTTTCCTCCTTAAACCATCAGAACAACAACAGAGATCTTTTCCAATCATTCTTTGCTTTCTTCAAATAATTTTTTCACATCCATTATTGGTTTATATTCTTCCTTAAAACAAAACCAAGAAAATCACACTGTCTCATTTAAAACCACCAAACACAAAGAATCAGTTAAATAAATAAGATGGAAATCAGAACAAGCCAAATGTGTCACTGAAGACTTGTGTGCCAGACACACAAATGGAGAAAAAGATAAAAGAGCTATTGTCACTTGTAGAAACAAAAATGTAATATGGGGTTTTCTGTTCTCCAAAGTGCAGCATGAAGTGTGGGTGGAGAGAAACACAGAAATCCATAATTAGCCTAACATCAAATCATTTTGGAAAGAGTTGACAACATTTAAATTCCTCATACATAAAAGTATTTAGAGCAAGAGACCTTGATTCCTGGGCTATGATGCCATTTAGGAATCCTTGCAAGGGCTTTGGAATTCAACATCCGTAAGAGAAAATGCTCATCTTCCTCGGGAGCGACAAGGCATTGAGAGGTGCTCCCAAAGAAACACAGCCTGTAACTGAAGTATTACAGAGCTTGTAGTTAAGATCTGGGATAGAGGCGGAACACCAAATTCAAAAGAGGTAACCAATGTACCAAGTGCCATAAAGGAAAAAAAACACCACGATTACCACCTAGACACGGAGAATTAAAGTGGAAAGGAGGGGTGTGCATGGGGGGAGGATGGGGGGGGGTAAGGGGGAATGGAAAAAAAACAATACATTTGTCACCCTGTCTCACTTCCTATACAGGATACAGGCAAAGCCTCCAGCCCCATTACCTCGGGCACAGATGGTTATCGTTTATAGCAAAGGTGCATAGGAAGGCCTCCGGGTCTGAGCCCCTTAATTCCAGGGCTGTTAATGATTAAAGAGAAGGATGGGGGTGGGGAGGGAAATGAGGGCGGAGGGAGCTGTAGATTCACCCACCACCTCCCGCCTGGGCTCCTACCTCACGGCGCTTACCAGGGGCAGAGGAACAGAGTCTGCACCCCACTCCAGGGCAGCTCCGGTCCCCAGATCCCCAGGCCCTGGGTTGAGGGGTGCTGGCGGTGGGGAGGCAGGGACAGTAGGTAAGTTTTCTGAGACCTACGGCTGACACGCCACAGGCTCCCCTCACAGCCTCTTCCTCCAGAGGGACCAGTCCAGACAAGGCGCTGATTTCCACTCCTCCCCTTCCACCCCTCTTTCTCGAAGGTACCCAACCCCCGCCCCTTCATCTCCCAATGCCTCCCCTTTTCCTCAACACCCCCCCTCAAACTCACAGCTGCTCCAGAGGTTCCTCCAGTCAAACCCTTTCTGGAAACGACGGCGGCCCGGCGGGTCCAAACCACCTACCATCCCCGCTCGCGTTTCCAGGCTCCCTACCGCCGCCGCCGCCTCTTCTTCCACCACTGCCGCCGCCTCCTCTTCATCTGCGGCCCACCTGGCGGCGGCCGCCCCGAAGCCCCGCCCCCTCCATCGCCTCCTGCATCATCACTTCCGGTAACCCCGCAGGCCGCCCGCTTCAGGAGGCGGAATAGGAGAGGGGCAGGGAGGGAACGAGTGGTTTATTGCGTCATGACGTATGCAAAGACGTACGAAGCCGTCGCCAAGTAAGGGCAAAGGCGTAGCGACGCGGAGGGAGGGCTCGGAGAAGATGGGCTGGACCATTTTTTTGGCTAGAATGGGGGGAGGAGAGCGAAAGGAGTAAAGGAGGGGAAAAGAAAGGAAAAACTTGGCTGTATTGTTGGGTATAAGGCGCGGGGTGGGCTAGAGTTTGAAGTTTAAGGGAGGCTCGCGCCTACACCCGACCTGGGACTAACGCTCCCACAGAGGTCCGCCCGGTGGCGTGGTCCGGCCTGTCCTACCGGACCTGCCCGAGCTCCGTCGGCCGCGGCTCTGCTAGGCTCCCGGCGCCGCCTCCTCCCTGCCCGCCGTAGGCTGCGGCGCTTCTGTGGGTGGGGGAAGGCTGGACTGACGCAGAGTGAGTGAGGATGGAGACGCTGACTCCTGGCGCGGGAGACTGGGGGGAAAGGGGTTGGCTCCCCAGGGGCAGGGTGGGGGTGGGGGCGCGACGTTGCTAGGAGACGAGCCTATGTGACCCCAGCCCCGCGAGGGCGGCTGGGTGTCACCGCCACGGGCCTTGGGAACCTGCCACGGAAGCGGCTCGAGGGCCAGGAAGGGGAGGCCTGGTTTGGGGTCCATCTGGGACTTCTCTGAATCCTTTGGCCCTCCGAATGTGCAAATCCGGGGGCAAGAGGCGTCTAGCTGAGGAAGGCAGGATAGCTGCCTTCTAGCTGACCGTCTAGCTGACCTAAGGCAGGATACTGAGACTTTATGGAAAATGACAACCAGCTTCTTAATTCTCTTGGTCCGCAAAAGGCGTTGCTCAGTGATTTTTTTATTCGAGTCTGGGAGAAAGTTAAAAAGTAAATCAAAGAAATGCCTCAAAGATAGTAATACCAGGTGAAGTGGTAGAAGATGGGGCAAGAGCCACTCTGAATTGGGTCAGGCTGTTCAGAGGAGGCCAGGTTTTGCAGAAAACCAAGAAAAGAAGGAAGCCAGGGAATGAGCTTTCTAGGTGGAGAAAAGATCCAACAGGAAGGGATCTGAGGAAGGAAACGCCAGGTGCCTGGAGCAGAAAGGAAAGAACTAGAGCCAGCGTGGTCTGTGATGGAGAAGTGGCAGCTTCTGATCAACCAGAGCCTTTTAGCCCAAGGGGAGGGTTTGGCTATTATATTACCGGAGGGTTTTAAGAAGGAGTGACCAGACCTGATTTATATTTTTAGAAAATCATTCTTAGTTACTGCATAGAGAAGTATAGAAGTATTCAGACCTATTAGGAAGCTGTTGCAGTAGGCAGAGGGAGACCTGACAGTGGAAATGGAGAGAATTAAATTCAGAGTTTATACTGCAAGTAGAGCTTGCAGGGCTTACTGCCAAATTGAATGTGAAGTGTATGGGAAAGGAAGAAACCAAGGATGACTCGTAAGAGAAAGCAGTTTGAGAAGACTATTCTTTTGAACATACTAGTTTTGGGATGTCTATTAACCATCCAGGCAAAGATGTGGAGAAGTTAGATATCTTAAGTCAGGGGAAAACTCAGAGAGATAATAAATGTAGCAGTTTATTTCTAAATCACATAAAAAGAGGATGCAGATGAAGAAGAGGGCCCCTAAACTCTTTGGGAGTCTTTACCTTTGGAGATGATCCAGAGAAGAAAAAGCTAGTAAAGGAGACTTAACACAAACAAGGCCTTAAAAAAGGAGGACCCATAATATCCTAGAATAGTGGGACCTACCCTCATAATCAGCAAGACTCATCCTTAAGGCCTGGCCCAAATCTCTTCCCTCCTTTCCTCTTCCAGTTGGCCATGCTTTGGGACTCCTGCTTAGGTGATTTGTGTTCATTATAGCAAGCCTGACGTTGCTTGTTAATTATTTATAGGTTTGAGACATTCTCACCACTCCCACCCCCAGAACTATTTCTTCTTTGTGCCCTGCTGGCTTCCAGCACAGAGCCTTGCCCATAGGGCCCAACATGTAGGAACACTGTGTCCATAATATATCAACCATGGACTTCAACGGCTTCTGACAAAGGGACATTTGTCCCTGCTGCTGCTGCTGCTACCTCCACCACTAGATATGGTTGATCTTATAAAATAAAGGGTATCAGAAGAATCAGAAGGCCTGGGGTTCAATCCTGGATCTGCTGCGGACTAGCAGAGTGGCCTTGGTTAAGGCCCTTTTCTCTGAGTTTAAGAGGTGGGCCTAGATTACAGATTACAAACTGGCAAGAGATGTTGCCTGCAAACATGGTTTGGTCCACAAATTGATTTAAATTCTTCTTTAAAATTTACTTGCCAACATTTAAAAATTGGATATCAAAACCCATATTTTCAGCTTCATTTGAAAAATGGGACAATCTGGCAATACCAGCCTGAGGTTCTTGCACAATAGTCAGCTGGAGCCGAGGAGAGTCTTCCTTCATTTACCTGCCTGACCCCTGTGGGCATTTGATTTGCAATTGTTGGTCTAAATCTCTGCTGTCAATATGTAGCCACAAGCTCCAGGATATCTAGCCACAAGCTCCACACAGCTATTTGAATTTAAATAAAATTTAAAATGTGGTTCCTCAGATGCATACTTCAGGTAACCAATAGCTGCATGTGGCCAGTGGCTATCCTGTTGGGCAGTGAGAATATAGAATATTTCCATCATTGGAGCACATTCTCTTGGTCAGTATTGGACTGGAGGAACTTGAAGTTACTCTGGGTGCCAATCATGCTGCACATGTAAAGATGGACAGTCATTGCTCCTGCTCTCAAGGAGCTTTGTCTAGTAAGGAGCTCCCGTGCCTATGCAGATGAGGAAGGTTGCTCACTGGGTAGTTAGAGGGTACTTGGAAACTGTCGTGAAGGCAGAGACCCTCTGTGCACAGTTAGGGTTATAGATCAGATGGGTGGATTAAGGGTTAGGTGTATCTAATGTTTTAACTAGAGCCCTTTTATCTGTTTCCAATCTGGGTAGTTATGAATGAATGAATGAATGAATGAATGAATGACAGATTGATCTTTAGCCTTGACCTACTTTTTACTCATTGCCAGGGCGCATGCGCGCACACACGCCCCCCACACACACACCCCCCACATCCCCCCCCCCCACTTCTGGTAACTGGTTCTCACCACTTCTGATTGCCCCTTACCTTGTCTTCATCTCATGGAATATGCTGATAAGGAAACAGATACTTCCATTTCTTTTAAGTTGAGGGACTGAAACTTGGTCTCCATTTAGAATTTCTGTACCTGAGGGGGCAAATAGCTGTATATCTCTGAGTTACAATAGCCTGATTGGAAGTGCAACTACAATCTTGTGTGTGCTCCTTTGCTGATATATTTAGAGTGAATGTACTTGCCTTATATGATCTTGTCTGGGATAGTTTAGAAACCTTTGAGACATAAATATTTTTGGTTTTTCCCTATATTCTGAAGATTTCCCATGTTACAGAGCCTAACCTAATTTCTTTTCCTTTAGGTAAGATAAAAATATGATCTACCCTCTCCTCCCTGACCCCTATATGACACACCATATTGTCACTTTCTGTGTAAAAAGATACTGTTTCAGATAATAGCCGTGGTATGATTCAGTACACCACACAAGCAAATCCTGAGATTTGCAAAACAGCGTGTGGTATTATACTTCCCTTTTTGGATTCTGGTAACCCAAAACTGATTCCAGGTCAGGAAACAAGTTCATGCAGTATGTGTGTGGCAGAGGGAGGGGGCACACAGTTGAGCTTGAAGGCTTTTCAGTTTAGGTAAGGATGGTACTGTGTAGGATATGGGTGTACACCAGAAAGCAGGGAAGAGTAAAAGCACGGAAGGATAAGCAAGGAGTAAGAGATAAGGGAAGAAGAATAGGAAGGGAAGCTTGGTCATGCCTTTGGTGTTGGCACCTGCATTGTATTTCCAGTAAGAAGTATGCACTGTGGTCTGAAGATAAGCGATGCCTCCAACAGGGTTATTTACTCATACTGAAGAACAATAGCCCTTTACTATACAGGGATTATTAATGATCAGAGGGAAACAGCTTTAGGAAAATCCATTACTACCACAAAGCAGTAAATTCACCAACAGGCAACACATTTCTTTCCCTCTTCTGCAGACAAAGCTTAGCACAGATAAAAAGAGGCCTCATTGTTCCTCCTTTATTTCCTCCTATTCAGGTAACATTTGCCTTTGTTAACTCCAAATGCTAAGTGATTTAAATGGATTATCATGAACGATCCTTACAGCATCTCTTTGAAGAATGTTCTGTTGTTACCCCATTTAAGAAACTGAGGCTCAGGAAGATTAATAACTTGCCCAAAGCGGAGAAGTCAGGACTCAAACCCAGATTCACTCCACAGCCCACTAGTTCATTGTATTGTATCTTCTATTCCTTACATGTGTGGAAAAACTTTGAATGCCTAAAACCAAGGTAGTCACTCTCTACTCTGCTATCCAAGGCAAGAGAATGTTTGGTTTGGCATTATAGGAACACTTTAATTCCCTGAAGTTTTTCCAAATGACAAAAGCTTTAAATTATGATTTTCTGGGTTGGTTTTGACCCCTAGTCATCTAAGTGCAATGGACCTTATTCCCCTAAAGGATTGTTTTTCAAGAAAATAAGTATCAGAACTCCATTTTGCTATATATTTGGTTTTAAGCTTCCTGAGAACATAGTGTATCATTTCAGTCCACTGGGAAAAAACCAAAAAAAACTAATTGGCCTTAAAAGAACTTAAGGGTGAGGGTTATATTATAGCTGTGTATACTGCCCTAGGAAGTGATAAGGCTGCCTCCAGATAACACAAGTCTTCGTTTCTTTATCCTGACACCCACAGTGCCAGTCTTGTAAACATCATTGTGAGGCTTAATTTGTATTTTTAAATGCTCTAGGGTCTTCAGATGGGAATCCTGGTCCAAATACCACTGCATGTATCTCAGGATGAGAATGAAAATTACTGGTGACTATTCTATGTGGGTAATTTTTTTCTTCTAACAAATATATTTCAAGCTCCAACTCTGTGCCAGCCCTAGGAGTGTACTCAATGAGACATGGTCCCAAACTTCCGTCTCTTTCCCAGTCCCAAAACACACACAGTGGAGGAAGAAAAGTCAGTCTGGCAGAAAATCACAGTAGAGTACAATGAACATTATGATCGGGATATAGCAGGGATGCTGGCCCAGTGTGAAGAAGGCACCCATCAAAAAGGGATGGAAGCCAAAAGATGAGAATCAGCAGGTAGGCAAAGAGAGGATATTTAAGTTGTGTGAGTTGGGGCCTTCATTTGGCAAAAAGAAGCAGCTCCAGATCTAAGGAGATGGGGCAGCAGGACATGGGCTAGGTCTCCACTGGTACACAATGAACACTTAAGACTGATTTCATTGAGTTTCACAATCTCCACTCTCCCCTGACTCCACCAATAAATATATATATATATCACAAAGTAGTTGGGAGGGAAATTTGACTGCATTACATTGTTTTTTATTATTATTATTTTATTTTATTTTATTTTTTAAATTTACAACTAGGGGCATATCTTTAAAGAACAGGAGTCTCCTTCCACCCGGAGCTTGAAAGTCAGTTAATCTTCCTTGCCTGCTCTGTCCCTTGTTTGTACTGCAACACTTTTTCTTCAGTAGACGGCAAAGCCTCATGGGAGTCCAACATTTGGAATTTTGACATTCCTGAGACCAGAGTCATATTTCTATAAATTTCATCTGAGGAGAGGCAATTTTCATCTCTGCTCTTAAACTTCTAAATGTGCATGCGGGGATGGTCTTTCCAAAGGTGGAGGAAACTGTTTCAAAGTTAGGGAAAACGGTGAAGTGGATGAAATCCCTACTCCTAGCAAATCTCCCACAGGCCTTCTGCAAAGCCCAATCTAGACATGCCAAGTACCTAGACCCTTTCACTATGTTTCACTCTCAACAGCATGTGGAAGGGTGAGTGGGTGGTGCCTTTTTTTCTTTTTCTTTCTCTTTTTTTTAGGAGCTTGATCACTGCCTATTTCAAGTTCCTATTACTGGCTCCAAAATAAAAACAGGGAAAAGCTTGCAGTCAAGGAAATCATCATCCACCTTTTTTGGCTCTTAATCCCAGCTCTCCTGTCAGTTAGGTGGCATTAGGCAAGACTTCATCTGCAAGACTGGTAGAATCAGAAGTACTTATGATACAGTTTGAAATTCAGCACATTTCAAAAGATGTAAATCAGACCATGATACTACACTTGCTTAAAGCCTACCAATGTCTTCCTTTTGCTCTCAGACTACAAATCAAAAGCTCCTTTCCAAGACCCCCAACCTGTCCACCTGTGGCCTCACTTCCCCCGTCAGCTCTCACTGCATTCACATTGAGGTTGGTTCCCACCTGATAGCCTTTCTTCCTGCTGTTCTTTCTTCCTGCATCACCTTCCCCTGAACTCTTCCAATTAATAGATTCCTTAACACCATCCAACAGAGATCAAATGTCACTGACTACCCAAAAAGAAAATAACCACCACCCCCACTCATATCGTATTACTGTTTCATTCCTTGACAGCACATATCACCATCAGAAATGGTTTTGCTGTGTATCTGCCTCTGCCATTAGGATATGAGCTCTAGAAGGACAGGGACTGTGGCTGCTTGTTTGTCACGGGATGCCTGGAACCACATGTGCCTGGCACATGGGCACTGAAATGAGGGCTGGTGCCTCTTCTATGATGTCAGCTCCCTTTGGCATGTCAGGGACAGGGCTGCTGCCAGGAAACAGAAGAGCAGAGCAGTCCAGCCAGTTGCACAGCTGCCTCTAAAGGTACTGGTGTGTAACATCACTACTGAAGAAGGACACTTGGAGGGGAGGGGCAGATGGTATATGGGATACCTTATAAAAGGGTTATTGCAATTTACTCTAAGGTGCAAAAAACATGATCTTGCTCTTTGTAGGAAGGAAACAGAATTGTTTAGTTCCCTTTGTCAACTGGCTAAACTGTTTAAAGCAATCAACAGACATTTCAACCTCATTTACTGAGATTGAGCCACCTATTTAGTGATTTAAAGTTGGGGCTCTGATTTCAGACATCTGGTCTGGTCTGAATCCTGGCTCCACCTCTTACTAGCCCTGTGACCTCACACAAGTTTCTTAACGTCTCTTTGCATCCCGTTCCTCCTTTGTAAAACAGGATAATGTAGTGTCTACCTTATAGAATTGTGATGATTAAGGGAGTTAATATATATATGTAAAGTACCTAGAAAGACTAGCACAGAGTAAGTGCAAAGTAGTTGTAGCTATTGCTATCACTATCACTATCACTATCACTATCACTATCACTATCATTATCACTATCACTATCACTATCCCTATCACTATCACTATCCCTTTAGTGAGCAAAATGCCATCCCTGCCCTCCAGGAATTCAGACTCTAGGAAGAAAAAGACGATGAAATTGTTAAAGAGCAATAGCTGGCTGTGATAGAAGCAGAGAAAAAGGTGCTCCAGAAAAGCTTGAGAGTGAACTGGTGTCCACGAGCTGGTGTGGCCAGCAGAACACAGGCATTCTAAGTGGAAGGCTCAGCCAGAACAAACACTGTGGCATGACACAGCAGGGTGTCTTAGAGCTGCAACTCTCAATCTTTGGTTTTTCGAGACTCCACATCACAATATTTACTATCATGTACCTATATTTTAAATCAACTTTAAAATTTCTATAATGCATTTAGTGAAAGGAAGCTCTGTATCACTACAAAATTGAAATCATTTTCAATCATGAGTTTGATGGGCTATTAAAATACATGAAAAGAATCACACTAAGAAAATAAATATTTTATTGTACTTCAAAAAATTACCTCCCCAACCAATCTTCGGGATGCTTGTTTTAGGGGAAACTTACGACTATGACCTGAGGCCAAAACGCACTAGCAGCAACATTGGCCTTTTCTTAGTGGCACAGGTTGCCCATGGTAGGTGCTTCGTAATGAGTTTTTTCCTGGTACTGTGTTTATACATGAGGTACGATTTTAAGAAAGGATCCTGTTTCCACTCACAGTTCCTCCCAGGCATACTTCATATCTCTTATGTTTCCTCATTCTAGGATTTGAGGGTTAAGGAAGTGAAAAGCAGAGTTTGAAGAAATATGGATCTGAGAATAGAAGTTATAAAACTTTAACTATAAGAGTTCTGTAAGAATAGACTATGCAGGCAGTTGCGACTACAGTTCAATGTGGTCCTCTAAACAATTTAATATCCCTGATGTTGCCTATGGGAGAATCCCAGCAGACCCCACTGCATCAGATCAACCCTTGAGACTGGTGAAGAAAGAGAAGAGCTGACACGTCCTTGCGTCAGTAGTGAGAGATCATTAACAGTTTTAGAGGAATAAATGCTGGTTTCAAGCCATTAATTCCATAGGAAGAAAAACTCTTAGGGAAAAGGCACTTTTTCTAAACAAGTTGCTTCCTAGGAACAAAAATATGAACCAAAAGGAAAAAAGCTTCTTAATTTTTTGTTTATATATGGCTGATTTTGCTTCTAGAATCACAGGTTTTGTAACAGCCACTTGTTAATAATATACAATGGAGAATACAGCCTTAGACTCTCTGGAAATCTTTGGGACTTGAGTTTTCTGGGTCACCTGATGTTGAGAGAGAAACCATGTATCTCCCTTTCAGGATTAGTTTTCAAAACACTTAAACATTAAAAAGTTTTGAAAATAGTCCTAGTAAGTAACAATTGTCCTGCTTGTTACCTTAAGTACCCTAATTGCAGGGTTTGTGTATTAGAACATGGTATATGATCAGTTACAGTTTGAAGCTGTGGTTCTTAGGGTCGTAGAAAGAAACAAATGAAAGTCAGACTTTGGAGAAGGTTGCTGCTGTTTTAATATGCCAGACCTCCTTCACTTTGCCCAAGTGTCATGCAGTCAAGGAAGTTTCATCTGTTAGCCCCTCACAGGAACTGACTCATATGAAACCATGGAGTTTTAGGGAAAGCCAGAAATTCAGATTTGTTTCCTTACCAGGAAAATTATCAAGTCATCTGGGGTTTTATTACAATTAACCACAAAGCATGATGATCTCTCTTGGTTTGTATGAGTTCCTTTTAAGCATTTTTTTCCTGTGAGGTATAACAGATGTGAGAATTGCTGTTGAATATAACTTCAGTCCTTTTAACTTCTTAATTGGATGAAGTAGTGGTTTCAAGCTTTCCGTCAAATGACTAAGCCTTGGTTCATTCCTCGTTGCATAAGAAAGGTCACCAGGGTCAGGGTAAGTAGGAGGGCACTCAAACTCCAAAGAGTAATTCTCTGTAAGGTGAATTTCTTTCAAGTACTTAGAATTTCTAGATACACATAGCTTCTTCCAGCTCCCATGCTTTCTTTAGCTGCCCAAATTTCTCATAAGCTTGGGATCACCCCAAAGCGTACAATCTCCATGTACTACCCCTTCCCCTTGGACTGGAAATGAGTCTTGTTCTCAAAGGGCAATGAGCAGCCTACTTCTTGATCCATGTGAACCATATGAGGAAAGTCCGGGACTCATAATAAGATATCCCAGTGCTTGGCCCGGATACTCACTCACCAAATCTGTCCTCGTCTTTCCAGGCTGCTTGCTTTGTTAAAGGCACTACAGTATTCAATCTCCTAAACCTAATTAATCACAATCCTCCAGTAGTGGGATTTCTTTTTCTATCGTCCTTGAATTTCTTTTATTTTTAAAATCATTTTTAATTGAGGTATAGTTGATTTACAATTTTATATTAGTTTCAGATATACAACATAGTGATTCAAAATTATTATGGATTTATACTGCATTTAAAATTATTATAAAATATTAACAAGTGACAGACACTACCACAGAGGGCAGTCTCTGATGGACATCTCCTGTGGAGGAATACTCAGTGGCTCCTCTTCCGGCAGAAGCACCCCAGTCCCACCTACCACACACCACGGTTCAGAAACCCATGTGGAAGCCTTTATTCCAATAACAGGGAAACAAAACTGGCCCCTTTCAGGGCTGTGATGAGCAAAGAGGAAGCCCCACTCAACAACTGGGACTGTATAAAAAGATTATGCAGGCAGCTGAAACTACAATATGCTGCCTACAAGAGACCCACTTTAGGGTGAAGGACACATAGATTGAAGGTGAGAGGATGGAAAAAGATATGTCATACAAATGGAAATGACAAGAAAGAGGGGGTAGCAATCTTCATATCAGACAAAACTGACTTTAAAACAAAGGCCATAAAGAAAGATAAAGGACAGTATATAATGATAAAAGGAACAATACAAGAAGAGGACATTAACTCATTAACTCCTCAACAGAGGAGGACCTAAATATATAAAACAAATACTAACAGACATAAAGGGAGAAATTGATGGAACACAATAATAGTCAGAGACTTTAACACCCTACTAACATCATTGGACAGATCGTCCAGATAAAAAAATCAACAACGCAATGGAGATACTAAATGACACACAGAACAGTTAATTGACATTTTTAGGATATTACATCCCAAAAAAGCAGAATATACATTCTTTTCAATGGCAGGTTCTCTAGGATGGATTCCCTTCTCTTTATTGGTGTGTGTACTATTCTAGATTTTGGGTTGTAGTTACCGTGAGATTTATATATAGTAATCTATCTATATATCTATTACGGTTTTTTTTTAAGTTACTGATCTCTTAATTGCAGATGCATTTAACCACCCTGCATGTTTACTCCCCACCCCTCATGATTACTGTTTTTGACACCACATTTTACATCTTTTTGCTCTGTGTATCCCTTACCTACTTATTACAGATACGGATGATTTTATTGCTTTCGTCTTTTAACCTTCCTCCTAGCTTTGTACATGGCTGACTTACTGCCTTTACTGTATATTTACCTTCACATATGAGCTTTTTCCTTTTATAATTTTCATGTTTCTAGTTGTGGCCTTTTCTTTTTGACGTACCACAGTCCCATCAGCGTTTCTTGTAAAGATGTTTTGGTTGTGCTGACCTCTTTTAGCTTTTGCTTGTCTGTAAAACTTTTGACCTTTCCATCAAATCTGAATAAAAGCCTTGCCAGGTATCGTATTCTTGGTTGTAGGTTTTCCCTTTTCATCGGTCTAAGTGCACTATGCCTCTCCTTTCTGGCCAGCAGAGTTTCTACTGAAAAGTCAGCGGATGGCCTTACATTAGGTCCCTTGTATATAACTTGTTGCTTTTCCCTTGCTGCTTTTAATATTCCCTCCTTATCTTTAATTTTTGTCATTTTAATTACAATGTATCTCGCTGTGATCCTCCTTGTGTTGATTCTATTTGGGACTCTCTGTGCTTCCTATACCTGGATGTCTATTTTCTTTCCCAAGTTAGGGAAATTTTCAGCTATTATGTCTTCAGTTATGTTCTATGCCCCCTTTTCTCTCTCTTCTTTTAGGACACCTATGCTGTGACTGTTAGAACACTTGGTATTTTCCTAGATGTTTCTGCATACTTGTGTGTGGGCAGCGTCCTGAGCCCCCTAATGGACAGGGCCATGTCAGGGAGTCTTAAGGCAGCCTGCCTGCGGGTTTGTGGCTATGTCCCTGCCTACTGAGGTGCTTGGCCTGAGGCATCCCAGTGCTAGAGTGGACCGGCTAGTGGGTGGGGCCAGGGACAGGTGCTAATAAGCTAGAGGGAGGGTTCCAAAATGATGCTTGCCAGCACTACTGTCCATGTGGTAGAATGAACTCCCCCAAACGGCTGCCATTACTGTCTGTGTCTCCAGCATGAGCTCCAGTTGCCTCCTGCCTCTCTGGGAGACTCCAAGATCAGGAGGTGGGTGTCACCCAGGCTCCTTTCAAAGTACCACTTCTGCCCTACGTCCCAAATCCTGTGAGATTTTGCATGCTCCCTTTAAGAGTGGATTCTCTATACTCCACAGCCCTCTAGGTCTCTGAAAAGGAAGCCCCGCTAGCCTTCAAAGCCCAATGTTCCGGGGGCTCATCTTCCTGGTGCCAGGCCCCCGGCCTGGTAGCCCAGTGTGGGGCTCAGACCCATTGCTCCTTGAAGACAAGCCCTGCAGCTGTAATTATCCTCCTTATATCTTTGTTGTAGAACATCTTTTCTGCTAGATTCTGGTCTTTTTCAACAATAGGTGTAATTTTTTTTATGATATTTTAATGCATATTTTTATTTATTTATTTTTTAGGTGGAGGGAGGTAATTAGTTTTATTTGTGTTT
Organism: Camelus ferus; assembly: GCF_009834535.1. Classification (NCBI taxonomy): domain Eukaryota; kingdom Metazoa; phylum Chordata; class Mammalia; order Artiodactyla; family Camelidae; genus Camelus; species Camelus ferus. Next base: position 32,759,499 of record NC_045713.1, on the reverse strand, counting down.
AGAGGAGGTATTGGGGATTGAACCCAGGACCTCGTGCATGCTAAGCATGCACTTTACCGCTTGAGCTACACCCTCCCCTCAATAGGTGTAATTTTTGTGTGTCCCTGAGAGGACGTGAGCTCAGAGTTTTCCTGCTCCACCATCTTGGCCAATCTACCTGAATGTCTTTTAGACATACAAGTAAATAGTAAAGAAATAGACTGAAGTTTTTGCATAAGTAAAAAAATAAAATAAAAAGAAGAAAAGAAAAGGAAAAGAAAACACCCAGTGTCCATCAGCAGGAGAACAGACAGGCGTGTTGGGATATGTTCATGCAGTGGACTGAACTGCAGTAGTGAGCATACAGGAACTAAAGCTACCTGTAACAACAGGGATGAATTGTACAAATATGGGTGAAAAAAAAGCCAGGTGTAATAGGACATAATAAAGGACATAATACCCCATATATATACATTTTTTTAACTTGCTAAGCAATACTTTATAATGTTAAGTGTAAAGATGCATGTGAGAAAGATAAACAACAAATTCAGGATAGTGGTTCCTTCTAAGAGAGAGGAGGGGGAGTTTGATTTGGAAGGGGTACGATGGAAATTTCAACTGTGTACATAATTTATTCTTTCAGGTTCTTTGTGTATGTATGGCTGTTAATTATATTACTATCTATATCTTTTTATATATCTGAAATATTTTATAATAAAAATAACTTTAAAATAATAGGAATTTAAGTTTTAAAAATACAGTTGGCTTCAGGGAATATACTTGAGTTGGTTTCCTTAGCCATGTCCTCTGAAATTAAAACTGATGTTTCAGAGTAAAAACCCAGAGGGAGCCACGAGATCGTTAGTCATCAGAAAGATTTTCAGTTGTGCTTATTTTACAGTTCTCATGTGGACAACAAAGTAGACAAACCATTTTGAGAAATATTTTCAACAAGGTTATGATGAACTGAAAAGACATTGCCACCTGACAGTCTCTGGCTGGAACTGAGCCTACAGACTCACTGTATTTGGCCTTCTGGTACTCAACATTTTTGAAAATAATAAACTGCCATCTTTTCTGAAATTTCATATTTTAAAAATCTGGATTACCACCTATTGTCAAGCTTTCAGGAAATCTGTCATTCTTAGGCCCTCAATTCTACATGGCAGTCACTAGCTGGGGCTGAGTAGTGACTGTCCTCTTTCAAGGGGACACATCCTCTCCAGTTGACCACTCTCCCCACCCAGCCAGGTTCCTTCATTTTGTTACCTGTCAGGCCCCAGAGGCACCTGAGTTTGCAGTCTCTGCATTAAACTCAAGTTCTCACTCAACTAGAGAATTCAGTTATTCAAAATGTTCCTTCTCCTAGGCACATAGGTTAGTATTCTTTTACCAGAATACACACTAAAAGCATCATTCCTAAGATATTCTGGAAAATAATTTACTGGTTTAAAGAACAGTAAATATGAATTTTGATTTTGTTATGTTCATAAAACTGGCCATCATGACAAACAGCACGATTGAGCAACCCACCACCATGGGATGATGTGCAAGGCCGGCGAGGAGATTGCTGGTATGCCAACAACACCGTTCTGGCAATGCTACCAAACAGATCTGTTGAGAAAGAGCAGTTATTTCTAGTCTAATTAAAGGGCTTAACTAAAAAAAAAACAAAACAAAAACAGACATCTGCTTGACTACCTACTGTCAAATTGAATTTTTATGCAAATTTTCCCTCTTCTATTTTGGTGGGTCAGAAGATGACAACAGCAACTCGACAAGAAGTCCTTGGCCTGTACCGCAGAATTTTCAGGCTTGCGAGGAAGTGGCAGGCTGCGTCAGGGCAGATGGAAGACACTATTAAAGAAAAACAGTACATATTAAACGAAGCCAGAACGCTGTTCCAGAAGAACAAAAATGTAAGTAGGCCCCAGTTGGAGATTGCAAGGAGGAGAGCAATTTCTTGTGGTGTCTGTTCATTTCTTTTCTGTCCTCAAGTTGAGAGGACTGAGGAGCACAAATGGCTGGCTTGCCCAACCACTTAAAAGCAGAGCCCACCCCGGGTGTCTCTCTTCACTCATTTCAGGTCTCAGTCCAGCTGGTGAGTGACTCAGCGTCCTCAGAAGACCCCATGAGCCAGGTGACATGGGTCAAGCCAATGAGAGTTTTCAGGGTAGGATTGGTTCCCCATACACTGTGCCTGTTGCTGACCACTCCCACAGGAGGTGTGCAGTTAATTTTTTTTTTTTTAAGTTCATAAGCTATTCAGAGCCTCCAGTTCAGAGGGGAGGGAATAGACTTAAGATGCAGGCTTCCCTTCATAACTTAGATTTGAACTCCAGCCTCTTTGGCTAGCAGAGTGGCTTTGCCAACTGGAACCACAGAATTGGGTCAAATAGTGCCTCCATTAGTTAGTTGAATGGAAGTGCACATCCAGACACTAGGGAGCCAAAAGCCATTTCTAAGAGGCTTGATTTGACACATCCCAATAAACCATAAAGCATTATTAGCTGTCAGCTCCTTAGGAAGGCTGCCTGGCCCTAAGCATAGAAAGAGGTTTTCGGCTCCTGACTTTTCTTGCATCTTTCCTATTGATCCCATGGATTCAGTGCTATCACTGTTCCCCTTCATGAAACCTCCTGACAGTGCTACTCTTTTTACTTTCCCTTCTCTGACCCCTGTCTCTATCTCCTTTTAGGCCCTGTCTTCTCTGCATACTCTCCCGTCAGCTGTAGGGGTCCTCTGAAGGTTAGCCCTTTGCACTGAGGCCCAAAGACCATGCAACCACTGTATGGTTCCAGCTCCCGTATCCAGCTGACCTCTCATCAGCCACCTGCAGGAACTCACCACAGGCATAATGGCCCAAAGCAGAACTTATCTTTCCACATGAAACCTCCCCTCCCCAGCTTGCCCGTTTCTGTCATAGCTCCTGTCACTACTTTGTGACCCTTTGCTCTCATTCTTCATTCAACAGATATTTGAGTGCCTACCATATTCCAAACACTGGGCTGGACATCAGGGATATAAATGAGCAAAACCGAGACAGGGTCCCTCAAAGGTGTTTCAGAGTTAGATGGAAAGAAATGTAAAATTACAATTGGGTGAGTGCTAGCTACACCAGGAACCCTCCCAATATACTTCCCTTCTCGAATCCCTGAAGCCCCTCTGCTTTTAATACCACACGACACGTGAAGCTCCTTTCCACATTTCTGACCCTCCTCCAGCTTCTCCAGACGTTTTCTGCCCTTAGCATAGACCACACGTACTCCATCAGAGTGTCTATGTACCCCCTGAGGTCCTGAACAGTCCTTTGAGGAATAGAAATAACATATTGTAAGTGCTGTTTCTTTCTAGTTTTGTTGCATCGTTTAAAATGTTTATTTTGTATATATTTATAAAGGAATTATTAATACATTTAATGAACTTATAAATACATATATGAGAGCTAAGGGCTCAGAAGTTTTTTATTGAAAGGAGTAGATGATTAAAAAGTTTGCAAACCATTGACCTACACCTGCCCCTAATTAGCTGGTCATGTTCTTTTTTTTTTTTTTTTTTTTCTTGTTTCATTTATGTTGGTGTGGTCTCTCTAACCAGACTGTCTATTCCTTGAGCACACAGACAACGTCTTATACTTTTCTAGTACATCCCATGGGCCCTGCCTTGTCGCTGTCACTAAATTAATGAGCATTTACAAATACTTTGATTCAGTTGACCTCCTCCAAGGAGTCAACCTCAAGTTCTCTGCCCTCACCCAACCCCATGAGGGCCACCCATTCTGAATTTTTATATATTAGTCCGTATACCATGGTAACCTTTCTATAGCTTCATGTACCAGTTGTTCTGCCCAGGTAATACCCTTGATCATTGAAGGCTTCAAAACTTGGCCTCAGAGTGTCCAGCCTTGGTGCTGGGGATATCATAGTAGTATGTACCCAGTAAACCTTTGCAGGTTCACTCACGTAAGGACTGCTTAAGACCCTTTGGGTTTTCAGTTAAGGCAATAATAAATCCTTCATTTGCCTCTGCTTGAATTGGCCCATTGTGGTATGAGCCAGAAGGAGGTGTGTGTGCCAGTGATGGTACCCGAGTGAGATCATTCTGTTGTGGTAGGGGAGGTACATGGGTTTTTAATTTTAAGATATATACTTGTTTTACCATGTAGTAGAAAGAAAATAGAATATCAGACAATTTTGCAAATACTATGCTTGGGAGAGAGTCTATTTAAAGAAAAAAGTTCAATATTAGTATAGGTAGTGTGTGGATAGGGCAAAATCATGCAGGCAGCCTCTAAAGGACTGAATTTGGGGAACTCTAACCCAGCTTGTGCAGATGGACAGCTGGAGCCCCAGAAGCCATCAGCCTCCTTACCCATATCTTTATTAAGGGCTTCTTTCTCCCTAATCCCTCATACAGACATAAGTTGTCTCTTGTAACCTTGCTTGCTGTGAGAGCTTAATAATAATTCAAAAGTATCTCATTTATTTCTCTGAATCCTAATGGGCAAATGGGAACATGGAAATCTATTCCCAAGGTGGACATCAGAGCAATAGCTTTTGAGAAACACAGAGGTCAGAGAGCTGAGCCTTTGCCCCAAGGGACTCAGCTGTGATTCTGTGTGTTGTAGTTCCTGGAACTTTTCTCTGCTCCAGGAGGTACCATAGGACAGGAACGCCCTTGGAATTTCCAACCCGCACTGGCCCAGACTTCCCTGTGGGTGACATCCAGGGCTGATGCAACCTCAGCTCTGCTCTGAGGCACACTTGTAAACTCTTAGCAGAACCACGTGTTGACTCATTTTCTAACCTTGGAATGAAAGTGTTTCTCCCCATCTCCTCCCTGGCTTTCTGTTTTTCAGAATGAGCTTTTCATTTCTTTACTTGAAACTGGACTACCACGATTTGGCTGTTTTGGAATTTCAGAAGTCGTTTCTTCAACCCTCGCTAATGAGAAAGACAGTTTACAGTTCAAAATAAAAAGTGGATCATTCTTCAATATCTTACTCAAGGAGTTTCTAGACAGCACTTGCGGAAGCAATTGGGTTACCTGAAAGTCTGAGCCACATGGGGAGAGTGTAAAGATGCACTCTTATTCATTGTTGGCAGGGATATAATTTATAGATCGTTCCTGGGAATATAAATTGGTACAACCTCTTATAGGTAATTTGAATCTCCAGGGAAAATCTGTGTGAATTAAAAATGCATGGACCCTTTGACCTAGCTGTCCTCTCTTTAGGAAATTACCTTTTTCATATATTTGCATGTGAGCCAAAAAGCTTTTAGGAGGGATCCATTGTTTATGATGGCAAAGATTGGGAATAACCTAAATGTCCATTAGTAGAAGATTGATTAAATTCTAGAACACCCTTATGTTGGAATTTTGTGCAGCTATTAAAGAGAACGGGGCATCTCTGAATGTATAAATGTAGGAGCTTCACATTGTTAGTGAAAAAGCAAGGTTCAGCACAAAATGAGCTGTAATTTTGATAAGAAAACATACTAAGTCTACAGAGGTGTACGTATATATATGTAGAATATCCACAGAAGGACAAACAGGAAGCTTCTAATAATTGTTGTCTCTGAGAAGGGGAACTGGGAGGCAGGAGGAAGACGGAGACTTTGTTTCACATTGTCCTTTTGTATTATTTGAGTTATTTTTACCATGTTGCTTGCATTACCTACCCTCAATAATTTTTAGAAGTTTAATCCACAATAAATTTTATATTAAATTGCTTTTGATTTTTCAGAGTATCAATATTTAATTTACTGGCTGGTAAACTGAAAAAGTTTAAGAAAATGTACACCTATACTTCATGTGGCACTGAAAAGATGCTAACAGCTCCACCTGTTTCCCCGTTTTAATAGCTTACAGACGCAGACCTGATTAAACAGTGTATAGATGAATGTACAGCCAGGATTGAAATTGGACTACATTACCAGATTCCTTATCCAAGACCAGTAAGTGTGACTCCAGTTAACATGCGGTGTGTACTTACTTATCCTTGTCAACCCAGTTATTTCCAAGAATGTGTACCAAGAAGGCTAGTGTTTGCTGAAACGTCTACGGCTGCTGTAGGAGGCATGTTGGAAATAAGGTATCCTTGCATGGCCACCGGCCCATCACAAAATGTCAGTGAATGCCTGATTCCACCTACTCATACGACTTTCCCACGTACGGAAGGGAAAGCCAGCTCACATTTATATAGCTTTCTCTTCTGACTTTCACCTTCTTTATGGAAATATTTTTATTTTCCTTATACAGGCGTACTGTTAATAAAAGAATAAAATTCAAATCTTAAAGGAATAGGTAAGGTAGAAAGTGAAAACTGCCAAAAATTCTCACCCTGTGGAAATGACCACTATATAACTGTTAAGTTGGACCATATGAAAGTGCCAGTATTCTACTCTTGACCTGCAAAAACAGCAATTTTATATTGCATTGGTTCTACCTAATAGTTTGGTAATACATCCTTTCGTTCTTTTTTCCTATAATCACGTACATGCACTTTCTTTACTTAAAGTGCATGGGACCCTAGGCACACTGTTCATTGACTGTTTTATTTCCTCTTTTCAGGGTATCTCTGCTTCCATCTTATGAAGTGGTTGCGTTGTATCCTATTGTAAGAATGTGCCACAATTTAACCAGCACCCTTTCAGTGGACATGTATGTTGGTCCCAATTTTCCACTATGCACAGATCATCTTTGTGCACACACTTTTTACCTCACCTTCAGTGGACTTTCATCTCACTGTGTGATCTGTGGCTTTTCCTCCGTGTAGGAAATACGGCCAAGAAGAGCACAATCAGACAGATCTGGGTTCAAATCCTGGTTCCACCACTTAATGTATAACCTTGAGCAAGTTTTTTTTTAACCTTCTGAGCCTCCATTTTCTCATACATAAATGTCAGAGTAATAATTCCCTATGATATTATATTGAGGAATAATGTGTCAGGACTATAAGGACTAGTAAGTCAGAATAGATTTAGCACTCAGCAGAAAGCATGGTTCTTAGTAAATCTTCAGTGAAATTTAAGCTGCTGCAATAATGATCATTTTTAATATTATAATTATTCTTATTACTCAGATTCATCTGCCTCCTCTGGGCCTTACCCCACTACGAGGCCGGGGACTTCGAAGCCAGGAGAAATTGAGGAAGCTTTCCAAACCAATATATCTCAAGTCTCACGATGAGGTTTCCTAACCCAGAAGAAAGTTTATTTCTGAGGATGATGAGCCAGCGAGGCCTTGCATGTAAACCAGATAACAAAATCCTTCCTGATTAAAAGCAAAAAAACCCAAGTATCTTCTTAAAACTTCCAAAGCACTGCTGCTCATCCCATGATGTGTTCTCACACACCCCTACAGTTTTTCAGGGTCTTGCTGCCTGAGTGGACACCAACCCTCGAGGTCATGGACCTCGCCTCCTCCCTGAAGCATCACTTGGAAACAAGACTAAGGCCAGTGGAGAGAAGACTGAGGGGTGACTCTTCATGGGAATGCCGCTCACCAGACATGCAAGCTGGCATGAATAAAGTAGCCAGTTGCTAGGAATTCTCCTGGATACTATAAAACTATATACTACCCTCAGAATATTTTTAACTTTTTTTTTTTTCCAAGTTATAGATTTGCTTAAAAGTGGGCTTTTTGTGTGTGCTTTGTTATCTTTGGGCACTTCCAATTTCCAGATAAACTCCCCTTTAAAAATACATCATTGGATCAATCAGAGTTTTTCATGGAAATTTTATATGGGACCTCTCCCTACCCTCAACATACACATACGCGAAAGTGCATGAATTAAATGCATTAGTTTACTTTATCTAAAAACCCGTGATTACTTTGTGTACACTTAGGATCAGAAAGGCTCACTAGAAATTCTTACTGCATTCATTATGAGAATTTTACCTTAACATAATTACGAAGTACTAGGGCTAAGCTGGCTTTCAAATTATGTCTAAACAGAAATGGGACAAGTAGAGATTAAAACACTAATGACTTATAATGAAAAAGAATATGAAAACGAATATATGTATGTATATGTATTACTGAAACCTTATGCTGTACACCAGAATTTGATACCTTGTAACTGACTGTCCTTCAATTAAAAAACAAAAACACAAAGGACTTCTACCCCTGCATGTGTGGATAAGGCGAGATAACTATGGCAGGTCATTTGTACATCTGTGTCATTCCCTCTTACCTCCACAGAGGACAGGCATCACCAGTAAAGACAAATCTCTATTGATTCTGGTCTCTCTGTACTGTTTTCCAAAACAGCCTTGTGATCCTCAGAAGCGGCAGTTGATAACTTCCTGCCCACACCTAGATTTAGGATTCCCTTGTCACACAGATATTCAATCCAAAATACACATATTTCAATTTCAAAACATTTTCTTGTGAGCAGGAGCATACTTTTTCACGGTCAGGTGAGTAACAATTGCAGGGTTTGGTGATGACATGGAGAACAAATAAAATACTGTGTCAGTAAAGAAATAGCATGTGCATATTTAACACAAATGCAGTTACAGGCCTTTGGTGAAGAGAAAAAAATTTAAATGTGCTGGCAGACATGCTGGCCACTCCATGGCCATTCAGTACATACCCCAGCCTCACCTGAATTAGGAGACATCAGTCTGCTGTTCCATCAAGTCACTCTTCCATCTGATTTCGTTGTGGAAGCATCTCTCTGCCCAGAAGTGGATCTGATGTTTAAAGTATTTCTAAAGCAACATAAGGTCTGTGAACTTAAGACAACTAATTTATCTGGTGGTCAGTCAATGAAGTAGTGACCTGTTCTTGCACTGGATGAAAAACTGGCTGTGCTGAACTGAGTGAAACATGTCTTGCCTGTCTCCATATTGGTCCCTTTCTAAGTATTTCAAGGTGATTTTGACAATGCAATTTGTGTCTTACCCTGTTGAGGGTAGAAACTGTCCTTCCTACCCAGACCCCTCAAAGATGAAAGTTCATCTAACTGCTAGCTAACCTCTAAGTGTCTTCTGTGTGCCAGGAATCTGAACTAAACGTGAATTTTATATGTCTTGTCTCCTTTGTAAAGATGCATGTTTTGTTATACAAAACATAATTTCCTACCAAAACTTCCATGTAAACTGTTTGTTTATAATTTTTCTCCACTTTCTTTTCAACCCTATACAATCTCCATCTTTGGTCTTTTAAGGTATCCCCAATATCCCCTCTCTTTTTTTTTGTATGTCTTCTTCTTTTTTCTTTCTTTCTTTTTTTTTTTTTTACTGAAGTATATAGTTGTTTACAATGTTGTATTAGTTTCTGGTGTATGGCAAATTGATTCAGATATATATATTCTTTTTTATATTCTTTTCCACTATGGTTTATTACAAGATACTGAATACAGTTCCCTGTGCTATTCAGTAGGACCTTGTTGTTTATCTTTTTTATATATAGTAGTCAGTATCTGCTAATCCCAAACTCCTAATTTATCCCTCTCTCCCTCCTTTCCCATTTGGTAATTGTAAGTTTGTTTTCTGTGTCTGTTTCTATTTTGTAAATAAGTTCAGTTGTTTCATATTTTAGATTCCACATATAAGTGACATCATGTATTTGTCTTTCTCTGACTTACTCATTCTGTAGGGTAATCTCTGGGTCCATCCATGTTGCTGCAAATGGTATTGTTTCATTCTTTTATGGCTGAGTAGTATTCCATTATATATATATATATATATACACACACACACACACACACACATATATGTGTATATATATATACCACAACTTCTTTATCCAGTCATCTGTTGATGGACATTTAGGTTGCTTCCATGTCTTGGCTACTGTAAATCGTGCTGCCACAAACACTGGGGTGCATGTATCTTTTCAAATTAGATTTTTTGTCTTCTTCAGATATATACCCAGGAGTAGGATTGCCGGGTCAGATAGTAAGTTTATTTTTGGTTTTTAAAGGAACCTCCATACTGTCCTTCATAGTGTCTGCATCAATTTACATTCCCACCAACAGTGTAGAGGGTTCCTTTTTCTCCACACCTTCTCCAGCATTTATCATTTATGGACTTTTTAATGATGGCCATTCTGACTGGCATGAGGTGATATCTCATTGTAGTTTTAATTAGAAATACAACAGATTTCTATATGTTAATCTCATATCCTGCTACTTGTTGAGTTTGTTGATCAGTTCTAGTAAATTACTAGAAATTTAGGAGTCTTTAGGATTTACTATATATAGTAACTATATATGTCATCATCGGCATATGATGACAGTTTCATCTCTTCCTTTTTAATCTGGATCCCTTTTATTTCCTTTTCTTATCTGATTGCTGTAGCTGAGACTTACAATACCATGTTGAATAGAAGTGGTGAGAGTGGGCATCCTTATCTTGTTCCAGATTTTGGCTGGAAGGCTTTCAGATTTTCACTACTAAGTGTTATGTTGTCTGTGGGCTTGTCATAAATAGCTTTAATTACGTTGAGATATGTTCCCTCTATATTCACTTGGTAAGAGTTATTATCATGAATGGATGTTGAATTTTATCAAATGCTTTTTCTGCATCTATTGAGATCATTGTGTCTTTTCTTTTGTTGATGTGGTGTATCACATTGATTGATTTGTGTATGCTGAACAATCCTTATGATCCGGGGACTGCATCCCCTCCTTCAATGAAATTTTTTTCCAATGCTGACAGGGACTGAAAACTAACAACAGCCCAGATTTTTAAATAGCAAGGACTAGCTTAGTGACAAGGTTTGTCTCATGTCATCCGCTGAGCTATTTATAGACAAGGCCTACAGCTTCTCACAGAGCTGATCTCTGGTCATCTTGGCCCAAGGACTCCAGCCTCTAATTCACCAGGATTTCTGAAGAACATACTGCTCTTTCTCAGGGGGAAACATTAATTACCACAAGTAGAAACGTTAGTTGCCCCAGTAGAAAATGACCTCAAATTTAGGGCAATCTTTATTTTCCAAGTAGAGGAAATTTTTCAATTACAAAAATTTAATCCATCTTAGGGAAACATTCTGTCCCTTGACCCCTGAGGAATGAAACAGTCAGTCCCTGCTTCCCTCAGCTTTTTGTTGCTGAAGCTGGAGTTAGATAATTAAAATTAATTAAAATTAAATTGTTCTTTTAGCAACCCCCTCACTGCTGTACAGCTTGCAATGTGACTTACCTAACCAGTTCAAGAATCAGGGATTTGGGATCCTGACCATCTTTCCATCTCACATGACTAACAATCTTATTTGGAATAATGCACAATATGGCAGTTCCAGCTATCTATCAATTCTGATTTTCTTTCCTCTACTGGAAGAAGTTGTGTTTCTTAAAAAAAAGTCAAAGGAGAGTGGCTCTTTCTGTCTATTGCCCCCGGCAAGATTTGAAATATTCCCCTTTTGCATTTAATCTCTAGGATTACGTAGATGATTTGCTGATCTCAGAATTCAGAGTCCTCAATCAGAATTTGATTGGCTTCACATTCTCATGAAGAAACAGGCTTTCTGGAATATGTTTATTTGGTCCTCAGAAGTTTCATTCAGGAAAAGTCAAAGATCCCACATCAGGACATTTCTTCTAGTGAAGAGCCAGGGAAGCCAGGTCACACGCATTAAGACTCTCAAAAAGTCTTATGTCTTTGCTCATCTATGAACTGACCAATGGAATGCCCAGAAAGTAGCCACTTAGAGCCAAAGAGCTACAATGAGAAAGTTAGTTGAGAAGTAATACATCAAGATTTTGATTTTTATCTCCCTCAGGATTCTCTTCCAGCTGGCCCTGGGGAGAAACAGTGATAAACCAGAAACTTCTTGAACATGGTTGTTGGAACGACACACCCCTTCTAATATTCTTACATCACAGCATAGCCAAGTCCTGAACAAGGAGGCAGCACAAAGCAGTGAAAAATGCATGGGATCTAGAGCCAGACAGACGTGGGCTCAAAACCTGGCTCTTCAGTGTGAAAGAGCTCGGCGATCTTAGGCAAGTTACTTAATCTCCCCGAACCTCTAGAGAAGGAGACAATCGTGTCCAACATAGGGACAAGCAAGACATCTAACAGCCTGGGCACAACCCCATGGCGAGTAATAGACACTGGTTCTCTCGTGTCTCCTTGCTTCCCGAAATTTCTGCCCATCTGTAGGCTAGTGGGGAAGCACTGGGGTCCCAGTTCACCACTGACGAGCTGCAAGACTTTGAGCTAGTAACTCTTCTAAGCCTCCGTTTCTGTACCACTAAAATGGAGGTAATGATAATACCTCCCACGTAAAGTTGTTGTGAGACGTGCATTTTAAATATATCAAGAGCCTTTAAGAAATAAAAGTGACCCAAGCCTCTTTCAGCCTCTGAGAGACCATGATGTTAGCCCATGTGAACAGACTAGGAAAGAAGCAATTGAAGTTCAGGGACAGTTAGAGCAAAATAATAGGGAAAAAAATACTCAAAAGGGAGCTTAACCACATGACTAAAGGTCTAGGTTAAAGAGTCCCACTGCCTGTGTTCAAACCCAGGCTCCACTATTTTAGTCGGCATCTGAATTGGAAGACATTATTTACTTCCTCTAGATCATGATTTCTGTAGCCGTAAGATGAGGACAATAGTAATAACTTACTTTACAGGGCTGCTCTGAAATATCTGGCTCGTAGCAAGTGCTCCATTAATATAACTGTCATCATCATCATACCATGTGGCTCTCAAAAAAAGGAAAGCTAGGTTGTAGACAAGAATGAAATGCCTTTTATTTTCTGTGCTGAGACCGATGCCATCAGTTATCCAGCTGGCACAGAGCGGCTACTCCTCGGTTTATCCAGTGCTTCTGGGGCCTGTCTGTTGGGAGTTCAATGGATAGGACATAGTTGGTGGAGTGGCCTGTGGTGGAGAGGATGCCTCTCCGGGCACTTGTTTTATAGACTGGACACACATAAATGTTCTGATGCAGAAACATTGCACTTTCCCCAGGTTTCAGCCAAATGATGGGCAGTGGATCATAGAGGATCTTGGGGAGAGACTCGCCAATCTGCATCTTTTTCCTGTCCCAACGGGCACCTTCTAAGAAGAGTCCTTTTATGTAGGCCCCATCTTCTGGGTTATGCTCCATGACCACTTCTTGGGGGGTTACCTGGAAGACAAGAAGCTGTGAGTTACATTACTTTCCTTTTTCCTAAACGGGGCAGCATTAAGGCATTGGGGGAAAAGGTGTAACCTAGCTTTACTGTCTGCCTTTCCCAGGGTGCATGTCCCAAGACACTGGGGTGTCTCTGTTAACATTCCTGCCTGCTATACACAGGCCAGGTCTGATTTCTAGTCAGCATGTTGCCCTTTCATATGATAGGCAAAGAGACTGCACTACAGTAGGAGCCAGGAGGCCACATTAACTGTAACTGGCTTAGTGGCCTTGCACAATCTTTCTCCCTTTTTGAACCTGGGTCTATAAAAGTGAGGGGCTAGATTTAGATGCATCCTGGTAAAGCACTTCTCTAGGGGGGAGAAGTAAAGCCTTGACTTGTAGTTTTTGTCAATTTCTATGGTTTAAAGGCTCCCACCAAGGCCAATTTCAGGCTATCAACAAACAACCAGCTCCACTGGCTCTGATGAGTTAGTATGAGCCAGCTCCAGCACACCACTGTTCAGATTCAGAAATGATAAACTGCTTCTGGTAAATGCAGAAAATGGTCCAGGTGTAGGAGAAGAGAGGGTGGGGATTATGGTGAGCAGAGAGCACAAGCTCCATATAAAATCATTCAAATTCTAATATTTTTGTTATTGTTAATGGAATGTTTTTCCTATTTCTATTTCTAAGTATTTATCACTAGAATAGGAAAAGGCTTTTGATTTCTGTGTCTTTAACCAGTATCCAGTCATCTTACAAATTCTATTAATTCTAATAGGTGTGTTTTTGGATTCTCTTAGGATTTCTAGGCACATAATCTTTCAGCATCAAAAGAAGATGGTTTTATCTTTCTTTCAGTGTTTATTCCAGTTATTTTGTTTTCTTATTGCATTAATTTTGGCTTAACATTGTCTTCAAAGGCCAGTCAAGTTAAGTTCATTCATAAACTAAATTAAGACTAGGGCAATCAGTTTGTGACCACTGGACTAGATGATCACAAAGGATCTTTCCATAGAATTTAAAATTCTACAGTGTTCTGTAACAGTCATCTTACTCCTTTCTCTCCATATATGGACTGGGTGATACTTGACAATTGGCCATTCCTTTGACTTTAGCAAAGAACTACACAAGACCATTAACGTCGTTCCAAAGGAAGAGTCCATCATATTGAACAGACAATGCGGAAGGTGCTTTCATTTTTATTCATATGATGGTGGCAGAATTTTCTTCTGTAAAGATTCCTTTTTATATATGCAGAGACAAAGCCTATGGAATCCTCTGAATCTATCAGGAATAATTTTTGAAGCTACTTTAAGTCACGCTAAATACTTCATTTGTACCATCTTGGAAGCATTTCGGCCTTAACACATCCAAACACTTGGACTCATAAGAAAATGGACAACACTGCTTTCTCTGTTTGGCCCCTTGAGCTGATGTAACCCCAAGCACCCCTACCTCAAACTCAAATCCGATGTGGTCAATGGGGATGGTGTATTTCCGGGCATAATTCTGAGAGACACCTGTCAAAAATGACTGTGTGAAGTAGAATCCGGAGATCCAAAAGACCACAGGAGGCCCATTGTCAATCCATTCCTGGAGAGCCACAGAAATAAAAATGCAAAGTCAATAACACATCAAAGACAGTTCAAAGGCAGGTAGTACCAATGAGTCCCATAAAGAAATATGTTTTTTCCTCATTTTTCTTGAAACAGGCAGCCCTCTCAGATTAGCTTATATTCTCCCACTTTGAAATCAAAGTACAAAGAAATATATTTCTACTTGAAGAAAAGCGCAAGTGCAAATGGGTGTCAGGGATGTAGTAAAGAGTGGTAGGGACTACTGCGGTAGAGAATATGTGTCTAAACTGAGCGACAGCCACTCATCTCCAGCAATAGTTGCCATGCAGAAATGCAGGCCCATTGTTTCAGGTCTTCCTTTTTTTTTTTTTTTTTTGCAGGACGAGTATCTATATCTTGATGTGTAACAATCCAATGTTTATAGGCTAGCTCAAAAAGTTTTAAATTACCAAGCAGCCAAACCAAATCTGTTAGCCAAATGTGGCCCATGAACCACAATGTGTGACATTTATTCTAGTTCCTAATCCTGTCTCTACAGGCTGTAATCTTTTCAAGGCTTTTGAAAAGTCTTCCCTCTTGCCCTTAACCCTGGTAAGACTGTTTCCAGGAGGTGCTCAACCCAGGATGCCATCTGGCTGCCTGCCCTACTCCCTCCGCCTCTAATCTGTCGTTTCAGAATATCCTCTCCACCTGAATGAGATTGTAAGGTGCCCAGTTACTCTCACTCCCAGATACCTGGAAGAAGGCGAGGCGGGCCAGCAGGTCAGCCACATAGCCTCCCAGGGGCTTCAGAGATGGGTAGGACTTGGCCATCCACATGGCTGGCACTTTACCCACGAGCATGCTACTGAAGACATCCTCCAGCTCTGAGGACATCAGGACCTGCCCTTTAATGGCTCGGCCAAGATCGATGAGGCTTCTGCGAACCACTTTGGTCAATCTGCAAGAACAAAGGCGCAGACTCAGCCTGGCTCTCCAGTGACCTCGTTCTACCCCAAGTACACTATACCTAAGTGTCCTTTTACTTTTCCTCCCTTTAAAAAGTCAGATAATGAACACACATTCAGGATAGAAGAATTATAAAGAGAAAAAAATTTAAAAACACCCATTATCTCACCACCTAAGGATAACTTTGATGTGTATCTTTCTAGATTTTTCTATATGCAAACACGATTCACTTTTTAATGGGATAATTCTACATAATTTTTTATAATTTGTTTTTCTCTTAGCGTATAGGGAACATCTTTCCAATTCAACAGAGACCTAACTAAAATCTTCCTTGTTAATGATTGCAAGGTGTTACATTTTATTTACCTATCCTTCTATTGCTAAAATGTATTACTTCTAGATTGCTGTCACTGTAAGCAGCATTACTAGGGACATCCATCTATATCAATCTTTGTGGAAATTTATAATGATTTTCTTACTAAAAGTAAAATTTCTGGATCAAAGGGTAATGCAGTTTTAAAATTTCTGATCTATATTACCAAAGCTGTTCTTTTTATAGACTATAAGGTGCATGCACACCTGAGAAGATGCAGCTGAAGGGCAGCCTGAGAGATGCCAAGATCACCTGCCTCTCTCTCTGGTGTCTGTTATGAGGCCTTGCCAAGCCTACAGGGAATTCACCTCAGAGTGCCAAAGAATCTGCTACCAGAGCAAGCTTGTCATGTCCAAAGATTTATGGAATCCCGGCCAAATGGACATGAGAATGATCAAATGTAAGAAAGGGATTCCTGGATGTGTAACCACTAAACTTTTATATTAAGAGGAATTTAAGGTTTAAACGTATTATTGGCGTGTGTGGACTCCTTGGCTGAGGAGTCAAGGGCAAAACTACCCTCCGAGTGATTATACCACAGACCTTTAACTATTACACCTAAAGACCTACTTGTAAAAGTTTTCTTTCTATTCTTGCAGCTATGATCTCTGCTAGTTTCAAGATTTTTAGTATTCATGGAAGGAATGTTTGCCCCAGAATACACAATAGTGGCTCCTCTGAATGGGAACTGTCATTCTGAACTGTGATTTTGGGCCTCTCATACCAAAGGGTGAACAGGCTAAAGAAAAGGTAGTGGGGAGGAATGTCACAGCATTGCTCAAGGTATTACTGAGCATTACTGGAATGTAAGATTGCTGTTACCCAGTTCTCTTATGTTACAATGGCCAGTGGTAAAGGCTGGTGAAGGCCACTGCAATGACCTTAAGGGAGAATGACTGGCAAAAGAGGAAAACCTACTGGGAGGTATCTGGGTGAATAAGGATTACACCAAGGTATCTGACCCAAGTAATCAGCACAGCATCCTTGACTCACGCCCCACACTCTGCTTGGTCCCCCATCAGGTCGACTGCCTACTGACTCTAGGGAGTAATCCTAAGACTGAGGAAGCCAAGAAGTTCTTAGATGGCATTCTTCCAGGTCCCTGGTCCTTCAGAGTCAGGGCCGCCCCAAAACTGAGTAATGACCAATGAGGCAAAACGGAGACGGCAGCATTTAGAGTATCTGGAGCAGTAAGAACCTTGGACTCGGAGGCAGAAGTGATGAGTTTCCTCATCTGACCTAGATGGTGTTTGGGAACACTTTCAGTTTTGATTATTTAGACATCAAATCAAGGTGATCCCATTGGTCTCTAAGCTCTAGTACCTGGAGGAGAAGTGAGAAGGGAATAGAAGGCCAGAGACCCTTAGCCCCATGACCATCCTTTCTTATCTCCGTGGTGGAGGCAATGGGATGAACTGCTCCCCACCCCTTTCTACGTTTACCCTCATTTCACATACTGGCTAAGTGCATGGGCTATGGAATTAGACAGCCTGGGTTCAAACTCAGTTCTCCCAGTGAATGACTCAGTTTTCTCATCTGTAAAATAGTGGTAGAGGGATTACTAACTGTGCATATTTTAAAAGACTATTGTGTGGTTTGAATGCAAAAACATGAATGGTGCTTAGAGCTACATTCGACACTAAAGGCTCAGTAAAAGTGGCCTGAATGATTACTTTTACTATTAGCCTGAGCTTGGTATTGGTTTTAACCCCACTTTGCAGATGTCGCATGAATGAATGAGAGAGAATGAATAGAAGGAATGATTTAACCCTGGGCTAACACATGCTGGGATGGCCCTATTTATAGCCCTTCCTACAGGTAGGACAAACCAGCTTCCTCTGCACAGCAACCCTTATCAAGTGTCCATTCCGGTTACTGCCCATTAGAGCCTGCCCTTCACAGTCTAATTCCCAGGATCCAAGAAAAACCATACAGCTCACCTGTTGAATCTGATGAGCTCTTGCCTTAGGACAGTGTTCATAGATTCCTCATAGACCACAGGGTACAACTTCATGACCAGTTCCAGGTCAAAGTCATTGGGAAGCTTGGCGAGTATGTCCTGGGCTAGCTCCTCAACCACTTCCTTAAAGCGCAAGCAGCAGAGAGGTGAATGAGAAATAAGGCCTGTGGGCTGCGGCTTTGTTTGGGTAAAACTGAAGCAGTGAGCATTTGTCTTTTTAACATAGTCTGTAGGACCTGACTTGGAACTCTCTCCTACAAAAGTCAGTTCTGCCTTGATGGGGAGGAGGACGCCCATGCCCCCTTAGGCAGGACATTGCTTCTTGGCCAGAAAGTTTCACTGAGCTGAACACCTGAAGCAAGGGCCTGAGGGCCAGGTGGGGACTTCCTGCTCAGCCAGGTAGCCTCAGGGCAGTGCTGAACCCTGCAGAACTCCTCCTGTCTCCAAGGTCACCCCTGGGAGACAGTCTCCTGAAGCTCTCACAGCTGGCCCCTCTGGACCAGCTCCTGGTGCAGATGGGACTTTGCTCAGTGCCAGTGACTTGTACACCTGGGAAGTCAGTGGGCCTGAGTAAGAATAGCACACAGCAGCGAGTTTAGCCAAGTAGTGAGGGGACAGGCCTAGAGGAAGAGTAAGAAAAGGAGGAGGAGGACCCGGGTGTGGGAGAGACAGCTCTGCCACCCTGTGGCTCTAGGAGGCTGGAATGTACTTCTTTCCCTCCTCCCACTGTGAGGGGAATTTCCATCCCTAAGTTGAGACAAACAAACCAGGCTGCTTTACCTTCATACATATTACAGCATTATGAACCAAATCAAGAAACCAAACACAATTGTCCCTTGGCATCCACTAGGGATTGATTCCAGCACAAAAATCCAGATGCTCAAGTCCCTCATATAAAACGGTGTAATGTTTGCATATAACCTACCCACATCTCCCCCTCCCCCCAATCATTTTTAGGTTACTTATAATACCTAATACAATGTAATTACTATGTAAAATTGCTGTAAATACAGTGTGAAGAATATGTTGATGTGGGGCAAATGCAAGTTTTGTTTTTCGGAACTTTCTGCAATTTTTTTCCTGAATGTTTTCAATCCTTGGTTTAATTCAAGGATGTGGAAGCTGTGGACATGGAAAGTCAACTGTACACAAGATCCAGCTGACTATCTGGTAGCTCAGAAGGTGGAGAAGGGAAGAGAAGGATGGGAGAGGATAGGGTGGAGTCAGGAGGCGGTGGTTATGGGTCTGGCTCTGCCTCTAGGTTTATGGATGCCTTGAAGTGGGACACTTCTTGCCGGGTTCGTTTGCCCTCATCTATAGACCAAGGAGAGGGGACTGAATCAGCCCTTCACAGTATGGAATGAACACAAGAGGAACCCAAAATGATTCCAGGCATTTCCAGGACATGGAGCAAATAATGTTGAATCATGTGGTGAGAAAGTCACCCTCCAGTCAAGTTTTGGCCCTCTTTGTCTTTTCATTCCCCTCAAGGAGGAAGTTGCAGGTCAGGGTTAATTAAATGCTCTGTAACACATGATGATATTCCCCTTTCCCAAGAAGCCAGCGCGGCCAGCAGCACGTAGAAGAATTAATAATGTTTAGCTTTCATTTTCTTTCTGTGGTTGTCATGACTGTATGGAAAAAGGTACTGGGTTTCTGCTTATTGTCCTGACACGTGTGTGTGTGTGTGTGTGTGTGTGTGTGTGTTTTAATAAATGTTTTTAAGCAAAAGAGATTTAGTTTTAAATACTATATTAATGGAAGATAGATGATCTGTGGGTATAGCAGCGGATCATGAAGGTTACACAGGACTAGCCGATGTTTTGGAAACAGGGGTGGTCTTCCAGCTGGGTGTTTAAATGACTCTCAGCAGTAAGACCAGAGCACCCATGCCCTCCCTCAGGGGTCTGCCAGGACCCTCCACTTTTCTTTTTTTTTTTTTTTTTCCTTTTTCAGTCATCACCCACAATCCGGCACGCCCACTAGATAGGAAATGGAATTCAAGCCTGGTTACCTGAGGGGACTTGCCGCTCCCCCCCGCCTGCCTAGGGAGGGTCAGCAGCACCCCTTGAAACAGCTGGTTGGTTTCCTGGTTGTCTTTGGTGATGTTGGCATTCTCGTGGAGACCAAACACTTCCGGGTGGGCTGTGATAGGGAGGCTCCTGAGGTAATCGATATAGGACTGGGGAGGAAATCTTCAGTTGACACAAGTTCAGGTTCCTGGAGGCCCCACAGACCACCCGGGGCTTGGCCAGACCAGGCCCAAGCAGGAGTCCCACTGTACTGGTGGCCCGGGCCACATGCACCCCCCCCCGCCCCTCCCCGCCGCCCCCGCAAGCTCTCCCTCATGTGGCTTTCTGGGGAATGAGTATGAGTATGAAGGTAGCTGGGCTGAGTATCTCCTCTCCCACCTCTGGCTTCCTCCCTGCTCCCCTAGCAACCCTGGCGGTGGGGACAAAACCGGGGTTGGATCCTGGGGTTGGGTCCTGGGGTTGGATCCTGGCGTTGGATCCTGGCTCCATCTCAAACTAACTGTGTAACCTTAAG
Source organism: Camelus ferus (assembly GCF_009834535.1). Taxonomy (NCBI): domain Eukaryota; kingdom Metazoa; phylum Chordata; class Mammalia; order Artiodactyla; family Camelidae; genus Camelus; species Camelus ferus. The sequence continues at coordinate 32,739,030 of NC_045713.1, read as the reverse complement.
CATGAAAACCCTGAAAGCAACCCCCTCCCTTTTTTTCCTTCTGCAAATGGGAAGATAAATGAGGTTATGAAGGAATAAGCCCTCGGCATATAACAGTTGCTCGATAAAAGGAAACCCTTTTCATCCTTCCTTCAGACTTACTGTTTTCTTCTTTCCTTTATCGTTTTCCCATCCAGGTTTTCTGTCCCTCCCTTTGCCAGCTTCCGAAGCTTTGTTTTCAAGGAGCAGTTTCTGGCCTGTTCACTACCAAGGCTTCGTCTTAACTATCTCTCCCTCTTCCCCCGAGATAGGACCCCATATTTTGAAAGACCTAGTCTACCAAATGCCCAGCATTCATTTAACAGTAATAATGTAGGATTTTGGAAGATTGGAAATAGCTTATGGACCTGATTCAGGAAGCCCAAGCTATCCCTGGGCCCTCCCTGGCTCCATGGAGACTGCCCAGCCCCTCTGGGGCACAGACGGACCTCTCCCTCCCCTGCCCCTCACCTGGTAGGAGCCATGAGGAGGGATGTAGTAAGCATCTCCAGGAGCAAGATGGTAATGGTCCTGCTCGACTTCCTTACAGTAGAACGTGGATAGAAGGGACAGCAGGAGCCTCCTGTCTTTGTCATCCGTCACTCTTCCTCCGTAATTACATTCCCCTGGGGACAACCAATAGAGGAGTGAGTTGAGCCCATAAGGAACGTGGTCATTGACCCAAAACAGAGGATTCTTTCAGCCAAGGAGCTCTGCTGAGATACAGGGTTGCTGAAACCAGACTCGGCTTGGGAGGTGACCAGGTCTTTTTGGTATTATGGTTGCTACAACGATAATATATGTTCATCATATTAGAAATTAGAAAATGGAGATAAACTGAAAGAAAAGCAATACAGTCACCAATAATTCCCACAAAAGTAACTGCTACACTTTGTGGCATCTTCTAGACATTTGTCTGGACATTTGTGTATGTGTGTGTGTACATGTGTGTGTGTACATATATGTGAAAGGCATTACAGAAATGTGGTTCAGGGTGAGAACTTTGTCAAGAGATAATACTGGGTTCTAATTCCAGCCAATTTCTGGGCTCCAACTTTTGCCACTATCAGCTTCTCATCTGTCAAGAGGCAAAAATGACTCTATATCCGTCTTACATGGCTGTGGTTAATAATGCTTTATAAAGCATTTAGCACAATGCTTAGCATACAGAAAGCATTCAATTAATTACAAACCTGTATTTTAGAAAACTGAGATTATCTTATATATACCGCTTTGGGATATGGCTCTCCTACCCCCACCCCCATCATGAACATCATTCTCTGAGACTCAGGTCTCTACGCTCAGATTTCTACGAAAAGAATTAGGTAGTACTTTTGAGGGGACATCAAATCCATCTCATTAACCCATGATGCATTTTCTAGCTGGATCAGATTTCAGAACGTGGGTGCCACCTGGTATTTAGTAGATGGGGACAACGCACTCATCTGTAAGGGAAAGATACATCTGTGTGTGTGTGTGTGTGTGTGTGTGTGCACGTATGTGTGCACAAGGGCTCCCTTGATGGGTGGGCTCATTTCCAATTCCAAACATTCTGGGAACAGGCAGGAATATGGACATGGAACAGGAAGTGTGACTCAAGTTGAGGAGGCCTCAGCTTCTCTTGGTCTTGGAGAGGTCTAAATATCCAGGAGGGGGTTCCAGGTGGGTCATAAGTAAGAGACTAAGGGGAAGCTCATACTTACGCTGAGTAATTTGAGCCCGACAGAAGCTGTCTAACCTTAAGCCATACCATCTAGATTTCTGAAGCTCTCTCTGATCTCTCTCTGACCTCTTGGGCCTTTGGCAAAGTTTAGTTTAAACGTCACAGTAAAGAGGTTTATGACAGCACTAGAGCTACAATATTAAAGGGAGAGTGGTTCCCCACTGAAGTCAGCATGGCAGCGGGACCCCAAGTGAAGGCGAACCTCAGGCAGAGTCATGGTTCAAGGTCCCATCACCACTCCCTCATCGGCGAATTTTCCTTCAGGGGGTGCCCTTGTGGGCTCTTGGCTTTATGTTTATGAAGAAAGGTGTAGTTCTTTACTTACATGTCTTCTCTTTGTAGCAAGAGCATGAGTGTCTACAGGGGCCAGGATGACCTTACAGCTCTTCTAGATTCCCCACTGGCCCTGCCACAGAGCTGGGGGTACCAGATTAAGAATCTGTTTGACTTTGGCCCACCTAATTCAATAACAACTTTCCATCCTGTCTCTTTGGTTAGTGTCGGTACAGAGTTCTAATAATCGCCTCTATCTGATTCTTCTGTCCTTCCAGGCACATAGGAGGTTACACTTCCCTGGGCCCCTTACAGTGAGGCGGGGCCAGGTGACAAGCTCTTGTGCATTTACTTCCTGGCATGGGCCCTTCAGTGCTGTCCCTGTGGCAGTGACCACATAGGAGTATGCTGAGATGGTGGCATCAAAAGTCGGTGGAGCCTTTGCGCACTGCGCCCCTAACAGACAACCACAGTGAGCAGACAGGCGTGCTGATTCGCACTGGACATGCAGAGTGGGCAGGAAATGGACCTTCGGTGTTTTACACACTTAAGATTTAGGGGTTGCTTGTTACCCCAGCCTAACTAGTCTAACTTGACTGGTGCAGCTGGAAAGTGACTATCCTCGAGCCAGCTGGTACAGCTGGGGCTGGTTTTATGAGCGACAGGCAGTCCAGTACTAAGACCACATCCCAGGGCAATTATGCACTCATTCTGTGATCTGAAGACAAGCCCTGGGACGTGCTTCCGTGTGGCCTGGAACAATGGGAACATGGCTCAGTTCGTTGGAGACGTTCTTTCACCAAACTAAAATCCACTAAACTTACATTGTGTGTGTCACTTGGGGTTTTGTTTTAGGGGACATTGTGCTGAGTTAAGGTCTATGTCACCTGTTACAACTGAATTTAACCACTCTAAAGCTGGATTTCTCAGTCTCGGCATGATTAACATGTTGGACTGGGTAGTTCTGTGTTGGCGGGGGAGGCGGGGGAGGCGGGGGGCTGTCCTGTGCACTGTGGGATGTTTAGCAGCATCCCTGCCCTTTACCCAGTAGCATTTTGTGACAACAAAAAATGTCTCCCACTGCTCAAGGCCTCGGTCTTGTCAGCTGTAAAATGGGGCCACTAATGTGAAGCTCATACGATTGCTGTGAAGACCGAATGTGCTGATCAGGTAGATAAAGAGCCTGCATATGGCTGGGGAAAGGGTTGAGAGTTGAGGTGGGAAATTGTTTATGCTCTTGAAGGTGCCCAGGTTTTTTTGGTGAGCTGCATTTTAACCTTCGGCCACGGTATTCTGTTCACGTAGCCCATCTACATTTTATCTCCTATTTATCTCTGAGATTACACGGTGTTTCTTGAGGGCAGTGACCAAGTTTTATACATGTGTATTCTCCCATCTTACATACTAGTATATACCAGATGACTATGAAAGGTTGCTGACAGATCGCTTTAATTCAAAACAGCAAGTGCAGTTTTCACCTCCGGGTACCTCTGCTGGGAATGCTCTCCCCCCTCCTTCCCAATGCCACCCCCTTCCTTCTCCCGCTTGTAAAACTCTTACTTATCCCTCAAAACCATCTTTCATGCCCCGACCCTATGCCTGAAATGTAATCACTGTGCTGCCTTTCTCCTTTATAAATGTGTCTCTTATTGAATTTAATCACCGTATTGTCACTTATTTTGTTATATGTTTCTCCCTTTGTAGGCTGTGCGCCACTTAAGGGGAGGGATTGATCTTGACTTTATTGTGTTTTTGTTTGTTTGTTGTTTTCATTTGCTTGTTTTACAGTGTGCAGCACGGTGACCAGCGTTAGTAACAGCTCGATGTTTGTTGAAAGAATGAGTCAGTGAGTAGATGAATGGAAATGGGAGCAGAGGAGCAGGAGACTGGAGCACAGATAATCCTGGAGGTTTACAGCTGCCAGAGTCTCCTCCCGTAAATACCTGTCAGGTAGGTCAGAGCATCAAACGGCACCTCCTTGTAGTCATTCAGAAACATCTGGATCTGCCGCATACTAATCCTCAGGTCAGACTCGTTGAATTCATAAGGAATATTCCAACCTGCGTGAGGCAGAGATGAATTAGATGCTTCAGGGCTGAGAGCTCTTAATTCCCACCCTGAGATTGAGCTGGTGGAGTTAAGTATCATTATGGATCAAGAATCCGTTTCAGCCCCATGAGTATTAAGCACCGTGCCAACTATTAGCCTTGACATTTACTGCCAATGTGGGAGCCGTTCTGCCTGAGAAACCATCCATTCTAAAATTAATTTCCTTATGGATCTCCCCATTTGTTAAGGAAAATGTTAACGTCCTGGGATTTGTGGAACAAGAATTATTCACCCTGGCTGGAATACTGTGGTCATGCATAGAACGCCAAAAATAACACTCAAGCATAGCTAGAGAGGAGTATTTGTGACTGGGCAACAGACCTAAGTTAGCTTTGAGAATCCCCCTCCTCGTGCCCAGGAAGAACTAGACGGCTGGCTTTGGAGAAATTATTCCTTGTATTTCCAAGGGTGATAATGATAGATGCCCAGTGGGGCTGCTCAAGTGACACAAATGTGTGAACTGGGACTGATGGAGGATAGCAGTATGGTGGGACCTGTGCTTATTGGAGACGTTCAGTTTCCTCCTAAACATTCACATTCAAATTAAAAAATATAATAAAATAAAAACTTGTGTTTTGGCAAACAAAACAGAACTGGGCAGTTGGCTGTTAAGCCAAACTGCTGCAGGGATTTTCAAAGGTCTGGCATGGTGGAAGAACGTGGTGTGCGGGATGCAGATAGAGAGGGAGTGTCCTCCTCAGCTGTCTCGTCCCTGAACCCCTCAGTGGAAGGGTCACGTGGTCTGTGGAGCCAACTGGGGCAGGCTGAAGGAACAGGACAAGATGCTCAGAGAAAATCACCACGAGGACAATTTGCCTCCTCATCTAAAACAAAAGAATGGCCAAGAATACCTAGAGGTGGGTCATTTCAAGAAAAGAATCAGAGGCTACCCGAGGATGAGAGAAAAATAATCCAATCCAAAACCACAGTGACGTGGGATCTGTGTTTAATAGTTCGATGATCTGCTCTAACAAGAGTATTGAGTTTTACTTAAGTTTGGCTATGGATAGGTTACATTCATAAACAAATTCATGTTTATTTTTTCAAAGAGAAGCACAGACAAATATCCCAGCTGTATTTCTTTCATTGTTATGCACCTGTAAAGAGAGCAACCTAAAATGTTACAAATTACATGGTAACAACTCCTTGGAGAATGGCCATTGTATCCAAGCTAGGCAAAAACACACCAAAGGAAAGGGCCTCCAATCTCCTCATTACCACAGTACCTCAGTAATTAGGGGACCTCTGAGTCTGAGGCACCACCTCTTTCCCTGACATGGACGTTGACCTAGCTATAGAGTTGCCAGACTTATTAAATAAAAATACAGGCCACTCGGTGAAATGGAATTTCAGATAAACAACAAATCATATTTATATGAACAGTAGTTTTTTTTTCGTTTTGGGGGGGTGGTAATTAGGTATATTTACTTTTTTTTGATGGAGGTACTGGGGATTGAACCCAGGACTTCGTGCATGCTAGGCATACACTCTGTCACTGAGCTATACCCTCCCCCTCCAACAAATCATATTTAATATAAGTATGTCCCAAGTACTGCATGGAACATTTTATACCCTATTTTACTGGCAACCCTGAGTGCAAACTTGAATGCGCCCCTGCATCTGTCTGTGATCTTTTCCCCAGGCCATCCAGGTGCCCTGTCATCTCTCACCTAGGGGTCCAAAGTTTCTCCTCTCTTGAACAACGGCATGGAAGAAGCAAAGGCCAAACAACAGCTTTTGCCACATCACTGGTTTTGTACAGCTTTGGAAGAATACGGGGTCTGAGATGGGGTCATTGAGGTAAGAGCGCAAGAGGTTGGCCCGGAGTCCTTTGGGGGGTTCGTTGGTCATTTTGATCCCGTTCTGAAGGATGCTGACTGGAAATTTCTCTGATGGATAGCTGGTTAACCAGAGTCTGGAAGAACAACAGTCACAATTATTTAGAGCAAGGCAAGAAGTTTTATTGAAACACAGTAACAAAAAGTAATGACTAGCGTTTACGAAGCACCACTGAATACTGAACCCCATGCTAAGAATTTAATGTATGTCCCTTCATTTACTTTAATCCTCACAGCCACTCTGTGACTTACTGTCCCCTTTACCAACGAGGAAACAGAGGCATGAGGAGGTCAAGGGTGTTTTTCAAGGACACGCCACTTGGAAGCAGCTGAACCGACATACGAATTCAGGGCTCCCTGACTCCTGATCACCATGCCACACTCCCACACTCCTCCTACCGGGCTGTCTGAGCCTCTGTTAGGGTCAAACACTATACCCGGCACCCAGCAGTGGCCAAAGTGAGCAAAGTATTGTTTCTTGCTTCTATATACTCACAGCCTTGCTTCTAGGGAGGAAATGGGAGCTGAGGAGGGGAGAAAAGACAAGCGAGCACAACGCCAAAGCATTATAAAATCAAGACTGCAGGGAGGGAGGGAAATAACAGGCTGTGGGGGGTCCCTGAGGTGGGGAGAGCAGAAGTCTGCAAACTATTGGCCAGGGAGGCAAATCCAGCCTTGACCTGCTTTTGTAAATAAAGTGTTATTGAAACATGGCCACACCCCTTCATTTACATACTGTTTATGGATGCTTTCAGGCTACAACAGCAGAGCCGAATACCTGCAAAGCCTAAAATACTTACTGTCTGGCCCCTTACAGGAAAAGTTTGCTGACCTCTGTCACAGAGACCAGTGGCATTTGAAATGGGTCTTCAGAAAATGGAAGATTTCTTTCCTTAAAATATAAAAGTTTATCTATGCCCACAAAAAAATGGGAACATATGTAAAGGTATTTAGAAAGGACAAAAAATATATATTGGCATTTGAAATGGGTCTTCAGAAAATGGAAGATTTCTTTCCTTAAAATATAAAAGTTTATCTATGCCCACAAAAAAATGGGAACATATGTAAAGGTATTTAGAAGGGACAAAAATATATATATATATATAATTTTACCATCTACAGGTTAACATTTTGGTATATTTTCTCCCAGGCATTTATTCATTTGTTTTTCTTACCCAAGCTCAAGTTACATACACACTGTAGCATCCTACTTTGTTTCATTTTTGTGGTTTTTTTTTTTTTTTTTTTTTTTTTTTGCTAGAGAGTAAAGAGGTTTCCAACAGGAAGATTTGGGAATAAAAAGTCATTATTAAAGACACAAGAAACAGGCCAAAAAACTGCAGAGAGGAGGAAAAGTTGGGGATGTGGTAAAGCTTGGCAGGCAGTCTGCTGCCCTCCAGGCACAAGGCTCAGAGGGAAGGGAAGAGGCCATAAACTGGTGGCCTGAAGCCTGACTTCAGTCTGCAGGTGGATGATGTTTAGCTCTCACCATGCAAAGCAACACAATGCTGCAACATATTTTTGAAGTAGTTGCCAACTTTTAAAAATCTAGGGCTTTCTTTAAAATTCTTGATTCCTATCTTTCCTTTAAAATTATCAGAAAATCTGGCCATGGGAGGCCTGCATTCCTGCATGGCAACAGTTAGCTGGTATTACATAGTAACCGCTTCTCTCTAAGAGACAAGTGCTTCTAGTTCACCACAGTCCCCACCACTCCCTACTGTGTTCAATCCTGAGGCCGACGGCCCATGACTATTGCTATTGTACTGTGCAAAGTGGAATATTTCTTGTGCCCAGCATTCTTCACTCATTTATGTTATATTCCAGGATCCTGTAAGCACTTGAGTTCATGACTTCTGGGTTAGGACTATATTAGAGAAGATGTCAATGTCAGCATGAATAATTTTTCCTTTATTGAGTTGATGGTCAGTGATCAACTCAGCATTCCAAACCAAAGAGTATTCTTGAAATTAATGGATCTCCCTTAAAGTCTTCCATGAAATTTACATGAGCCTTAACATGAATACAATCAACTATGGCTTAATCTGGCTTTGTAAATAAACACCAAACATTTTTCTATTTTCAGGCAGACATGACTAAAATAAAAATAACCAGCAAATTTTGTTGCCTAGAACAGGAGTCGGCAAACTTTTCCTATAAAGGATCAGATAGTAAATGTTTCAGGCTTTGAAGGCCATATGGTTTCTGTCACAACTGTCTGAAGCATGAAAGCAGTTACAGACAATATATGAGTGAACACGGCTGTATTTCAACAAAACTTTATTTATCGACACTGAAATTTGAATTTTATATAGTTTTCATGTGTCGTGAAATATTCTCCTTTTGATTTTTTTCAACTGTTTAAAAATGTAAAAGCTATTCTTAGATTGCAAGCTGAGTGAACACAGGCTGCCGGCTGGATTTGGCCCACAGGCCACAGTTTGCTGACTCCTGCCCAGAATAAGAGAATCACTGAACGTGTGAGTTGAAAGGGGCTTTGAAGTCGATCTGGTTCATCTCATCATTCTGTAAATGCAAAAACTGAGGCCCAGCTTTGCTGGGCTTTAAAGTTCATGGACAATAAATGTTTCCAGTGCTGATTAAAATTCCATGGATCCCAAGAAATATAGGATAGAGCAAGTGCCTAGACTATAGGTGGGATTTTATTTTAGACAAGTAAGTTTTAAAAATCAGATGTGCTGGCATTTAATCTACCTTCCTAGGTAAATCTCCTATCACCTCTCCCCAGTAACATCGCACAGCATATACCCCAGAGTCACAGGATAACTTCTTGGTGTTTCCTTTGCTTTTACAAATGCTGTTCCTTCTGCCTGGAATGTCCTTCCTGGAAGACTCCTAATGCACCTTTCAAACTCCAGGCAATTGTCAGTCCCCCAGGCCTTCCCCAACTTTCCCTTCCCTTTTCCATTCTTGTTCAAACAAGTACATCAGGTTACTGCATCGTATCAACATCGTTCATCTATCGTCTGCTTTCTCCTAGACTGAGAGCTTCTTATGGGCAGAACTGTGTCTTGTTCACCTTTGCATTCCCAGCTGCTAGCATAACATCTGGAGCTCGAGGTTGGGGCCCAGGGCCAGGCAGTGGTGGGGCAGCATCTCACCTGAACCCCGTGTGGGTGCTCTCAGGAACAATCACCTCCTCACAGATCTTCTCCAGCGCAGGCATCCAGCTCGTGGCCAGGTGGCAGTTCTGTAAGACCACCCAGGTCCCGTCTTTGACAGCAGTGTTGATCATTTTGGCAGCAATAGGGCCTTGGCCCTGGCCAAGTGAGATGGTCTGTGTTTTGGCACCTCCCATGCCAAGATCATCAGCAAATTTCAGCAGGCCTGAGACAAGGAAGAAAAAGGGCTTTTGAAAGAGGAGAGGCTACCTAAGGCCATATTAACAATAACAACACAGAAGGAGGGGACTCCATTAAAATTCTGGACTCAGAAAGAAACCTGCTAGTGTCTGTTAAGTATAAAATTAGCATCTTTCTGAGGAAGGTGTAGACTTCTGGTAAGACGGTAAGCAAAGATACTATTGATTCCTCTTTTGCTCTAGAGACATTCTTGATTAAAAAAAAATTATACAAACTTAAAAATAAAAAAGAATTTGAAAGAAAGAGAAATTCCTAGATGCCAAAAATGAAGAGGGGACTCAAAACTACAGAGGAGAGCACATAACCAAAGACCTAGGAACTGGGTTTTTATAATTGTATTTTACTAGGGAAACAGGCATTTGGATAGTGACAGTTCAAGTAGGTCTGTTTCATTTCTCTCTTTCTCAGAGGGAGCCAATGTTACTACCTTTTTGTGAATCCTTCCAGAGATATTTTATACATTTAAATATATATATATATATACTATTATATTTACCTGAATTGTAGAACACTACATTTACTTTTTTCACTTAGACCTTTTCTACATCAGTACATATATAAAGGTCTTATTCTTTTTGGGGGGTGGGTGAAGGATGGGGAGAGGATAATTAAGTTCATTCATTCATGTATTCATTCATTTAATGGAGGTACTGGGGATTGAACCCAGGACCTCATGCATGCTAAGCATGCCCTCTACCACTGAGCTATAACCCCCCTCCCTAAAGGCCTTATCCTTTTCTGTGGTTACATACTATTTCACCTTTGGAAAATACCTTACTTCATTTAACCGTCTAGTGGTTGGTGTTTGTTCACAGGAAGCACAGCTTTGCACTCATAAGGAGTGAGGTGCTAGAACTGAGACTTCTGTATATAGTCAGGATCCTCAAATGGCTGCACCCTCATGGTAAGAAGGCCAGAAGTCTCCTTTGTGTTCCTTCTCTAATGATGTTTAGATGCTTCTTTTATGGTCATTTTCAGAGACAACATTAAACTCTCAGGCTACCATCACAAATAACCAAAGATTGGGCAACTTGAACAACAGAAATTTATTTCCTCTGATTTCTGGAGGCTAGAAATCTAAAATCAAGGTGTTGGCAGGGTTGGTTTCCTCTGAGGCCCCCTCCCTGGCTTGTCTGTGGCCATCTTCACCTTAGGTCATCTTCTCACTGTGTCCTCTCTGTTAGAGTGTTTCTGTCCTAATCTTTTCCTCTTACAAGGACACTAGTCATATTAGATTAGAACCTACCCTAATCATCTCATGTTAACTAACTCTTTGAAGACCCTATCTCCAAATATAGTCACATTCTGAGGCACTGGAGATGGGGGGACACAATTCACCATATGTAATCCTGGGGGTATAATTCTCTTGTTTTATGTGCTGATTATCCCTTATAGTGATGTATTTCTTTGTGTAGTTTATAATTTTTTTAAATTGTGAGTTCAGAATCAGCAAGCTTGTGTTATTTTGCGGGAGTCTAACATACCTTGGGTTTTAGGAATGCCCCTAACAGAATAGTTTTGCATATGCAAACACTGGTGCCCCCTGGGGTTTTGCCATTCCGGATCAATTTTATGAGAAATTTCTCAGCTTGAGAATCCCATACCACAGGGTACTATAAATCTACACCCCTCATTTGCACATGGCATAGGCTTGGTGTTTTGATTTCTCACTGGAGAATGGTTTTTTTTTTTTCAACCCAGGTTCCAGGCCAGTGACTAGCTTCCACATTGCTTCTTGAGTCAGTAGCCTAAAATTCAGAGTTCTACAGCCAAAAAAAAAAAAAAAAAAAAAAAAAAAAAAAACCCAAAACACACAAAAAAACATATGGATTAGGAACAAGACAAATAAAACTTCTAGAAATGGAAAGCATTGTCATTGAAGGTAAAAACTCAAAGCACTGGTTTAAGAAGCAGGTTAGATTCAGCCAAAAAATAAATAAATAAATAAAAAAGGAATTAGTGGAAAGTGAGGTCTGCAATCAATGATGGACTCAGCAATAATGGGAACTCCAGGTCTCCAAATACCATGACTTGCTAAAAGAATTCCAATTCCTTTGGAGAAATGTTTGTATAAGATAAGCCTGAAGTAGATGGTAGTTCTATACAGCAAGGAAGTTATCAAAAACTCCTGGGGTTATGTGGAAAGGATATAGGCATGAAGGTGCTCCCATAGACCAAAGACTGAATAATCTGAGCATCAAAAAGACTAATGGCAGCAGTGAAGTAAAACACCATTATGCTGGAAACGTCCAACATGCTAAAATCCATGCATTAATGATGGTACCAAACCGAAACTCCAGCTTACTGCTTAAGTAACCTTGGAGGTTGCTCGGGCACCAATTCATTATTCTGAAAGCTGGCAAATAAAGAGAATAAATCAAGCATCTTTTCTCTCTGTCCTTTCTGAACTATCTTCAGAGTATACCAAAGAGCTGATACGGAAAATTTCTTCTTTAAAGAAGAGTTCTACTGCTTTAAAAAATAAGTAAGTAAGTAAACAAACAAACAAACAAATAAATAAAGTTCTGGTTAATAAATGTGGAAGGAATGATAGAATTAAAATATCATCATTTTTCAGACCCTAATGAAATAATGGATCTGGGTAATGATTTTCTAGGGATAATAAAACCATTAGGTCGACGGTTCCCAACATTGTCTGCACTTTGAAATTACTCAAAAAGCTTTATAAAACACAATGCCTGGGCCTCACCTACAAAGAGTTTAATGTAATGGGTTGAGGGCATGGCCTGCCCATGGAGATTTTTCTTAAAGCTCCCTAGGTGATTCTAATGTGCATCCAAGATTGAGAACCACCACATTAGGTGAAAGGCTGATGGGAAACTTTATAAGGGAGGTGATGGAGGAGTAGGGAGGTGGATCACATTGACAATGCCTGAGCCCACTGATCAATCTCAGTGAGGAAAGGAAAGATGATCAGACGGTATGTGCCTCCTAATGTGACACGCTGTGAGGGACACAGTGCCTGCAGTTTCCTGGGAAGTTATCCAAGCTCAATCTGATCAAGCCTCTAGCACAGAGGGATGGGAATAAGCTACATACATCATTAGATGTAACAGGCCTGTCCTCTCCCAACACAACACCATCATTTTACAGACCATACTCTGACCTCTCCCCCATTTTTCTTCTTTGCCTTTCCTGGTTCCCCCTAGTTTCTCTTGTATAAACCTGCCACAGGAAGGACATGGGGAAGAAGCAAAGATGCTAGGAAGGGGATCATGAATTGAGCTTTGACAAGAACAATCATTTTGGTGTAGGAACCTGGAAAGGGTACCAGTTCATTTCAGCTCCTTCTTCTGATTTGCTTTAAGGGGTAGGGGGTCTGGCTTTCATTTTGGGTCAGGATATGTGTCGAACTCCTCAGTTTTTACTCCAACCTCATCATCTGCATATCTGGTATTCTTTCTTCATTTGGCAACAGAGAAAACTAAAGGTTTGAGATTCCCCCAAGAGAACAGAAAGCTAATCCATTCCTATCAACAACTTACAGCCTTTCATGTGCACAGTCACCTTCTGGGAAGATGCACAGACTGGTAGCAGCAGTTACCTCCGAACGTTAGGAGGAAAATGTACCTTTCACTCTATATCAGGGTTTCTCAACCCCAGTACTATTTACATTTTGGGCTGAAGAATCCTTTGTTGCGGGGGCTGTCCTGGGCGTTGTAGGACAGTTAGCAGCATCCTTAGCTTCTATCTACTAGATGCCAGTAGCACCCTGGTAGTTGTAACAATAATGTTTTCCCACTTTGCCAAATGTCCCTTGAGGGGGCAAAATGGCCGCGATGGAGCTACAGTTCTATACTTTTTGCATTGTTTGACTTTTTTTTTCACTACATGCAGCATTAATTTTTCAAAGAATTTAAAGAAAAGAAAAAAGCTTAACTGAGAGAAGCAACAGTCAGAGAAAATGGTCTAAGACGAAGGTGATGAATTAGCAGCCAATAGGCTAAATCTAGCTCTGGCTTAATCCTCATTAAGTTTTTAAGAAAAAATTTGAATGAGTTATCAAGATTGAAAAATGAGTGGCCTTGCGGGGGAGGGTATAGCTCAAGTGGCAGAGCGCATGCTTAGCACGTGCGAGGTCCTGGGTTCAATCCCCAGTACCTGCTCCAAATATAAATAAATAAATAAACCTAATTACTTCCCCCTCATTAAAAAAAAAAAAAAAAAAAAAAAGGTACTCTCCACATTTCTGGTTTCTCTTGAAAAAGCAGTTGATCTGGTCACCCTGAGCTCACATTATCAGATAGCACAGTGCTCAAGAGATGAGTAGCAGCTGTCCACTTTCGGCAGAAAGAAACGTCTTCAGATGGCCCAGCCCCACCTTAGCCTGTTACCTGCTTGGCCGTCAGAGCCATTTGAGTTTGAGATCCCTGCTGTAAGGGACATGCTACTGTCATCCACCCACGCATTCTGGGCTTTCTATGTTCTTCACACGACATTCTGCCCATACCTGCCATGGGGTCTGCGCCTGGAGACAACACGAATATCAACGGTGCGCAGCAATTGGAATCACTGTAAGACCCCTGGAGATCAAACGTAGGGGCTTCTATGTATACGTTCCCCATGTTCTCAGCAACGAACTCCCGGATGGCTGGGATCATTTTGTCAGGCCGCAGACATCGGAGGATCACCATCCTCTCCAAACCTTGCAGAAACTTCCAAGACCCGGGGAGCTTCTCCTCATGGGGCCAGGCTGAGTCATAGATGAGCTTCCATTTGTCGGAATTTTGTTCCAAATGTTCCATCAGGCCTTTCAGTTTTGGCAACGCAGACGCGCGAACCACTTCTGCCCACGCCCTCTCAGACAGCCATTCTGGGGCCGGGTTGGGGAAGGGGTTGTCCAGGGCAACGCCTCCAGTTAGAAGGAAGTACCACATCTCCTCGTCAATTTGCTTTTTCTCTTTCAAGATGCCGATCGTCAAGAGGAGGGAGAAGAGCAGCTTGTCCTTCTCGAACAGAGAGCGGCAGACGTTGTTGTAGATGCTGAGGGTGAAGTGCTCGATGATGTAGTCAATTCGGAGCTCTAGCTCCTCGCTCTTCTTGCTGTGGGCCAGAGAGTGCACGTAGAGGTTTATGAACCACGTCAGGGAGTACTGGTACATGGGCTCGATGTTGGCCAGGTCAGGAGATACAGAAGAAGATGGTGGCAGAGTGGACGGCCACCGGCTTGTAGCCCATCCGAGTCTCATCAATCTGCGTTTCCGTCAGTGAGGCAATTTCCTGCTTCTCAGAGATTTCTTCAGACAGCAGTTTGGAGGAGGACAAAACTTTGATGGCGGTCTCATCCTCGAGGATGTTGCCCTCGGACAGGGAAAGGACCTCCAAGATCTTGTCTTCAATTTCCTTTAGCTGCTTCTTGTTCTTGGCACTTTCCACAATCAGCTTGTTCTTTTTCTCTTCCAGTTCTGGCTTCTCCTTGGCGGCCACGATGCCAAGGAGTTGGTCTTGGAGCCCCAAGGGGGTGATCATAAAGTTGAGAAGACAGACTTTCACAGCGACTTCAGGGAGGTAATGCGGGCTTCTCAAACGGGTTGTGATGTACAACTTAAAGTCTCTGGAGTATTCGATGATGTTTTCACCGAGCCTCATGTACTCAACCCCTTGCTGCTTGAACGTGGACTTGAGCAAGATGGGTTCAATAAAGGCATCCAGCTCCTCCCCGACGTTTTCTAGTAAGACGGGGGTGCCAAACTGCAGCGCGTGCTCCAGCGTCCTCACGTAGTTGGTATCCGAAAACTTGATGACAGACAGCCTATTTTCTTTCTCCATATTCTTGATCCACTTATTGGCCTGCCCCTGAGGGTCAATCATTAAGGCCCAGCGTCTGGAGTTGGATACAATGATGCCATTGTCAATGGAGAAGGAGTCAATGGGCAACCCAGCAATCTGCCAGGCACGAATTTCTACAGGATCTCCTAATGTGTTGCTGAGACTAAAGTCACTGGAGCCGGGGATGAGTTTATCCTTACACTGGGCCAGCCACTGCTTCTGGCACTCAGCCCGATAATCCATGGTAAAAGCCCCCAGGTAAGCCACGGTCCCCGAGGACACCAACACATCCCCTGTCAGATTAGTATAGCGGATCCCCAGCTGCCGGGCAGCTTCTGTCCATCTGTCCTTCTCTCCCCCAAGACCACTGATCAGTTTTTCTGCCCTGATCAGCTTTTGGGAGCAGAGCTCAATGTTTTCCTCCAAGGTCTTTTTCTTGGTATTCATCTCTTCAAAGTCATCGTTCAGGGCCTGGAGGCGGTCTTCCACCAGCTTCAGCTCTGCTCGCTTCTGGTTCAGTTTCTGCATCTGTGCGTGCAGCTTCTCCTCGGCTTCCTTCAGCCGCTCCCGTTTGGGAGCCACCACTTTGGCCACACGATCGTACACCTCCATGGCCCTCACCCACTTGCACAGACCCTCGCAGGCAGATGACACGTTTTTAATGACGGCTGGCTGGAAATCGGGGTGATCGATAAACCTTTCCCGGATCCGCTTCATGATCACTGGGGCGATGTTGTCTTTGTCGTATGTCTTAAGACTCTCCAAGAATTTCAGATCTCCAAGAATCTTTCTTGATACCCCCCAGTAGTCTTCTATCATTTTACCTGTTTGGGACAAGAAACAGAGATAAGACTAGTATGAAGACATTCTGGCTGAGACTTAGAGCCTTGCCATGGCTACTCCTTATATTTGGCCAAAGAGAAAAAAAAGATCTGACGGGATTTTAGGGCAGAGAATACTCTACATGATACCACAATGATGGATACATGTCATTACATAGTTTTCCAAACCCGCAGAATATATAACACCAAGAGTGAACACCAATGTAAACTACTGGACTTTGGGTGATAATGATGTACCCATGTAGCTTCATCAATTGTAACAACTCTGGTTGGGGATGTTGGTAATGAGGGAGGCAAGGCATGTGTTGGTGTGTTGGGGCAGGAGGTGCATGAGAAAGCTCTGCATCTTCATCTCAGTTTTGCTGTGAACATGAAACTGGTCTGAAAACAAAATCTTAATTTAAAAAATCCCCAGCTTCTTGTCATGGACTGGGAGGCCCCCCAACCTTACCCACCCTCGCCTCTATCTTACTCTCTGGTCTTTAGTTACAAGGACTTTCCTTCAATTCCTTGATGATCCTAAGTGCTTCCCTGCCATAAGCTCTTCACCTAGGCTGTAAATGGCATCTAGGATGGCTCCTCATCAGACTTCAGGCTTCTTTAAAAAGCTACCTCTCTATGAAGCATTTTCTTTCATCTCAGCTGCTAGACTGCCCATTCCCTTTATAGCATTTATGGCAATCTGTGATTTGTTTGTTTGGTTGGTTGGTTTTAATTGTCTGCCTCTCCCTTGGAGCTGTAAGCTCCTGGGGAGGAGAACAAGATGGTGGAGCAGTATGACACTGAGCTCAAGTCCCCCCATGAACATATCAAAAATACATCTACATGTGGAGCAAATCTCACTGAAAACCAACTGGAGACTGGCAGAAAGACTCCTCTACAATCAAGAATGTAAAGAATGATCCATGTGGACTCAGGTAGGAAAGAAGGAGAGGCAATCAGGTTGGGATCTGTGCCACTAGAAGAGACAAAAGAGGAAGAGTGTATTGCAGGCTCGGAGATCCTCCCTATCAGTGAGGGGTTCAAAACATATGGGGCGTTCCAGCCCTGGGGTCTGACACTGGGAAGATGAGTTCCTTTAGCTTGTTTGAAAACCAGTGGGACTTACAGGAGAAACCAAGACTCCACTAGTGAAGAGCACACACACTTGCTTACTCCTGGGAGCAAGATGGGGAAAGCATATGAAATGGCCCAGGGCTCTGGACAGTTTCCCACGACTGCCCCAGTGTGTGCCTAGCCTGCACCCAGTGCCTGCTCTAGCCCCTCTAGCTCCAGCACAACTCCCCACTAGGGTGAAGGCTATCATTGCCAAAGACAGTGTGCACTTTGGGGAGGGGGAAAGCTGGTAACAGAGCTGGCCTGGACTTGGCACTGCATCCGAATGGGATGAAGACATCCATTGCTGGAGTTCGAAGAGGTGGTGGATTAGGAGCTGTCCAGAGCTTTGATTGATGTGCTAGGACCATCCAGCACACACCCAGCCCACACTGGTTGTCTGCTCTGGTCCCCCTGGCTCCAGTACTGCTACCCTCTAGAGTGAAGGTACTATTGCTGGGAGGGGAAGGGTACACACTTAGGGAGAATGGGACCAGCTCATACCCAACCTGCAGGGCTTCTGCTCCAGCACCTTGGGACCTGACCCTGCGTACAATAGGGTGCTGATGACCACTGGGCATACCGAGAAGCTCTGTCTGACACCTGGCTCTGGCTCTAGCCCCTCCATCTTCAGCCCCACTTTCCTGGGGAAGCCAGCACACCCTGGGGAAGATGTGACCCAAGCTCACCTAAGATACAGCTGTCCCACCAAAGCCCCTGGGCACATGTAGACTGCATAGGACACTCCCACACAAGAACACCCTTTCAAGATTGGGACAGGTAACTGTTCCATTTAATTTCATAGAGACAGAGAAAGTTAACAAAATGAGAAGACAGAGGAATATGTTTCATATAAAAGAACAAGAAAGAAAAAAACCCCTGAAAAAACAGCTAATGAAACAGAAATAAATAATTCACCAGATAAAGAGTTCAAAGCATTAGTAATAAGAATGCTAATTGAACTTGGGAAAAGAATAGATGAAGACATTGACACTAGACACATAGACACCAGACAAAGACACTACAAAAAATTTACAGGCCTATAATTCCAATAAATATGGATGCAAAGGTCAACAAAATGTTAGCAAACTGAATTCAACAATTTATTAAAAAGATCATACACCATGACCAAGTGGAATTTATTCTGGGGGTGCAAGGATGGTTCAACATCCACAAATTAATCAATGTGATACACTACGTTAACCAAAGGAAAGATAAAGATCACATGATCATATCAGCAGAAGCAGAAAAAGCACTGGACAAAATTCAACATTCATTCATGATAAAAACTCTCATCAAAATTGGTACAGAGGGAACATATCTCAACATAATTAAGGCCATTAATGACAAACCCACAGCTAACACCATACTCAATGGTGAAAAGTTGAAAGCTTTTCCTCTAAAATCAGAAACAAGATAAGGATACCCACTGTGGTCATTACTGTTTCACATAGTATTCATGGAACGTAATATTAGGAAGTCCTAGCCACAGCAATCAGACAAGTAAAAGAAGTAAAAGGCACCCAAATTGGAAGGGAAAAAGGAAAACTGTCACTATTTACAGATGACATGATACTATATATAGAAAACTCAATAGTCTCCATGAAAAAGAGTATTAGAACTGCTAAATGAATTCAGTAATGTTGCAGGATATAAGGTTAATAAACAGAAATCTGTTATCTAGCTGTATAAGACAACAAAGCCAGAAAACAATCTTGTTCAGAATTGCATCAAAAAGAATAAAATGCCTAGGAATAAGCTTAACCAAGGAGGTGAAAGACCTACATTCTGAAAACATGGAACATTGATGATGTAATTGAAGACGATACAAAACATGGAAAGATATCCCATGTTCACGAATTGGAAGAATTAATATTGTTAAAATGTCCATACTGCCCAAAGCAATCTACAGATATAACACAAAACCTATCAAAATATCAGTAAAGAACTAGAACAAATAATCCTAAAATTTATATGGATCCACAAAACACCCCAAATAGCCAAAGCAATCTTGAGAAAAAAAGAACAAAGCTGAAGGTTTGTTCATGTCCTTGACTTCAGACTATATTTCAAAGCTACAGTAATAAAAACAGCACAATACTGACACAAAACAGACAAAAAGATCAATGGGAACAGAATAGAGAGCCCAGAAATCAACCTATGCACTTATGGTGGTCAGTTAATCTACAACATAGGAGACAAGAATATACCATAGGGAAAAGACAGTCTATCAGTAAGTGATGCTGGGAAAACTGGATAGCTACATGTAAAAAGAAAATGAAATTAGAACGTTTTCTCACATCACATACAAAAATTAACTGAAAATGGATTAAAAACTAAATATAAGACTGGAAACTATAAAATTCCTAGAATAAAACAAAGGCAGAATACTCTTTGACATAAACCATAGCAATGTTTTTTTTGGATTTGTCTTCTCAGGCAAAGGAAATCAAAACAAAGTTAAACAAAAAGGACCTAATTAAACTTAAAAGCTTTTGCATAGCAAGGAGACTATGTACAAAATGAAAAGACAACATACAGAATGGGAAAAAATAATTGCAAATGATATAACCAAAAAGGGGTTAATATTCAAAATATATAAACAGCTCATATAATTATATTTAAAAAACAATCTAATCAAAAATAGGCAGAAGACTTGAATAGATATTTTCCAAAGTAGATATACAAATGGCTAACAGGCACTGAAAAGATGCTCAATTTCACTAATTACTAGAGAAATGCAAATTAAAACCAAAATGAGGTATCATGTCACACCTGTCAGACTGGCTATCATCAAAAAGTCTATTAATAACAAATGTTGGAGAGGATGTGGAGGAAAAGGAACCCTCATATACTGTTTATGGGAATGTAAATTGGTGCAGCCATTATGGAAAACAGTATGGATATTCCTTTAAAAAAGTGAAAATTGATCCAACAATTACACTCTTGGGTATCCAAAAAAAAAAAATTAAAACACTAATTCAAAAAGATACATGCACTTTAACATTCATAGCAGTATATTATTTACAGTAACCAAGATATGGAAGCAACCCAAGTGCCCATCAAGAAATGATTGGATTAAGAATATGTGGAATACATATAGAGAATGGAATATTACTCAGTCATGAAAAAGAATGAAATACTGCCATGAAGCATGTGCATGGACCTAAAGGGTATTCTGCAGGCATCTAGGTGTCTGGGTCTCTCTCCATTTCTTTCTCAGTCTCAGTTTCTTTCTCTGCATCTCTTTCTCACTCTCTGTCTCTTTTTATTCTCTTTTTTCCTCTGGTTATCTCTTTCAGTGTCTCTGTCTCACTATTTTTCTTTCTGCTTCTTATCTTTCTCTCTTTAGCTCTTTCTGCTTCTCTCCCTCTCATCCACATCTTACTTTGTGTGCTTGCTCCCTATTGGTCCTTTTGTCTCCATGAGCTTCATTTTTGTAATATTTTGTAAACAGGGGCCTTGACTGAGCTTGGCTTCACCTAAAGATGCCTGCATTTTCCTGACTGATTGAGAGGAGAAAGGATGGTGAAGAAACATATAACATACAAAAATACACTGAAAATGGATTAAAAACTAAATATAGTTTTTAGTGCGCTCTTTGGGTACACACACACTTCCTGGTGCCTTTCTTATTTCCCCCAAGACGTGACAATACTGCCTGCAGGCCTGGGGCAGGATGAATGGGGGCACCAGCACCCATCCTACCAGGGGAGAGCAGCCTGTACAGGCCTCTGGGTCAGGTGGGGTGCTGGAAGGGATTACCACTGCCGCTGGGGTCCGGCTTCCTCTCAGGTCTTAGCCCCTTCATCACACAGATGCTCTCCATGACCAGTTTGACAGGGCCAGGTGGATTCTGCATGGACTTCACCAGTGAGATGTCTGCAGGGTTCAGGGTGTCCAGTGCAGCAAGTGCGGCCTCCAGTGCTGGCATCACCTCTGCCAGGTCCCCTTCACATTCGTTCTGCAGGCAACACAGGGACAGGAGAGGTGACTGCCTAGTGCCTGGCATACTGGGGGCGAAGCAAGCTCAGCTCCTGGAGGAAGCAGAGCAAGTAGGAAGAGGTGCTTCCAGTCCCAGTGTCCTTCCAGGGTGGTGCCCCCTCCTGGAGGTCTGCATGGTGAGGGTGGCTCTGACAGCTGGCCAGCAGCAGGGAGGCATGCATGGAATTGCAGGGCTGTGGTCTGGATACCTTGACATTGAGAATTTACATGGTTTTAAAAAAAAATCAAGCTTTTGGTTTTTAGCAAATTCCCAAGATATATATGCAGTGAGTGACTTCATAGCCATTGATCAAGGATGGGTTGAGAGATGAAATAAAAAAAATAAGGGGTGAGTGACAGATGGGAAGAGGGTTAGGGCAAGTTTAGGGAAGAATAAGGTGTGAGGGGTGGGAGAAGGTCAGAGAAAGGGCGAGTGTCCGGGATGCACTTGTAGTTCAGACATAGGGTAGAGGTGGTGTTGGCAATGGGGGAAGTTTGGGGATAGGGTGGAGTTTAAGGCAAGAGGTTAAGGATGAGAAATGTGGATAAAGATTAACGCTGGGTCATGAGCTCTGGGAAAAGGAGATGGTGTATATTTTGTCCATTACTTCTTCATTCAGAACCAAAACTAATACAATGGAATATTATTCAGCCCTAAAACAAAATGAAGTACTGATTCATGCAACAACACGGATAAACCTTGAGAACATTATGCTAAGTGAAAGCAGCCAGACAGATGCAAAATGCCACCTGCTACATGATTCCATTTACATGAAATGTGCATAAAAAGAAAATCCACAGAGGCAGAAAGTAGGTTAGTGGTTGCCAGGGACCAGGGAGAGGGAGGACTGGCTAGCGACTGCTAATGGGTGCAGGCTTCTTTTTGGGTGATGAAAATGTTCTAGAATTAGACAGAGGTGATGATTATATAACTTTGTGAATACACTAAAAACCTCTGAATTGCATGATTTTACAAGGTGAATATTAATTGTATATGAACTATATGTCATTTAAAAAAAAAGAAAGCTTAACAGTATAACATTTTAGAACTGGAAGGAACTTTATAGATTACAGTTGGCCCTCTGTCCGTGGACTTGGAACCACTGATACAGAGGGCTGACTGTAGGGGGCTTGAGCACCTGTGGATTCTGGTATCTGCAGGGGGAGCTTGGTGTCTGCGGGCCCCCGGCTCCCTACTCAGTGAATTTTCTGTTAGTCTCCGAGCCTAGGGAGTGATCACGCAGTCATGAATGAAGTGAAACTTCATAAGAGAATGTCAAAAGCAGCACGTGTTGAAGTCTATGTCTTGCACATTTATGGTGACAGGCAAACAAAATAAAGGAGGTTCCACCTTCCTACATACGTGTGCGTATATCATGGATTCTTTATTTTAGGTTTTCTGATTTTCTTATAAACTCATAGCAATGTTTCATTTGGCTTCATCATATTAAAACAATCCCCCCCTCCTCAAAATGAGCCACGTCAGATGTCCCCAGCATCAAAACAGAATGCCCTGCTTCTGGTGGTAAGAATGGCTCGGTCCCAAGGGCAATTCAAGGGGTGCAAGACATGGGGAAGAACCGGGGCGGACCCCTGCTTCAGGAGGGGCTTGCAGGCAGAGGACACCAAAGGTGCTCACTCAGCTATAGCTCTGGATTCTCACCAGGTTCCAACCAACCCAGATGCCCATGGCTTCCTACTACCCATAGCTTCGTGCGCTTTCCTATAACGTGCCAGACAACTAGTGGCCCACGTTCACGTTATGCCCCCTGGTGGCCTGGAAGCTCTGCTTCTTTCCTAAGGGGTAAGTCCTGGGTTCCAGAGGGCTTGTTTGTCAAGTAACTCCAAAGGCTTTCATTGTCGTATTACCTTCTGACAATGATTCTTAACCCTGACTCTGCATCAGAGTCGCCGAGGAGCACTCAGGGCATCCTCACCATCAGGCTCCACACCCAGAGATTCTGATTCATTCTGGTTCTGATGCAGCCTAGGTGGGGTCTGGGCACCTGCATTTTTGAAACTCCAAAGCTGACTCTGACACACAGCTCTGTTGAGAAACTGCAGCTGACACACTGGAAATACCGAACACAGGGAAGGAAGGAATAGACTTCAGTGCCCAGTAGGGGAATGGCTCCTTGATGGGTGAAACACCTACATAGCATGGTCATTAAAGTGATTATATGACATTCTGGAAAAACAGTTGTGATAGGCTGTTCAGGAAATTAAAAAGCATGAAGCAAATCACAGTTATGCTATGATTGCAGTAACCATGCACATGGATAGACAGGAACTAGAAGAAAACTTGGAAAATTGGATAGGTGTTAAAGTTGAGCTCTTAAAAATTCTTTTGTATGTGTTATTACTGTTACATCATTTGTTTCTGTGGAAAAAAATTAATAAATGACCCCTGTGGCTTAGCAGTGCACAGAGCAGCAGGGCTGTTTGAGGCGCGTGAAGCACAGTGCTTGCTGATGAAACGTAACCATCTCTGCAGTACTCCAAGCATCGTTTATTATCCTCATTAGGGGGAAAAGAAACGATCCATTAGCTTAGAAAGAATCGACCAGTTTGAGATTTGCAAGTGTTAGCCACTATATATAAAAATAAATTAAAAAACAAATTTCTTCTGTACAGCACAGGGAACTATATTCAATACCTTGTAATAACCTTTAATTAAAAAGAATATGAAAATGAATGTATGTATGTATATGTATGACTGGGACATTGTGCTGTACACCAGAAATTGACATATTGTAACTGACTATACTGCAATTAAAAAAAAAAAAAAAGAATCAACCAAGTTAAGTAAACCGTTTCACTTGGGCAGCAAGGGTTTGGGAACTGACTCTTTGCCAGTCTCCTGATGGTCCCAGGACGGACTCCACTCCATTGCTGAGCCTCTGCACTGCATTAGCACCACACTGGGTGTTCTCTCCCATGTTCTCTCATTTCTAGGGGTGCGAGGATATTAGAGGAAATCAGCAGCCCTCGTGTGGAGGAGGACTGTAGCCCTGAGAGGTTCAGGAGGGGATGCTGGTCCTCACGAAAGTCTCAGGGAAACTCAGAGCAAGCACAGGTCTTTTTACTCCTCCCTGGATAGTTTCTTCCACCTCCTGACTCACCTTCAGGATGTCACTCCCAGTACTCGGGGATGCGATGGCAAAGCATTAGACCTCACCCTTCATGTCAAAACCTGAGTTTTGGCAGTCTATTACCCAGGAATGGGTGTGGTGGGTCACTGCCTTATAAACCTCATGTCACCTCTCACCTCCTTCCTGTTCCAGCAAATCACTGTTTTCCTCTGACATTGTGGAGAAGAATCCCATGTGTGATGGTACCCATACATGGTGAGAGACTGGCCTTTATAAAGCAGGCAAGTCCACATGGTACAGGGAAAAGAACGATAGTTCTGGAGAATAGCTAACATGGGCCATGAAGCTCTGATTGCGTGCTGGACACATGCCATAAATTTTACATGTTTTTCTCTTAGTGTCTCCATTTTACAGATGAGGAAACTGAGGTTAGGAAGGGACAGAGCAAATATTGAGCCCTGACACATCTGATTCTAGCACTGAATCACAGAAAAGTTGCAAATGCATGTGCCTCTAGGGGAAAGACCAGTGATATGAGTGTCACAAAGTGAACTATTTGGGGCTTTGATGAACTGGAACTCACCAGGGACAGCATTGATTAAAAGCTGCCCATGGGTGCAACCCAGGAATGCAGGTCTTGTGTTGCCCTAGAACTCAATTTGTTTTCCTAATAAAAGCTAAAAGTTAAAAAATTTTACTTGAAATCTTTTGATTTTTAAAAGTTAAGTATTTCAAATTAAAAAAAAAATACTGTATGCGTCACAGTGTATATGTAGCTGCTAGTTTTTGCAACTTCTGGGATAATGGCCAGATGCGAGGGCTTTGGAAGCAGGGAGCTCTGGGTTTGAATCTTGATTCAGTCACATGGTAGCTGTGTGACTGGACAAGTCGTTTAAGTCCTTGTACCATGATTTCCTCATCTGTAAACTTGGAATAATGCCATTTGCCTTACAGGGCTGTTAGGATGATAAAAGTTACTGTAAATCAGACACAGGAGAACACAACCTTCATGAGAAAAGGAACTTTGTCTGTCTTATTCACTCCTATTTGCCCACCGCCTAGAAAAGTGCCAGCACAAAGTAAGCGTTCAATAAATATTTGTTAAATAAAGCAATACCAAAAAAACCATGATGACGTTGATAAGTCATGGCTCTTATTATCCCCTTGTCATAGAATAACAAATCACCTGCTAGATGATGGCTCTTGGTACCCAGCGGTCACTGTCTTTTATGGTTCCACTGGCCCCCCTCACATACCACTAGGACTACGAGTCAGCAAGCCTCTCTTATCCAGGACATTCACTGTGGGACTCTGAGACCAGAGACTGGACCTGTGGGAACCTAACAGAGGCCAGATTTCAGGACTTATTAGAGAAAAGCCAGTCTGGAAGTCCCATCCTTTTCAAAACAGTGCCCCATAACCTAGAAGTGAGACACAAGCTACTTTTTGTTCAAGCTCTTGTTTGAAGAATGGACAAAAGAATTTTCTAACTGCTGAGTGGGAAAGTAGGGGCAAGTAAGTATCTTAAGCTAAGTGCTATGAGCCTTGGATTCTAATCCTACTAACTAGCCTTGCAGCTCTGGAAAGTCATTTTTACCACTGAACCTCAATGTTGTTGACTTTCAGATACTGACAGCTGTCACTAGTAAGTCCAAAGTTGTTATGACACTCAAATGGAACTGTGTGCTTCAAAGTGCTTGGAGAAATACGTAACATCACACGAACGTTAATCAGATTTTTTTCTAATATCTGAATATAGGTGAAGCCCTTCCCAGGACTGCTCTTCTTTAGTACAGAAATCACCTTCAAATGCGGCCCTCTAGGTTTAACCTTCTGTCATTCAACAAATATTTATTTCACACCTATGACATGCCAGCCACATCTGAGCAAAAACATGATGGAGGTGAAGGAGATAGCCAATGCGAACAGCCAGTGCAAGGGCCCTGGGGTAGGAACATGCCTTGCGTTTGTCTGGGGAGTAGCTAGGAGGCCCGTGTGGCCAGAGCAGTCAATGAGGGGAAAATAATAAGAGATGAGGTTAGATTATATTGGGGTTTGTAGGCCTTGACTCTGAGGGAGATGGAAAGTATCTGCAAAACAATAATGCTTCCTGGAGAGAGCCAGGTGTCACTTACTAGTTATGTGATGCTGGAAAAGCATCCTTTCAACCCTCACTTCTTCCATCTGCAAGTTGGGCATGACCGCGCACATTCTGCGGGACTCTGTTAGGCTCTAGTGAGAGAATGGAGAACCCAGAAAATGCCGGTTCCCCCTCTTTCCTCTCGGTTCTTTATACCTTGATTCCTTGAGCAACGGCGGCAGCAGCGTTGGCTTCTTTTTCGTCTGCCTGCACCAGAAGTTTCTTGGCATCGGCCTCTCTCGTCTCCTCTTCGATTTTCACCATCATCTTAGCGGTCTCCTCAGAGGTCTGGATGAGTTGGGGTTGGAGGGCAGTCAGTTCTACTTGCATGACTGCCACCTAGCAAGGAGAGAGGGTGAGAGGGGTGCAGGGTCAGCCATGCCAATGCTGAAAATGGCGGAGTCGGCAAAAGCTGCAACGACCTCTAACCTATGATACGTGCAGAAGATACTGATGATTTTAATGGTGCTGGGTACACATTTGTTGGCTAGGGTTTCTCTCTTCGATCTTCTAGTACTTAGTTGCTGAGTTCATACTATGTGTTGTAGTTACCAAGCTCTGTGGTAGGCACCAGACATATAATGGTAAACTTAAAAAATTTTAAAATGATACAACATTTTAAAACTTTCAAGGTCATTTCTTCCAGTGGTCTGAGGCTCTCTAAAACATTCCTGCCAAATAGCTCTCTGACCACTGTCTGAACATCTCCAATGATGGGGAGCTCACCACCGCTCTGGGGAGCTGGGCTGTTTTTCAGACAACTAAACACATCAGATTTTCCTGGTAAAGAGCTGGAATCTACCCCCACGCAGTTTTCACCCACTGGTCCTGATTCTGCCTTCTAAGGCAGCTCAGGTATTTTTTGGAGAGAGTTTTATGACCTCGAACCCACTGCCCCCCAGAAAGTCCACATGAGAGAAACACAGCATGCTGGCCTGATCAGGAACACAGACTCTGGAGTCGTGCAGACCCAAGCTTCAGTTTTGACCTAACCGCTTGCACCAGCTACTCGCGAGGCTGGTGATGGTGGGCAAGTCGCCGGGCCTCTCTGGGTCCTTGGTCTTTGGGTGTAACGTGATGATAACAGCGTTTTCCTCATACACAGGCACGTGGCAGGGCTCGAGGAGTGTTAACTGGCACCGTCATTCTCTTTACTGTCCTCAGGTCATTTTGCTGCTCCTCCAACAACAGTTTGCTCGCCCTATCCTTGTCTGGAGAGACCCCAATTTTCAGCATCTCTCTAAAAGCCAGTGACTCTGAGTTGGACCCAGCAACCCCAGGAGCAGAACAACAGAGGCCACCTCTGACGCTCTCTCCCATCCCTGCACTGCATGTTGGTGGGTTTGCTGTACTCAGTGACAGGTCAGCCTACGGCAAACCATTCAGCTGCCTTAGTTCTTCATGGGTGCTGAAAATTCACGTCTTAATGTGATTTTGTCAAGGGACTCCAAGCACAAGTCAACTGCTGGTTCAAATGCCAGACATTTTGCTAAGGGTTATGCTTCTGTCAGCTCATTTAATCTTCATAATGCCCTATGAAGTGAAGACAGTTATCACTTTTTTTAATGAGGAAACTAAGGCCCCAAGAGGTTGAAATAACATCTTCCAGGTTGTATAGCTGATAAGTTGTAATGCTGGAGTTTGAGCCCAGGACTGTCCGACTCCACAAAACCCTGCTCTAACCACCGCCCTGTCCTGCCCAGTCCCCCACTGAGAATACCCGGGACTGAGGCAAGGGTGAGGTGAGTGAGGCACTTGCCTTGGACACAGAATTTAAAGGGGCACCAAAAACACTCAGTACTCCAGATAAGTCGTGTTTTACTGTAATGTAAGAAGTTAAAATTCGTTCAAAAAGATCCATGGTGAAGAAAACATCAAAGGCTTTAAAGACAGACTCTCACAGGGCCAAGATTAGGCTGAGGTAAGCGAGGTTAAGTCCTGCAAGTGCGGGGTGAGATGCTGTCTTTATCTGGTGCTCTCTTAACCTCCGCACCTGAACAAGCGCCTCACCACGTCCCCTTGGCCCTAGACCTCTTCGTCCCTGTTCTGTTCTGGCAGTGCTCACCTGTGATGCTGCAAATTCAAGCTTCTGCAGGCCTGTCAGGTAGCGGTTCCTCATCACATCCACCTCTTGTCTCTTCCTATTCAGGAGCGTCTTGAAGGTTAGGATCAGTTCGAGATAGGAGGTAGGGGTAACGTAGTTGTGTCTGCGAAGTGTGTGGTAGTAGTCGAGAGACAGCGTTTTCACGTTCTCCTGGAAATATTTGCACATGGAGATGACCCTGCCAAGGACACAAAGGGTAGGGAGGCAGGTCCAACCTGCTGTAGAGGGATCCAGCACGGCTTGGCTCGCAGATGTGAGGGTGCGAGAAGACCACTCACCATGGCCTGCTGGAATCCCAAATTCCCTGCAGCATGTCAACAGAGGCTCAGGAGGGATGAAGGAGGTATAAATTCCTACCAGAATGATCTTTGATCGGGTAATTTCTATCTTTGATCGCTTTTGTGAATCACCAGGGCTTAAGCAGGAGTTCTTAATCTTTGGCAGTCTGGTGAAGCCTCTGGACTTTGCAG
This sequence comes from Camelus ferus, assembly GCF_009834535.1. NCBI lineage: Eukaryota > Metazoa > Chordata > Mammalia > Artiodactyla > Camelidae > Camelus > Camelus ferus. Next base: position 32,710,169 of record NC_045713.1, on the reverse strand, counting down.
AATAATGTTTTAAAATGCACAACATAATATACATATATATAGGATTATAAAGGAAACCAATTATGTTGAAAGAGTTTTCAACATATTTTAAAAACCAAATTTGTGATATTGTTATATGTGTGCTTTTATTGATACATTAAATCAGGGGTCAGCAGACTTTTTCCGGAAAGGGCCAGATAGTAACTATTTTAGACTTTGTGAGCCACATAGTCTCAGTAGTAACTACTCGACTCTGCCATTGTAGTGTGCATGGCTGTCTTCCAATAAAACATTATGTACAGACATAGACTGTGAACTGGACTTGGCCCATGGGTCATAGTTTGCCGATGGAGGCATTAAATAGTAAGATTGGGCAACGAGTCTGAAAACTATCATCATTTTGAAGGAAATGATATATTGGGGTATCTGTAATGACTGAATGAGGTATGGGAATAACTGTGATTCCCACAGGTAACAAAGACACAGGTCTCACACAGCCAGACTGGGGTTTATCACCTCTCATTGTCACCTCTCACTGAAAGAAATGCAAAGCACCAGGTGTCAGTGAACAAGAAGATGTAATTTGTCCCCATTCATATTCGCTGGCCCTCCAAATTCCTTTCATGAGGCTGTAGACCCAGGTTAAGGGTCTTCTGGCCTACAGAACAAAGTTCATAGCTCTTAAAATGTCTTAAAGCCATGAAAATTCTGCCTATTTATTCATTTTTTTATTCATTCATTTAATGAGTAGTAATTGAACTTACTATGTACCAGGATATAGAGGTATACAAGGCAGGTGACATGACTCCTGCATTCACGGGACACCCAGAGTGGTTGACAGTCTCATCCCTTCATCCCTTCCCCTACTCTAGCCAAAATTCAGTGCTTTTTTTCTTTCTTTCTTTCTTTCTTTTTTTTTTTTTTTTTGTATATCTGTGCTTTATACAAAAAAATAGCAAGTGTTTTTCACAACAAAAAAAAACCCTCACAAGAACCAATTTTCACCCCCTTGGCAGTGATACTGCCCCTGTCGGGAATGTACACTCTGAGACTACAGAAATAGCTGTATTATCACATCCAGGTTCTCACAGCTATAACAACAGTGCATCTCCAGGACGATTCTGTACAACGAAATGTTATGCTTTTTCAGCAAAGACGTTTTATTAACTATCTAAACATGACTTAAAAGTATAAGACTTTTTTTTAAAAAAAACATATAAATTGATGAAGCTTAAAACAGCAACGAGAATAGAGCCAATACCTGGATTTTCATTTGAAATATTTGGTCGGGGCACTATAATGCAGCTAACACTTACTCCGTCCGAATACTGTCTTCGAGCTCCACATCTTCTAGAAATTTGTTGGCCACCATCTCCAGGGCATCAGTAGGCCAAGACTGGAACCAGTCAATTGTACAGCAGTTGATCAGTGATGGGAACATCCGCAGGCGGTTCCGGAAGGCATCCCCAATTGGACTCATGGCTGATGAAAAGTAGACTCTGTTAGGTCTCTTTCTCTGCGTCAAGGAGGCCTAAAGGGACAGGAAAGTCTTCCCAAGCATGCTGGTGGGGTCTAGGGAGCAGTGGTGTTTCCTGTTGGTACACCAGGGTGCAATGGGGAGTAGTCATGATAAGTGCCTGGGAAGTGCAGGGGGGATATTTTCATGCAACTTTGTGATGGAAATTCAGTTTATTACAATAGCCTTCTGGCTGGTCTCACAATATCTATATTATCCCTCCAGATCCTCAGGGTCACTTAGCCAGAGTGGTTTGAGTCCTTTGACCCCCTTGCTCTATTTGTCTTGACTCCCAGACATAAAGGAGTCATGGATGCCCCTTACATAGCTACTTATAGAAGATGCTGTGGGGGCCATCAGCTTGTTTCTGACCTCATCTCAATCCAACCACACACTTTGGGTTCTATGCCCCCAATTCCATTCATTTTTTTATTTAGACTCAATGTGGCAAAAGGAGCAGGATGTAAATAATGTGGAAGTGTGGGGTCAGCGTGGCTAAAAAACAGAAGCGGAAGCTTGGTTTGAGATGAGAGTGGAGAAGAGACAGGAGACAGCCTGGAAGGTGGCTTTATAAAACCATAGGTTAGGAATTTTGGTCTTTATCCTAATAGAAAGCAATTTAGGTGTTTCAGTGTGTGTGTGTGTGTGTGTGTGTGTGTGTGTGTGTAAACATACAATGACCATATTTGCAATTCATGAAAAAAAGACCATTCTGGCTCCATGGAATAGAAAGGTCTGGAATGGACAGACATGGACACAGAACAGTTAGAAGGCTGTAGAGGTGAGGTCTGGGTGAGATGATAATGGCTTAGCTAATATGAATGTAGCAGAGATAGAGATAAGCGGGTAGATATGTGAGAGAGAGCAAGGGGGCAAAAACTGACAGGACATGGTAATGAGAGAGGAGTATTAAACAAGATCCCTAGGTCTCTGGAAGGATTGGAGATGTCATTCACCCAGAGCAGAACTCCGAATGTTGTTCCGTGAGGCTGCCTGGGTAATGTACTAAAAGGAAGGAGAGAATTTAGAGGAGAATTCAGAGAATTGGGGAGAATGGAACAGGTTTAAAATAGTTTGTTCAGGAGAGTGGAAGTTTCCACAGGAATTCCAGCCACTGACCCCTGGGCGAGTGCCTTGGCTGGGTCAGTCCTGGCACCATTGTAAGAGGACTGTGCTTAGGGCACTCAGGAGACCCTGAAACACCCAGAAGAAAAGGGCAAACTGACTTTGCTTCTACTCACCAAGGACAATGTGAAGGTTCTTTTTCACTCTCTCAATAAAGAAGTTATACATAGAAAGAGGGGTGATTTCGATCTTCTCGCCTTCTGTCCTGGCTGCCGTTTGCATCTTCTCCACAAGGTCAGCCTTCTCGTCGGCCGGGAAGATATTGGGCACATCACCCGTGTTCAGAAGCATGTTGATGTCCTCGATGAAGGACTCATCCTTGATCTGGTTATCAGCAAAGAGGAACACAGTACTCTTGGTGGCCACGCCCACCTGCAGCATGATCTTCTTCAGGTCCTCCCGCCAGTCGTGGCCTGAGTAGTTCTTCGTGATCTCGATCTGGTACAGCTCATATGAGTTCATGAATGTGGACAGTTTGCTGGCACTCTGCCGCCCACTGCCCCCAATGCCCACCAGGAGCAAGTGGCCTTTGTCCTGCTTCAGGACCCGGCAGATCCTGGAGATGTGCTCGATGGCGAACCTGAACATGACCAAGGACATGGGGGCCTTGCTGATGTTGTTGAACTCCTCCAGGTAGTACTCCATGACCAAGGTGAGCTGTTTTAAGTCAGTGATCTCATCGTAGATTTTTGGTTCGCTTTCTGGCTTGAAGAAATCCCCAAAGAAGAGGCTACGTATATTATCATCAACTATCTTTCCGGTGGGTGACAGGTGGATGAGGACCTGTGGGAAAGATAAGTCTCAGCCAGGCATTCAGCCAGTGGCCCAGCCACGATGGTCGCGGGACGTGTAGCGGGAGGGAACCGGAGATGTGCTTGTTTCCTCTGAGCACATTCTCCAAAGTCATGATTCATCAACTGTTTTGTTTTTTTTTTAAACATACTATGTGGATCTGATGGTTCACATCAGACTCTGATGAAAGGACATTTGAGAAAGGAGTGTGAAAGCAAGGGTCAGTCTGTTTGCTAAGTGGTTAAAATACTGGTGATGAGATTGTAAGATTCCAAGAGGAGGTGGTAGAAAGATGGCACCATTTTTTATGTGCTTGCTCTCTCACCAAATAGAGGTGTAGGCATTAACCCTGGCTCCCACTCTGTGCCTAGAGTAGAAATATTTTAGATGCTTCTTCTTTCTGATATTAGAAGCTAGCAGTGCTTCTGCATTTGGTCTCCGGATGCAATATGAAACACTTGCAATTCTTCTATGGAGAAATCACAGCTTCTTAAAAATAGACATAGAATTGTATGATGCAAACATATAGGCTTAAAACTTTTCTTATATCAAAATGGAAAAGACAAAATATTTACAAATGGGAAACCATGAATCTTTCACTTGGGCTTTCCCAGGGCATCAATCAAACCATGACAATCCAAGGTTTATTTCTCAACTCACAAATTAATTGACCCTGAAAATGTATTTTAAGTTAATTATAAACAGTAACACATCATAAACCATTTTGAAAGGATCCAAACCTATGTTACCAGAGAAGTAAAGCAAAACTGGGCCAAGTATTATATCCCCGAATCAAGTGACTAGTTGACTCAATGCTATTTCTTGAGATTCAGAGAGCAGAGCTTCAAGTCTCCACTAGGAAGGAAACCTGCACCTTGAAACAATATGATCAAATATTTGGGACCATTTCTGAGGCCAAATGATCATGGAGTCTGGCTTACCTTCTCCACAGACTGCCTGAAGCAACTGGAGGTTGTCTCCTTCACCATGTTGAAAAAGACCTGTCTGTCCTCATGATCAATCAGGCGGTCATAGAAGACCCGATAAACCTCATGGATCCAAAGCCGGATCAATTTTTCTACATCCTGAAAATCCAGTAAATTATTTGAATGAATGGCAGGGGTAACTGAGGTGGTAGTTCTCAAATAGTTTCTAAATCTTGGGGTTCATTTGAGGACTAAATGAAGTGATGATTATAAAATACTTAGCACAATGCCTAGCATAGATTAAATGTTTAATAAAAGTTAGCTATTACTATTATCACTGTATATTCCCCGTAGCCAAGGATATTGCTGAACGAACTTTGTAACAGAAATGATAGCGGCTGACCTGCAGGTGGGTGTGAGGGCAGAGCAGAACCCCTTGGATCACCCGCGAGAAGTCCCGCAGGTTAAAGACATAGTGTGACTTGGAGGGAGTTGGCAGGAAATTCTCCACTGCAGCTTTATAAATTGTCATAGTAGCTTGTACCAGCATCTTTCCACACCTTGGGAGGAAACAGAAGGCAGATCAGTCAAGGAGGAGCCAGCAGTGAGGACCCCAGGCCAAGATCAGGAACCTCTTACCTTAAGAATACCACATCAAACCCTTTCCCAAAGTGCCAGTCAGCAATTGAACTGAAAATCTTCGTTAAAATGTCATCCTCAAAGGCATTGATGGAAATGATATTCAGATGGCGAGTGAACCGTCCTGGAAAACATGCGCACATGTGAGTGTGCACACACATGCACGCTTACCTCCTGGGCCTAGTGATCCTAAGATAGAGAACAGCCAGTTTTCCCTCTGCCTTAATGTTCTAGCGCTATTCTGTCCCATATGGCAGCCTCTAGCCACATGTGGCTATTTAAACTTAAATTAACTATATTGAATAACATTAAAACACTTCCTTAGTCTCATTAGCCACGTTTCAACAACTCAAGAGTAACATGTGACTAGTGGCTGTTGTATTGCATAATACAGACACAGAACATCTCTAGCACAAGTTCTGCTAACAGTGCTAGTCTGGTGCTCAGGACTGTTAAAAGATAAAGGCAATATGTGATCATGGGAGAAGAGTCAAACAAGTCAGAAATGCTTTTATAGACAGTATCCATTACCTCCCACACACTAAATCCATTCTCTCCTCACCCCTAAATTAACCACTATCAATTTGGTATTGTTGCATATCTATATCTGTATTTATATCTATCTGTAATATGTCAGATATTCATCATTTATAGCTATATCTATAGATCAGCTTTATTGAGATGTAGCTCACATACTATACAATTCACCCATTCAAACTACACAATTAAACATTTTTTTCAGTATTTTAGTTGTGCAACTATTACCACAATCAATAGTAGAACATTTTAATCACCCCAAAAAGAAATCCTGTACCCACTGGCAGTCACTCCCCATTTCTTTACAGCCATTGGCAACTAATTCTCTATTTTCATCTCTATAGATTTGCCTGCATATCTTTAAAACAATTTTATTATATAAAGTAAAACACATATACAGAAAAACCACACAAGACAAATATATAGTTTAGTGAATCATTATAAGGTTAACAACCCTTACATCTACCATCCACATGAAGAAATACAACTTTGCCAGCCCTCCATAGAAGCCCCTCCAAGCATCTCATCTCAATCACAGCCCTCTCCCTGTCCCCTTCCAAAGGTTACCACTCTCCTGACTTTTAAAGTAATTGCTATCTTGCAATTCTTTATGGTTTTCATCACCCATGTGTTTATTCCTAGATACCAGAGTTTAATCCTGCCAGTTAAAAAAGTTGATGTTTCCTTTAAGTCTCTTTTAATCTATAGGTTTCCCTCTCCAGCCCTTTCTTTTATCTTTTGACTGTTGGGTATCTGGGCTGTTTGATCTGTAGAGTTCCCACAGTCAGAATTCTGTTGATTGCATACTCATAGTGGAGTTTATTTGATTCCTCTGTCCTCAGTATTTCCTACCAATTTGCTGCTATATCCAGAGACTTGGTCAGATTCAAGTTCCATCCCTTTGGCCAGACTATACAGGTGGTGGTGTAGTCCTTCACCAGGAGGCACATGGTTATGTCTGTCCCTTTGTGATGTTGGTAGCTACTGATTCTCAATGGCTAGATTCATTAATTCAGTAAGATTTGCAAAAATGGTGATATTCTGATTCTATCATTTCTTTTTTATATATTAGTTATTAGTTGATTAAAATATTGTAAGCATTTTTATAAAGGGACACTTCTCCTCATCTACTATTTGCTTATAAAATGATACACTTCATATAAGAAAGTCAAAATAAATGCTTGATTTTTTCCATTTATTTATCAAGTTTTCAAGATAATGAGTTGGTTTCTTATCATCATTTGAAGATGACCAGCTATGATTGTCTGATTCATGGATTTAAATACATCTTGATAAATCTCAATATATTTAAATTACTCTCATTGTAGAAGCTCAAATTTCCCCATTTTTGGCCAATAGAGCCTCCTTGTGTTGTCAACTAAAAGCTTTTGACATGACTCTTTAGTCTTTGAAAGCTTTCTCATTATTGGATATATGAAGATGTTACAGACATATCTTGCACATTTCCTGCCCCAGACGTGCAACCAGCCATTTCTCCAAGAAGCTTGGTTTCTTTCAGCAGGAAATTGGATTTCAAGACCACATTCTGGCTGCTAATAATTGTTAATAAGTTAGTTATTACTTTCTAGACTTGGTACACCAGTTCACATTAGGAGTGAGTACTGATACTTCAAATTTATGATTTCAGGGCTTTACTTAGCTTCTTCTATATCACATCTTGATTTCCTTTTTTACACACTGGTTCTCGAGGACATGAGGGACAGTAGAAATAGAACTTTCTAAGCAGTGATTCATAGAATCCTACTTTATACATACAGCACTCTCAGAATAATATACTACCACCACCAATTACAATAACTGAAAAGTTTAAAACTTTTTGTACAAGCTATCTTTATCCCCCTTCATTTTCCTTTTTTCCCCTATTTTTTATTGAAGTGTAGTTGATTTACAATGTTATATTAGTAGCTGGTATACAGCATAGCGATTCAGATACATATATATATACTTTTTCATTATGGGTTACTACAAGCCATTGTATATAGTTCCCTGTGCTATACAGTATGACCTTGTTTATCTATTCTGTACATAGTAGTTAGTGTCTGCCAATCCCAAACTCCCAATTTATCCCTCCCTCCTCTCCTTCCCCCTTGGTAACCATAAGTTTGTTTTCTATGTCTGTGAGTCTCTTTGTTTTGTAAACAAGTTTGGTTGTATCAATTTTTTAGATTCCACATGTAAGTGTTATCATATGATACCTGTCTTAATCTGACTTACTTCACTTAGTAAGATAATCTCTAGGTCCATCCATATTGCTGAAAATAGCATTATTCATCCCTTATTATGGCTGAGTAATATTCCATTGTGTATACATACCACAACTTCTTTATCCAGTAATCTGTTGGTGGACATTTAGGTTGCTTCCCTGTCCCAGCTATTGTAAAAAAAATGACGCTATGAACATTGGGTTGCATGTATCTTTTGAATTAGAGGTTTCTCTGGATTTATGCCCAGGAGTGGGATTGTTGGATCATATGGTAACTCTATTTTTAGTTTTTTAAGGAATCTCCACACTTTGATCCATCCATAGCAGCTGCACCAAATTACATTCCCACCAACAGTGTAGAAGGGTTCCCTTTTCTCCAGACTCTCTCCAGCATTTATTATTTGTAGACATTTTAAGGATGGCCATTCTGACCAGCGTGAGGTGATTATCTCATTGTAGCTTTGATTTGCATTTCTCTAATACTTAGTGATGTTGAGCATCTTTTCATGAGCCTGTTGGCCATCTGTATGTATTCTTTGCAGAAATGTCTGTTTAGATCTTCTGTCCATTTTTTATTGGGTTGTTTGTTTTTTTGATATTAAGCTGAGTAAGCTGCTTGTATATTTTGGAAATCAATCCCTTGTGTTGCATCATTTGCAATTATTTTCTCCTATTTCCTCCATTTTCAATTGTTCTATATCTACATTATCAGATCATAAAGCCTTTACATATTATAATCTCTCCCATTTAGTCTTAGTTCAACAAATAACCACCTATTTAGTGCTCACTACAGTTGTTATATTGATCTCTCTATAGTCATTTTGACTGTGTGAAATCCATTTTCTAGTAGATTCCTGAGAGAAGGCTTATGAAAATAAGTCTTTGACTTCTTGCATGTTGATTAACAGTTTTCCTTTTATACTTGAAGGTCAGCTTTGTTGACAATAAAATCCTTGACTCTCATTTTATTTCCTCAAGTATCTTAAATATGTTATTCCATCCTCTCTAGCATAAAGCATTACAGTTGAAATTCTTAAGATGATCTAATTTTATTTCTAAGTCATGTGCACTTTTTACCTTTCTCTTTTTCTTTAAAGTCCAGTCATTTCACTAGTGTATATCTTGATAATGATCATTTTTCAGTCTGCATTCTTAGGTACACAATATACTCTTTTTTAAAAAATATATTTTTGTTGAAGTATAGTCAGCTTACAATGTTGTGACAATATACTCTTCCAATATATAATTTTCAAAAAACATTTTCTTTTCAGGAGTATTTTATTTACTTATAGCTTTTATTATTTGTTTTATTTTTTTCTTTGAAGAAACTTTGGTTTTCTTCTTCAGACTCTCCTATTAGTTGTATGTTGGATTTTCTCTGCCTAACTTTAATATTGGTTACTTTCACTCAAACCTTTTAATTCTTTTCTTCATTTCTTTAAAAATCTCTTTTATTGTGATAAAATATACATAATATAAAACTTACCACTTCAGCCATTTAAAAATTTATTTATTTTTATTTTTGGTGGGGAGATAATTAGGTTTATTTAGTTATTATTTTTTAGTGGAGGTACCAGGGATTGAACCCAGGACCCTGTACATGCTAAGCACACACTTTACCAGTGAGTTATACCCTCCTCCCTCATTTTAGCCATTTTTAAGTATACAGTATAGTGGCATCAAGCACATTCACACTGTTGTGCAACCATCACTACTCCCATCTCCAAAACTTTTGCACCTTCTGTAACGGAAACTCATTAAACAGTAACTCCCCATTTCCCTCTAATTCTAGACCATGGCAACTTTCTGTCTCTATGAACTTGAGTATCCTATATAAGTGGAATCATACAATATTTGTTCTTTTATAACTGACTTATTTCACTAACATAATGTCTTTAAGGTTCATTCATGTTGTAGCTTGTGTCTTCATTTCTTTTCTAATTTCAAAAAATTTCCTTCTATTGTTTTAAAATTTCTTAAGGCATTATTGATGCTATCCTATTTTGCATTCCTTTTAGTTTTGGCTTCATTTTTAAGGTACTTTCCCACCCCCTAACTCTTGAGTTCCCTCATTGAATTTCTAAGTGTTTCCAGTTCTGATGTATGCCATTCTTTACCGTCTTGCATCATCTCATCAGTGCCTTTCAGATTATTTTGAATAAAGTATTTTAAGTATGTCTTTTTGTTGTGCTTTTGAAGTACATGTTTTTCTGCTCTTTATTCTCTTTCTTCTTACATTAATTTTTTTATGAAACATGACATCAGTACTTTTTCTTTGCTCATTTTTATGTATGAAATGAGAAGCAGACTTGATTCAGATGACTTTTCTAACCCCACAAAGCTCCCTTTTCCGATTTTTTAAGTGTTCAAAAAACATAGTGACCTTCTCTTTCCATTGTTTCTAGTGATCTTAACTTGCTCAATTCTGATTCAACTTCCAGCAGTTTCTCTTCAATTAGGAGACTTGGTTAGTTTTGAGAAATCATGGTTGGCAACACTGCTGTAGCCCCTCAGGGCTCCCTGCAGGTTCACTGTGCTTGTTATTTGAGTAGGTAGAAGTCCTGCCAACCTCAGCTTGTGTTCTCAAATTGGCTGCCACACTTACCAGTGAATGTCTGTTGGCTACTTTTGGGTTCCACCACTCTCAGTTCTGTTAGACGTCTCAATATTTGCCTCTGCTTTCTCCTGCACAGATGCAGATAACATGTGGGTCTTGCAGCTGCCAGTGGTTTGTTCCCACCAATTACACTTCGGAATATGTGGGGAACACTCTGCCAACTAGTTTTTTTTGTAAACGTTGTTTATAGACTTTTGCTATCTAGTTGCTCTGGGAATTTGGAAAGAGACAAAAATGATTCTGCCACAGTTGCTGCCATTTTCACAAAATTATTTCCATAGTTTTATATATTTACCTTTCTCTATCTATCTATATACACATAGACACACATATGTATTCTCCACTATATTATATACTTACATAGAAAGGTTTTGCTTTTTAAAAACAAAAATGCCAGAATAATATTTTATACATTGTTGATCTGGAACCATTGATAGTTGTGTGAACTCGAGGAAGTCACTTGCTTTTTTGATGATAAGGATATTAATAGGACTTAATGTTTATTAGTGCTTATTATATGTTACCTAAACTCACATCAAGTTTCTGCTAAACCACGCTCCCAACCACCATGCTATATTGTCTTGAGCCTGTTTTCCCATCTCAGCCCTAATAGCTGGCAGCTGGTCTAGCAATTATCAGCTAGGCTGTTGGTTCTCCACTGCACACAATTTCATTAAATGTCAACATCAGCTGTTGAACCAACTATGATGAAACATGATAGAAACAAGATTGCTCTGCAACCATGAGAACTTCCTCCCCTAGCTAATGTGAGTGACTCTACTTCTTTACCAAGTGACAGCTTCATTCTTCCTGCCTCCTATAAAAAAATTAAGATACTCACTTATCAAATTGTCCCCACTTCCTCAGAGTACCTAATCCAGAACAGAGTGCCTGGTTCCGTAAGCCTTTCCTCTTATTACCCAGCACAAGTCCATTTAACTCCCTTTCACCAAGCACTCCCATGCTTCTCCATTCTGTGCAGACACCTTTGCTGCAGCAAATTAGTAAACCTAATTTCACTTGACTACAGACACATTCCTGGCAGTCTCTGGGCACTGGTCTTTATTATAGAATCGTTTCAAATATCATATTTGTGACCTTAAAAGCTTAAAAACTGTCCATTGCTGCACAAATGTTAGTGATTACTATTTCTGAGATACTTGCTGGAAACAAATATGACCTTTTGAAGAGGTCTTTTTCCATCCAGTTTTACTGAGATATAATTGACATATACCATATATAAGCTGAAGGTTTACAACAGGATGATTTGATACATATATTGCAAAATGATTACACAGTAAGGTTAAGTAGCACTTCCATCACCTCACATAATTACCTTTTTTGTTGTTGTTGTTGACTAGACTCACCATGCTGTACATTAGATCCTCAAAACTGATTCACCTTATATTTGGAAACCCTTTGACTGACATCTCCCCATGTCCCTCATCTCCTAACTCCTGGCAACCACCATTCTACTCCTGTTTCTATGAGTTTGGCTTTTTTAGATTCCACATGTTAAGTGATATCATATAGTATTTGTTTTTCTTTGTCTGACTTATTTCACTTAACAAAATGTTCTCAAGGTCCATTCATGTTGTCACAAAAGATAGGATTTTAATCCTTTTTATGGCTGAATAATAGCCCATTGTGTGTGTGTGTGTTTGTGTATTTCACATTTTCTTTACCCACTTCACATTTTGTTTATCCATTCATCCATCAATGGACACTTTGTTTCCATGACTTGCCTATTGTGAATAATACTGTGATGAACACGGGGGTGCAGATATCTCTTCGAGATAGTGATTTCATTTCCTTCAGATACATACCCAGAAGTGGGATTGCTGGATCATGTCGTAGTGCTATTTTTAATTTTTTGAGGGACCTCCCTACTGTTCTCCATAGTGGCTGCACCAATTTACATTCCCACCAACAGTGCACAATGGCATTTGTTATTGCATGATTTTTTGATAACAGCCATTCTATCAGGTGTGAGGTGATAGCTCATTGTGATTTTGATTTGTATTTCTCTAATATTAGCAATGTTAAACATCTTTCCATGTGCTTGTTGGCCATCTGCATGTCTTCTTTGGAAAAAAATGTCTATTCAAGTTTTCTACCCATTTTCTAATCAGATTGTTGTTTTTCTAGAGTTGTAAGAATTCCTTACATATTTTGTATATTAACTCCTTATCAGACAGTTTGCAAGTATTTTCTAACATTGAATGGCTAGGTCTTAGAGAAAAGGAATATACCAAGCTCCCTTCCCTCTCACTAGTGGAAGAGGTGTTGAATTTATAGATGTAAAGTGCCTGAGGTCCTGCTCTAGTCAAACCCAGTGCAAAGGTACCCCTGGACTCTAAGTAGAAGGTGATGGTAGAAGGTGATGGTTTGTGTACTCAAATAAAATCACCCTGCTTTCCCTATTTTAGAGATGAGAACGATAAATGCCACAGGGGAGAATAAGGTCATAGAATCTTAAGTCTGGAAATGGCATTAAGATTCTTAACCAAGGATGCATCTCAGAATAAAAATATGGATACCTGTAGACCTGGATGGATCAAGTTGCACCTGAAGCAAAATATACTCTTGAAGAGTTAGATGACAGGGAGAGAATCATATTTATTTGTTTGTTATTATTATTTTGCTTATGCCACTTTGGGTTAGGTGTTTTATCTCTGACAAGGTAAAGAATTGTAAGACATACAACAGGGGAATCTGTCATGCACACCTAGTTGAGAACCTCGGATCTAGCCTTCCTCCTGGAGCACATGCTGGCTACAATGAACTCTCCTTTTCACGTAAGACTCTCTGTTCCTCTAGGACCTGGCCAAAGACTCCTCAAATCCTCTTTTCATCTTCCCATCCTATTTCACACAACTTCCAACATGAGATATACAAATGCCACCCCTTGAGGCTAACTCAAACCCCTCTGGCTACAAGCTACATCTTTCTCCACCTTCCATCAGGACAGAATGCTCTGCACCAGCACCCCCATCCATGGAGGTGGTCCGGCTCTGTAGAGGGTGGGTGGAGAGTACTGAACTCTCTCCTTCACATACGTACCAGTAATGTCATTCCTTCCTCCCCCTGGGGGGCCCATGGCTGTCACAAGCAGCACATCAACGATGTCCAGCCTGTTTGTGTCCTTCTTGTCAAACCAGTAACCGTGGTCAGTCCACTGCCTTAGGAGCTCAACGGGGGGCTGGGCTCCATACACCTCTTTGGCTGGCATGTTGAGGTCATCTGAGGAAAGAAGACATGGCCACAGATTGTAAGTCTCACAGGAGGTAGCAGATGACCAACCTTCCAAGGGAGAATCTGTGCCCACTGTTACATCCTCACTCTAGGCAAGGCTCAGCCAGTAGACATTCTTACAATAAGGGAAGAGGTTTTTCTGGGTTTTGGGCTCTTCTGCCTCATTGAGATCTCTGTGTATTATGACTTTTAGGATGCACAGATTAACAAACAGACATTTAATTTTTTCCCATTCCTTCAACCAAAATATATAGATTGCCTACCATGTGCTACATATTTTGTTATTTGCTAGGGATATGATGGTGAGGAAGACAGTCCTTCTCCCAGTCAACAGGATATGTAAATCAACCACCAGGTAACATCTGAACTCCAATGGGAGCAAGGCTCTGGGCTAGGGTTTTTGAAAAGCAAAATCAAAATGGCGGAATAGACTGTGATTTCCGCTAGGGTAGGGGCTGATTTTCCCCAATAGCTTGTTGCTCAGACCTGGCACACAGACTCAATAAACTCCAATAAATGTTGATTAAACGGCCAGTTTGGTGTCATGTAACATTTTAGGAGTTTAATATCTATTATCTCACCTAATCCAAATAATGCCTTTATAAGGAAAATAGTATTACCTTTATGTTAGAGGTGAGGAACGGAAGGTCATAGAAGTTAAGTCACAATATGCTAAAGGTTAAGAAGTAAGATTTGAACCTTGATCTGTTTGGCTGCAAACCCTAAACTGCTTTTGGATATACCATAAAAATAGGAAGGGAAGAACAGGCAGGAGGAAAGGGGAAAGGGAAGAAAAGGGAAAAGAAAATAAGATCCCTGCCTTTGAGGAGCTGTTGTTACTTGGCAAGGATATAAATACATGCAACATTTACTACCAATCACATGAATTAGATAATCCAGAAGAGTAAGGCATTACTATTACTGAATGAGAATGCTATGAGTCAGCAGTAAGAGGGTAGAAAATATAATGTATTTGGCACCAAGAAACCTGGTTTTGGTTCATGGCTCCAGAATTTTCCAGATTTTTGACCCTGAACAGGGAATTTAGCCTTCTGGAGCCTCAATTAACTGACTAGCAAAGTGATAATGATGGTAATAATAAACTCACAGGGTGGTGAGGCTCAAATGTAATAAAAGAGGAAGTGCTTTGTAAACAGGTAAAATCCCGAGAAAATTAAATGTGCTTATTTCACAAACATTTATTTAGCAACTATTAGATTTCTTCATTTACTGGTAACATATTTATCTGCCACATAATGGAACAGCAGCTTATCACAAAGTGTGAGTTGCTTTTGGAGATGCAAGAGGGCAAACACCACAGCCTCCTTCTGGACCTAACTACTTTTCACTACAAAGTAACCTTGCCTGATCCAAGGGCTCAGCTTCATCTCAGGAGAAACGAGGACCCTCCCTCAGGCAAAAAGGCCTGGACCATGCCTCACTTACTGAAAGTTTGGCATATCGTCCATGGTTAAAAATACTTGGTAATGAATGAAGGAAAGGACAGGAAACAAAATGAAAGAAGGGAGAAAGGCAGGGAAGGAGGGAAGAAATGAAGCAAGTACGGAGGGATGGAAAGAAAGATGGAAGAAAGGAAGGGAGAGAGGGAAAAAAGGAAGGAAGGAAGGGGAGGGAAGGAACACTAAATTATATTAATCAGAAATATTTTATCTCCTAAAAATAAAAGGACTGTACAGTGGCCCTACAAAGGGAGGTTCTGTTTTGCTGCAGCTTAGAGTAGAAAAATCTGGTGTGCCCAGATCCAGGCCAATGCCTTACCCACAAATACCACTGCTTTCTTCCCTACGGGAGGACCAAAAAGGCCCTTCCGCCGTCGATCCAGCTTGGACATGATGATATCCTGGGTCTGACTTGCTGAGGTTCTGGCAGAGAAATTGATGCAGTTGGGCAGATAGGTATTTTTGGGAAGGTGGAGAAGGAAGTTGTTGGTGATGACTGATTTGCCAGTGCCTGTGGGTCCTACAAACAACACTGGAATCTCATGGTCCAGGTAGGTTTTCAAGAAGAAGGACTGCCGGGCCGTCTCCATTGTGGGGATGATGAGTTCTGAGACCTGTGCCACAAAGACATGGTGAGTCTTGGCCCCGGGCCCAGGAGACTGGGTTCTACCATTCAGTTCCATTTCTTATTTATCTTTATGATTTTGAGTATTTTCCTCCTCAGGGGCCTTACTTTCTTCATCTGTGAAATGGGGATAATAATGGCACCCAGGTCATGAGCTGTTTTGAGGATTAAATGAGATCATGCATGTAAAGATGGGCATTATTGTCCCTGTTTTGGAAATGAGGTCAAGAGCTAACACAGCAAGCTAAATGCAAGGATTTTAATCCCAGCTTGTTTGATTCCAAGGTCTATATTCTTAACCACTGAACTATCATAGTGTAAACACCAATTATAGTAAAGATGGGTCCATAGCTGCTGCCCTCTGAGACCATCGCCCTCAATCAACCGGTCTGCCTCACTCTGGGAAAGGTCCACCTCCCATATGCCATTATACTGCCTGTCTAAGGAGGGTGGGTGCGACCCTTGACCCTCATTCCCTGTGCTTGTTCCTCATCTGCTTTTCCCAACCCTCAGATTCTCGGTTCCTCCTATTAACCCCTTTCCAAAGTGGAAACTGCAACAGTCTTGGGCTCCTGGAATCCCTGTTACTCTGGGTGGAACAGTTTACCTTAGCTCTGCTCCTCTGATCTTGAACTCTGTCATCAACCATTTGGCCACATTTGGTTCCTCCAAGGTGGGCAGAGGAAGGGGCAGTAAGATCTATATCATATGTTGAAGTTTCCTCATATGTCTAGACTGGAAGAGGCTAGTGAACATGGAGCCACTGTGTTGCATAACTCCAGGGAGCACCATTCACACTGTGGTTTATGTAAACGGTGCCCCTAAAGCAAAGCTAGACTATAATGCAAATGGTGCCAACAGAGACTCTGAAATATGGTGGCCCTGTGCATACTGGTAGACAAAGGCTTGGCTCTTTCTGATAAATAATTTGATCAAAGGAAAGGGAGAAGAAGGACAAAGGAATTGAAGTGGCGAGGAAGAGATCAGGTATTGAGCTACGAATGTTTGGCCTGTAATATCCCCTCCAATCTTCCCAATAACCCTCTGAGGCAAGAGTATTATTAGCTCACTTTTTCAGATGAAAAAACTGAGACTGGAAGATTGCTGGCTAACTTGTCCAAAGCCACGTAGCCAGTAAAGTGATGCTGAATGCAGAACTAGGTGCTAGATGTTTGTTTTGCTACCAAGACTGGGAATTTAAAGCAAGTTGGGCTTCATAGATTTTTATTTTCAGGGGCTAGAACAATTGTTTGACAAAGGAAAAATTCCCAGCAGAACTAAAATATTCTCTGCAACGGACTCTTATGTGTATGAATCCAGCAAGACTTCAAACCCCTGGAGTTCAGGTGACTAAGCTCTTTAAGGAGAATTAAAGTTTATGGTCTCTGTGCTGGGCTTCACAACACAGCCTTCAGAGTGTGTCCTGAACTCAGCCTATGCTCACTCCTGCTTATTGCCCACTTTTCACAAGCAGCTGCTGTCCTGTCTGGTGTCTGATTTGGTTGTCAGTATTTCCGCTTTCCCATCCACCATCTACTACTCTACCTGGGGTCTGAACAATCTACAGTCACTCCCGGAAAGATAAATTATGTCCACTACCTACTGCAATAGAGGCATTAAAAGTCCCCATCTGGAAAAATCTTCCACAAGGAAATGAGCAGGGGTAGGGTGAAACTATTAACCAGTACCCATTTTTCTGAGAGTTCTGATGAAGGGAATTTTTCTCTGGGGACTTTGAAGAAAAGGCAAGGCTCCTTCCCGGCTGAGATGTCTTGAGAGGTGGACTGATGGCCACCTGGCATTATTGACAATGACAACAATCAGAATAGCTATGGCATTGACCTACCACTCAGTGTGTGCCACAAATTCACGTAGATTGTCTTCAGTCCTTGCAACCAACCTTTAAGCTTTTTTTTCTGCTATTGTGAAGGTGAGTAAACTGAGGCAGAGAGCATGAAGGCTGAGTAAGGAATCTGGGTCTTTCTGATTCTAACGTCCAGGAACTTGAGGGCTGAATCCAGCTCCAGTTTGAACATTTTTCTGAAGAAAGTTCTTAAAAATGCTAACACATACCTGAAGTTAGCCCCTCCACCTCAGAGAATATTTGGTCATCACCAAAGTTCCATGACCAGTAAGTCTCTTTTACCTTCGCATTTGCTGGGATAGTTTCCTCTTCTTTGGTAATATACTCCGTCCACGTGTACCAATGTCCGCCACCTTGCTTGAGGAAATAAAAATCATAGATGCTTCCTGGACCCAAAGAAACAGAACAGGCTATTAGCACATCAGGGGTTTACCTTTCACACTGAGGTATTTAACTCCCTCAGCCATAGGCATCTGAAAGGTGCAACTGCGAGTACTGGCATGGTTGTGTCACTGTATAAGCTGGAACAACACCTTTTAAAGAGTAATGACTTCATTACTTGTATGAAGATTATACGTGCTAATTATACAAATAATTATTTTTAATGATGTAAACAGGGAGTATTGAAAAGAACCAAAAAGGAAGGCAACAGATCACTCTGAATCTCCCATCCGGAGGTACCTTTTGATGGCATTCCTTCCAGCCCTCTCTCGAGGCACACATACACATTGAAGATGGAAGGACCAGCAGGTAAAAGAAAGGATTCTATAAGAGTGGGATCATTTGATATTATATATCATGCATGCACTTTGTGTATAAATACACATGATTTATATTAATATATATATTTGGACTCTCTTTCTAAAATTTGGCCAGTTTTCCTGAACCTTGGTTCCATCCCACTCCAGACAGAGACATGCTCCACTCCTGGAAGATTCCGCTCACATTCCCCCACGCAGTGTGGAGCTCTAGAAGGTGCAAACCTGGTAGTTTCTCCCACTGCTAATAAGGTCCTACACGACCCCATGCAGGGGTTTCATGTTCAAGGGTTTCTCTCAGACTTTTTTTTGCTGCTGTCCAGTCACCACTGTAGTCTGCTTTTCTCAACACTGGTGATTACCAGTGAGAACACTCAGAATTTTGACAACTCATCCCCTGTCCTCTCAGCATCACATTTAGAAGGACCATGGGGTTGCACGTTCTGGGCTGAGAGATGCATGGGTCTTTTGTTTCTCCTCCTGTCCACTACTTTTCAATGTTTAAAGAATCAGGCTATAAACTTTTTTTTTAAGTTACTGCTGGAGAATTTTTAGGCTTACATTTTTGTGATTGTTGTTGTTCATTTTATTAGGTATTAAAGGAGAGAGCTTCTGTTATCCTACGTCACTGCAGTTTTACCTAGAAGTCAATCTGGTACAACACTTTTAGAAAGCAATCTGGCATTATGCTTACAGAGCTATAAAAATGTTCTCTAGTCTAAGTCAGAAATCCCATTCTGGGGATTTATCATAAGGAAATAATTCACAATGAAAATAATCTCTAAATGTGAGTATGCAGCACCATCTGTGACAGCAAAAAAATCTGGAAATAATTTAAATGTCCCACATTAGAAGACCAGTCAAAATTTTGTCTTATAAGATGAATAGGATATTTTTGCAGTCGTTAAAATGACAGTCACAAAAACTAAGTACTGACATAGGAAAATGCATTTAAGAAATGGTGGCATTTTAAAATAGAAGAATAAGAAATGGAATAGATACTGTATGACAACTATGTAAAGAGATGAAAGCAGATGGACAAGACAGGACGATTTTTTGAAAACTAAAATCCTTGTGACAGGGTGGTATAAACAAAGAAATATTTTTTTTGATCATTTTTATTTAATAGAATTGAATTGTTTTTACAATAGAAAAGGAGACACAAAAAGCACGATTCAGAAAAGCATGTATCCCCTTCCCTTGCTGATGTTATTAGCTAGAGCTAATGTGTGGCTTGATACAGGAGCATTTAGGCCAAAGAGAGAAGGTCCAACTGAGTAGAAGTGGATTTACGGCTCTGTGCTCTTGGCCAAGATTACTATTTGCATATCTGTAAAATGGGCCTGATTTTATATCAAGCTTAGAGGATTCTGTGTGGAACGTGAATGAGGTACATGTGCCAGAGATTTAGCATCGCTGTGGGCACACAGAGAGGTACTTGAGAACGTCTATGTCCAGGTCTCCCTGGTCCTCATCAGAGTAGCGCTCCCATTCTCTCTGCGCTGTGCTATTAACTCTGGTCCAGGTGCAGGGGTGGAGTGGGGAGGATAGCAGAAAGCCAGGAAGACAAACTAATTCTCATCACTTCTGGCCATCCTCTGCCCCAGCTCTGTTTTCCTCTCCTTCACTTGGGAGAATAAGGGAAAACTTCAACAGAGAAGTGAGTGGCTTTTCAAAGGACACAAAATGAACGGGTGAATGAAGGGACATTTAGCACTTCCTGGACAAATATAGGTCAATGTCAGATGATGTGAACCCAACCTTGAGAGAATCCCCCAAAGGACCATCTGCTTTCCTTAGTGTGTGCTCCCCGGCACAGTTCCTTCAGCACTTACTTGAGAGATCCATTACCCACCCTGGCTCCCACGTCATGAAAAGCCCAGGAAGAAATGCCCCATGAGGTCAGAGAAGACCTCTCTGGATCTCTCACCATGAAAACGTTAACCTTTGTGGAAAGGCTAGAAAGGCATTTTAAACTTTTTAAGATGATAATAAGAAAGTATAATCCAAGCCAGATACATGAGGCCATATACTATATGATTCCATGCATTTGAAATGTCCAGAAAAGGCAAATCTCTAGAGAGCACATGAGTGGTTGCCTTGGGCTGACGATGGAAACAGAGATTAATTGAAAATGGGCATGAAGGAGCTTTGGGGGATGATGACTGTTCTAAATTTGTTCTAATGTTCCAACATTCTAAAATTGGATCAGACAGTTGCACAACTAGGTAAATTTACTAAAACCCACTGATTTGTTCCCTTAAACGAGTGGATTTTATGGTATGTAAATTATACCTCAATAAAGTTGTTATATAAAAAGAAATCACACTTGGCACTTAAAATATATCTTTGGACTCAAATGGGTTCTGGCTAACAGCTTTGTAATTTCCTACTGAAATACTTATGAAGGCACAAGAGAAAGAAGTGGAATGATGTCACTGAAAACAAAGACTGAAAGAATCTGGGCAGAATGTCCTCTAACCAGACAGTGGATGAGCTGGATTGAGAAATTTTATCTCAAGAGACTGCATGAGAAAGTGCAACAGAGTCCTCTGGGTATACGCCTAATGGCCCCTCCAAGATGCAGAGATGCAGGTGACATCCCCACACAGAAAATCAGGTAGCTGTTTCTTCCCCATGCCAGGTGCCACTCTGGGAGAACTGTCTCATTTCTTTCTCATCCTTGTCTCACCAGACCATCTTCCTGCAGCTGATAGGGGCAGCAGGGTCCCAGACCACAATGAGTAAGGAGACAGTAATGGCATCTTAAATTCAGCGAGGTACAGTCTTCCAAAGTAAAGAGCCACAGTCACCCCTCTGTTGAAAAATGTCCCTTTTTTGGAATGTTCACAGATGAAACAAATAAAAAAGCTGCCTCCAACAGATGGCATTAGGTGATCATTGGATCTTGGCCATCTCGTTGTTCCTGACTCTAAAGTAGAGTTTACAGAATTTGGGTTTATTTTTAAGGGTGGAGTTATGAATATTATTTGCCCTGATCATGTCCAAAAGTAGTGAGAATTTTGAAAACCAGCAGGAAGAAAGGTGTATGATTACCATGGAGACTGAAGTAAAGCTTAACTTTCCATGGATATGTTCACATCAATCACTTGTTATGTGTCATTCTACTTTTATGAACAGCTTATTCAGAACCAAACCTACTTTTAAGTAGAGTAGTTGTTACAAAAGAGGATATATGAAGAA
Organism: Camelus ferus; assembly: GCF_009834535.1. NCBI lineage: Eukaryota > Metazoa > Chordata > Mammalia > Artiodactyla > Camelidae > Camelus > Camelus ferus. The sequence continues at coordinate 32,688,648 of NC_045713.1, read as the reverse complement.
ACTAGATTGCAGTATATGCTGGAAATTATGGTTTTTCTTATACTGCATCAGTTGAATAGGATGTGGAGAAATAAGACAAGTCCATCACAGTAGTTGGGAGATGCTGTACGGCAGAGTTACCTAGAAAATGAGTGGAAGCTGTGCCCATCATTAGCTGCCCAGCTGAAAGACATTGTTACAAAGTGGACCAAGAACGGGGTCAAGGGCACTTCATGTACCAATTTGCTGACACAGAGCATAGACAGATTGATTGTGAAGAATGGGGGAAGCAGAAAACAACACGTGGAACCTGTGAAAATATATTGCCATGTAGAAGAATATAATCTGGAGATTACACCTGAAGTGTATACTTCTGAACCTGGTTTAATGCAGGACTCATAACCAAATTTCAGGAAACCGTTTGGTATCCTAAATAGTGTGCAAAAAAGGTATCATTTTTTTTTTCATGAAATGGGAACAGAAAGCCATAAAGAGAAAACAGGCTTAAACGAAAAGGCAAGATGAGATTAAAAAAAAGGAGATGGATGAGCTAACAGAGATGATAATGAGGTGGACAGCAATAAAAATTGCTAATGTTTATCTAACGCTTTCTGTGTACCATGCTTTATTCTAAGAGTTTTTACAAGTGTTAACTCATTTAATTCTTACAAGAATACCATGAATGCATACTATTATTATTGCTCTCATTTTGTAATTGAGGAAACTGAGAAAGGTTAATGAATTTGCTCAGGATCCCCTAACCAGTAAATAATTGGAGCCAGGACTCAAGCCGTGACAGTTTGACTTCATGGCCTGTGATTTTAATCATCCAGTAAAAAAGGATTGCAAAGAAACAAAAGATACAACAGAAGAATTAAAATCACTCAAGGCAGTAAAAGCATAATTGAAGTTGTGGGTGAATCATATTAAAATGAAAAATCTGTATAAAACAAAGGCAAGTTTTTTTGGCGGGGGAGGTTGAGCAGTTAAATTGTCTATATTCACAATAAGCAGTTAGGGATACACAAAACAATTAGATGTAAAATATGATGTCAAAAATGGTAATTCTGAGGGGAGGACAGGACAAATGCAGGGCTTTTAAAATACATTTGATGTAAAGAGATCAGCACCCTAAAACAATAACATACATATATATGTGAGTGTGTATATATATATATATCTCCATATAAAATCCTCATGGTAACCACAGACCAAAAATATATAATAGATAGACACACAAAAAGAAAAAGGAATTCAAACATAACACTGAAGATAGTCATCAAACCACAAGGGAAAAGACAATACCTGTTCCTCCCTCTATCCATCCATTAAGGCATCTTATTTTTTGACACATTGCAAAGTAAACATAGACACTTCCTCATAAATACTTTAGCACGTATATCATTAATTGTTCAATATTTATAGTTTTCCTTTTGATACAAAGTTTGCATACAATGAAACACACAAGTCTTCTGTTCAATCACTGACCAATCTGACAAATGCTTGTAACCATGTAACCCAAATCTCTCTCAGTATATACACTTTTACCCCAGGAAGTTCTATTATGGCCTTTCCTATACCTTCTTTTATAATAAAAAAGGTAAAACTATTTGGAATGTACATAAAGTATGATCCCCTTTTTGTTAGAGAAATACAGAAAAAAAGGAAGAAAAAATATAAAAAGTCATTATTTCTAAATTATAGGATTACCATTGATACTTACTTTCTTCTATTCCTTTCTTTGTATTTTTTAAATTTTATGTAATGGATTACTTGAGTGTAAGAAAAAAACAGTATAAGCTACTTAAAAGAACACAAACATGTTTCAATCTTTTAAAAGTAAAAGTCACACATATGAGAATATGAATAGATCATTAAAGTGATCGTTCTGAAGATAACGTATGTAGAAACATTATAAACATTTCAATATAGTAGTAATTACAATGACAAAATTCAAGAAAGTATTAATACCATAATCACAATGACATGACATGTGTAAACACACAGAACAGGACTAGAAGGGAGTTAAGAAAAAAAGAAGTGGCTGTATTTCTCATTCTGTTCCCTGGGGCCTGTTAGACTGATGAGATTATAGGTGATTTAAAAAATTACATCAACTTTTTCTAGATTAAAAATTAGTAGTTAAAGAGGGGTGGATATAGCTCAGTAGTAGGGCACATGCTTAGTATGCTTGAAGTCCTGGGTTCAATCCTCAGTACCTTCATTAAAAAAAATAATAAGTAAAAACTAATAGTTAAAATAACCCACAAGACCCTATCTTCAGGGTCACTCATCTCTACACACGTGGCCAGCTCTGAAGAAGCCAACCCGCTTGGGCAAGCTACAAAATTTTCCCTGGCTTTTGCAAAGGCCTCCCACAGGCCACACAGTTTGGTTGGGTTTGGAACATATGATCCAAACCACTATAGTAAGACAAAACAAACAAGTACTACATTACCTTTTTCTGGAAAGATGTTGTTTTTGGTGAGTTTGACGCTTTTGGGTCTTGGGTTGTTATCATCCATACCCATGATCAGGTTGCGGAAAAAGAGATCAAATTTCTTTCTGCTGTCTGTGTTGATGGTGCCGGCTACAGTCCACACCAAGGCAAAGAGGAAAAGACCTTGCAGCCAGAGGAAGATCTGTTGGCTTGTCAAGCCTTCAAATAATTCACTTTCCTCCTCTTCTGTTCCCCTGATTTCATCTGAAAGCAAGAAAAAGGAATCTCAGGAAAAGCTGCAGAGTGCAACAGACATAAGTTGAGTAGTTTTGTCTGTGAGGGGCCTGGGGAGGGGACTGATACTGGCTGAGTGGCCACCATCTGCCAGATCCTTTATCCACATACATTAAAATTTTTTTATTGTGGTAAGATATGCCATCTTAACCATTTAAAGTTCAGTGGTATTAAATACATTCATATTGTTATGCAACCATCACCACTATTCATATCCAGAACTATTTCTTAGAGATGAGATCATAGTCTTTTTCTGACTGACTGACTTTTCTTAGCATAATGTCCTCAAGGTTTATTCCATGTTGTAGCATGTGTCAGAATTTCCTTCCTTTTTAAGGCTGAATAATATTTCACTGTCTGTATATTCTACACTTTTATCCATTCACTCACTGATAGACACTTGGGTTCCTTCCACACTTTGGCTACTGTGAATAATGCTGCTGTGAACATGGTTGCACAATACCTGTTTATGTCCCACTTCCAATTCCTTTGTGCTTATACCCGGAAACAGAAGTGCTATAACTGACTTATATGACCATAAGTCATATGGTAATTCAATGTTTAATTTTGAGGAACTGACAAACTATTTTCCACAGCAACTGTACTCTTCCATATTCCCACCAGCAGTGCACGAGGGTTCTGATTTCTCCACATCCTCATTCATACTTGTTCTTTTTGGTTGTTGATGTTGTTGTTGTTTGGATAGTATCCAGCCTAACAGGTATGAGATACTATCTCATTGTGGTTTTTGACTTGTGTTTTCCTAATAACTATGATGTTGAGCACCTTACCATGTGCTTATTAGCCATTTGTGTATCTTCTTTGGAGAAATGCCTCCTTAAGTCGTTTGCCTATTATTTAATCAGGTTATTTGTTTTTGTGTTGTTAAATTTTGAGTTCTTTATAGATTCTGGATATTCAGCCAAACCAAACCAAAAATCCAGGCTTCACAAGTGAATTCTACCAAACATTCAGAAAAGAGTTAACACCTATCTGCCTCAAACTATTCCATAAATTGCAGAGGAAGAAATACTTCCAAACTCATTCTATGAGGCTAGCATCACCCTGATACCAAAACCAGACGAAGACGTCACACAAAAAAAGAAAATTACAGGCCAATATCACCTATGAACATTGATGCAAATATCCTCAATAAAATATTAGCAAACTGAATCCAACAATACATTAAAAGGACCTTTCACCATTATTAGGTTGGATTTTTCCCAGATGCAAGGATTTTTCAGTATCTGCAAATCAATCAATGCAATACACCACATTAACAAACTAAAGAATAAAAACCATAAGAACATCTCAATAGAAGCAGAACAAGCTCTTGAAAAACGTCAACATCCATTTATGATAAAAACTGTCTAGAAAGTAGACTTAGAGGGGACATATCTCAACATTTTAAAGGCCAGCCCCTCCCTTGAATAGAAACCAGTTACTCTAATCTAAGCCTCAGGAGGTAGCCTTAGAGAGAAGAAACAAGAACTGGTTAGAACCAACGAGGCCCAAGATGGCAGAGGATTTGACTTCCAGGGGACCTTGTGCTCCTTATACAGTCATTTTAATTAATGTATTAGCATGTTAAGTGACACACCCACGACAGCTGGTGATGCCATGACAGCAACCAGAAAAGCCCATACAAGGATGGGGGGAAAAAAGGCGACTGGCTCCAGCACACCTGGATGGAGGACATGATGGCAGAAGCTTCTAATAAAAGTCCACATGGCCTGACCTGAAGCTGGTGCTGTCTCCACTGACCATCTTGGCTAACAACTCCCCACCTGGGTGCTTTCCTTCCTTTTCCTCTTCTGAGCAGTAAAGTAGCTGTTCATTTTGTCCCTCTGCCTCTGGTGCAAATTCTTTCACAGCCAGCAGCCAGGACCCACACTTTGGTGGGCTTCCTAATGTAGGGGTCTCATGATCCATTAACAATAATATTGCATGCAATTACTGTGCTTCTAAAAATACTGCTTGTAATTTTAATTTTAGAAAATCAAAAAATATTTAGCTAAAGAAATTCTCCACTCAACTGTTTCCCATGTTACTTAAAAAAAAATCTACACCTATAATGCCTTTGGGAGAGATGGGCTGAGAAAATATGTTCAGAAATATGTAGCAGAACTTGTAAGAAGCTCCATCTTGAGTTTGAGCTATGTGTGATCTTGAAAAAGAAATGGCACCCAATAAAAGTTCTCCAACGGACTCATCTTTTGTCATTTCCAGTAGAATTCAGTGAAATTTGATTCATGTGAAATAGTTATAAAGAACTTCTCCAGGGCATGTATTTCAACGATTCATTTAAACCAGTGGTTCTCCATGTCCTGGGGAAGTTCCCTAGTTTTGGAGACTAATGTGATCAGTTTTCTTATAGTATATATATGTGTTTTGTGAGTTCACATTTTGTAGTATACGTTTCCTTAACATGGGAAAACTTCCTATTTTATTCTTTTCAGAATCTTTTCTTCTGACATACATTCATATGTATTATCTAAATACATTCTTCCCCAGAATATCCCTGTTAGGTAAAGAGGAACAGGAATTATCACTCCAATTGTGTGGATGAGGAATCTGAGACAGAGGAAGAATGGGCCAATTTGCACACGAATACCCAGGAAGTCAATGCAAGATCAAGCCAAAATATATGGGCTCTTCACCAAACTCCACTATCTACACTCAAAGGGTTTGCTTGTTCTAGACCATAACGCTGATCTCACTGTAGCTCATGGCGGGAATAATAGAGGTGGGAGCAGAAGAAACAGCCAAGGTACACTAGAGCTTCACCTGGCTTAAGAATAGCAGGGTAGTACTTACCCAGCAGAGAGGAGTACAGTCTCATCATTGAGAAGGCAAGGTGGATGGGAGATGTTTGGACCACAAATTTACACTGAAGTCGAATAAATTCCAGGCAGGGCTGGATAAGCCACATGAACATATCACTGACCTGAGAGTAGAAAGTGAGATTTGATGTTATCAAAAAGTGTGTTTAAGACCAAGAGCTTGGTACACCTTGAGGGGGCTGAAGATGTTGTTAAGACTGCTGATTATTTTTGAGTCTTGGTATATTAAGGAAAGTCCATAGGCACCAAGACCCCTGCTCCTGTTTCCTATTTAACAGACTGTGCAGCCCACTGGCCATCTCCACCTGTCTCATTCCAGTGAGCTGAGAAGCTTGGAGCCACTATTGATCAGCTACAGGATGCATGAAATAGTTTTAGGACCCAGCCACTGACTTTATTTCTATAAAAAAAATGTTAGGAATTCTAAACAACTGATTTGCAAATGACTGACTGGCATTTATAAGGCAGAACTCCTACAGAAAGTGGCCATAGGAAGTTTGGACTCATTTTCAGTAATTCCCCATATGCATGTACAAACATACTTATGGGTGAGTATGATGATTCTTGTGTCTTGTCTCTGCTTCCCATCCCCATTTACTCTTAAAAAATTACTTGAATCACTTTCTCCTCTTATTTTAGTGTTTTTTTTTTTTCATTTCTGTTATACTTTTATTTATGACTCTCACTGTAAGTTACCTTATCTTTTTTTTTTTAAGTAGGCAGGTCATCACTAAAATACACCGATAGGTGGTTATACGTGGGTATGTGTACTTGTATGAGTGGACACATGCATGTATATGTATAGATGACTATACATGAGTACATGGATGTGTGGTATGGTCATTTAGTCAGCAAATATTCATTTTGCATCTGGTAAACATACTGTAGTTGATGATAAGGATAAATGATGAACAAGATAGACAACAACTTGTGGTTTACAGTCTGAGGGGCAGGGGAGACATAATAAATAACAAAACAAGCAAGGAAATGAATAAAATATTTATAAATCATGGGATGTACCAGCAGGAAACAAATAAAGGTATTACAATGGGAAATAACATGAATGGTTTAACAGGGTGGTCAGGAAGGCTGCTTGGATGACAAAGGTGAATCATCCCTTATGAGAATAAATGGGGCAAGATTTCCAAAAAGAGGAATAAAGAGTGCAAAAGCCTTGAGGTGGTGAAACATGGGGTTTTCTAGAAATGGAAACAAGATCCCAGGGCTGGATGGTAATGAGCTGAAGCTGAGAAGAGGGTAGGTAATGAGGTTGGAGAGGCAGGCAGGGCATGGCCACAGTCTCAGAGGCCCTGATAAGAAGTCAGACTGTGCTAGGACACTGGGAAGTCCCTGAAGGTTTCCTGTGCATGTGTAGACTGAAGTCTGACTGTGCATGTGGACGTGTCTGTATAAATAAACATGCCATGTCTATTGTACATGTATGTAAATGTGACAGGAATGGGGCAGTCCTAGACAGTTCCCGAGAGTTTTTCCACAGTGGGAAGAGACCCCAACTCAGATCCTTCTTGGCTTCTGCAGGGGGAAGCTTTGCTAGGGAACCCTGTTAACGCAGAGAAAGACAGGAAACACCACAAGTACTGGTTCTCCCTTCCTGCTTCCCTCACCTAACCTGAACGTTCACACCTCTTTAAGGAAAAGAAGAAGAAAATGGACTCTTAGTAGCTGCATTAAGAGAATTTCTAACTGGTTCTGGCTCCCTAGATATGGGAGGTATGGAGTCTAGGTCACAGGGGTGGGAAGTGGCCATGAAGAGAGGAACCTAGCCTGGTTCATCTCTAGAGCAACTTCCAGAGACATTTCTGCTTGTGGGCAATGGGGAAAGGGGCGACATTCCAGCCATCATACAGAACGTTTCTCAGGCAGCAGCATTCTCCACCGGGGAGCCAAGGAGTAATGAAGAAGGTGCAAGAGAAAGGAGAAATTGACCACACCACCCCTTCCCCACCACGTGGAGAAGAAAGCTGGCAAAGTGGCAGGCAGCCAGGAAGCAAGATAACTGGGGACAATCAGGGAATTCCCGGGCCCCTTCTTGCCTCCTCTAATTATGAATATGAAAGCGATCCTAGAAGGCCTTTGAGATGTGGAGTAGGGAGATAGGGAGGGGCATGAAGGAAAGGGACCAGAGGGTCTCACCAATTCCTTGTGCTCCTCGGTGAGACGGGAAGGCAGGGTGTCCATATATGAATCCTTCAGGGGCTTCCAGCCCAGCTGATGGGGCTCCATGTAGATCATCCCACATCTGGCAAGCATAAACAGAAGGCCAGCTAGGTCCACACCCAGATCCCAAGCATGTAGGGGTGAGGTAAATGCAGGCAGTCATGGTGAGGTAAGGGGCTGGAGCCTGGGTTTAGGCACAGACCCTCACCAGCTCCAGGCCAAACGAAGGATGCACAGACTTTGTTAGGAAAGGGTGGAGACCAGTGCTAAGAGTTGGGTCTTGAGAATCAGACACCTAGATTCAAATCCCAGCCCCAGACCCCACTAATTGAGTGACCTTGGGCAAATTTCTTTACTGTCTCTGAATTTCTGTGTCCTTGTTTCTAAAATGAAGAATATAAAAATATGTAGCTCATAAGGCTATTGTAATGGTTAAATGAAATGCCAATAAAGAATTTAGTACCATGCCTAGCACACAGAAAACTCTTTATCAGTGGAAACTATTATTATCATTACCATAATGTTAGTATATTACCACATATTGACATGTTAACATTTAGCACTCCCCCCCCAATTCTGTTACATCTTAGCACTCTCTCATTTGTTCCTAATATTGGCTTCCATTTATTGAGCACCTGTGGTGTGTTAGCCACTATGCTAAGCCTTAATGGCCTTCATCTCTATATATTCCTCTTCATGGTCTATGTTTTAGACATGAGGAAACTGTAGCTCAGAGAGGCTAAGTGACCCGGAAGAGGTCACACAGCCAGTAAGTGGTGTGGCCAGAAGGGGAGCCCAAGTTGGTCTAACTTGTCAGGTGTTCTTTCTACTCCCTTACATTGCCTTTGGAAATGTGGGCTGATTTTATTTTATTTTATTTTATTTTTTATGGACTGCAGGTACATGATTGGGTTAATTATCATCTTTGGCATACTCCTCATTAACCCATGCATGGCCTTTCTTAGTTAATTGTTTTCAATAATGTAATAAGTGCCCATGAACCCAACACCCAGACAGAAGCTAGGGCTTGACAATAACTTTTATTTAACCATATGGTGTCTCTTATCCTCTCCCCTGGCTTTACCATCTGAGGTTACATAGAATCTTGAATCTCATGTTCACCTGTCCCTTGATTTCTTTCCTTCTTATATAGTTTTACAGTATACACACACATATGTGTGTGTGTATACTTAGTTATCCATATAGTTGCTTGTCAATACAGTTCATTTATTTTGAATGACATATAATATTACAATTTGTGATTCTATTATATTTTTTCATTCACTCCTGATAATGGGCACTTGGGTTATTTCCAAGTGTTTATTACTGTGAATTGCACCATTATGAAAATTCTGGTATATGTCTCCTACTGTACAAGGGCAAAAGTTTTTTTGGGTATACACTTAAAAGCAGAATTTTCGGGTCATGAGGCATATGAAGGTCCAACTTTAGGAGATAATGTCAAGCTCTTTTCCAAAGCACTTGTCTGATTTTGGACTCCTACCAGCAGTGTGGATTGAGGACGGATTTTATGACAAATCTGACTAACAAGAAGTAATGTAGGTGATCTGCTAAGAGCTTAATCATGTTTGTGGATTTTTCGAGCTCTCCCTCCTGCTTAGGGCTAGTGAGGCCCTGCCTTCCCTCAGGGCCCCTGCAAGCTGACCGACCTGCTCACTGTGGCTGGGGAGGCCTGCTCCAGGTCAGCAGGCTCGAAGATCAGACTCATCTTGGAGCTCATCTGGATAATCTCTCCACTCATTAAACACAGCTGAAGGTACAAAGCAGAGGGGTAAACGGCAGCAAAGGGGTTATATTCCATTTGCAAGTGAAAGGCCTCAGTGGAGGCAGAGATGGTTCGAATTCATTCAACAAACATTTCCTGAGCACCTACTGTGCTTCAGGCACTGTGCTAGCTGCATAGAATAAAACAGACAAATATTCCTGTCCTCTTGGGGTTTGCATCCTGCTGGGAGGGGACAGATGATAAGCGTATTATGTATTACATACAATGATGAACATGCTTTGGAGAAAAGTAAAGTAGAAGAGGGGGTTGGAGAATGCTGTGTCTGGTCAGCTGTAATGTTAAATAAGGTGGGAGAGCCAATGCATTGCAGCCTTAGATGAAGAATCTAGACGCTATCAGACTGTAGCAAGTTTCGTGGCTCCTTCCTCAGTGTTTAACATAGAACGTAACTGCACATTCCATTCTGTTTCATGTGCTCAGCATTCCCGCAAAGACTCCTTTTAGAATCCCTCACGGACTGGTCCAGGGTTAGAGCAACAAGAATACCTCCACAAATCCTTTTTGGAACGGACAGAAAGACTATCAGAAGTCCTTGTGTTCAGCAGGCATTTTCCTGTAGGAAGTAGTGCAAATACACAGGAGAGCCTCTGGGTATATACACTCAGTGGGCTGGTGCTGCTTCTCATTTGCCAACAAGGATTTAAGGCATAAAATGGCCTAAGGCCTTGGTCTCAGGTGGAAAAGAGGAAATCTCTACTGTTCCCTGCCGCTCATCCTAAAATGTGGTTTAAAAAGTTCCTTGCATGTTACTTGGTTCACATCAAACCCATCTGGAAACTGGCCATTGCTTGCAACCCCAGGAAGGTCACAACTGTTAGGGAACTGACACCACTAGCAGTGTCATTTCTGAGTTTCAAGAAAAGTAAAATAGACCCAGACGGGTGACAGTAGTTTGGTTTCTTCCAGAGCCGAGAAGAGCCATCAGGAAATTCAATTATGACTCTTTATACTTCTAATCTCAAGACCAACCATTTCAATACATTTGTACAATCAGTTTACATAACACAGTCCAAATCATATAATAAAACTTACTTCTATTTTTGTATGTTATATAATCAAAGTTATGCACATGCTATAATTAGTATATGTATGTAATTTATCTAATTAGGCCCTTCCATCGTCGAACATGACTCACTCTTAGTCATAAAATTTAAATGCAGCAGGAAAATATATTTTGATTTGATAATGATGTGCATTCAGTGTAAGAACTCCTCCTTGAAATGGCAATAAATATTATTATTACTTTTTTTTTTTTTACTTTAAGTTATATAGCACTTACTACATGCCAGGCAGTATGATAAGCAGTTTGCAAATATTAACCTATCTAATCTTTCTAACTTCATTATGATGTAGACACTGTTATTCTCATTTTACAGGTGATGAAACTGAGGCACAAGAGACTAAACAGCTTGCCTGAAGTCACACAACTGGTAAGTGGCAGAACAGGATCTGAACCCTGGTTATCTGGCTCCAGCGTCTAAGGTCTTTAGCCACTTTGCTTACTGTGGTGGAGTGTATTTCCCAAAGATTGCTGCAACACTATCTCTTACCCCACGTGCACTTCTGCCATGTGACCTTGCCCACTTCCATTGAGAGGTGGAGTCTATTTCTCCACCCCCTTGAATCTGGGCAGGCCCTGTGACTTCTCTGACCAATGGAATTCAGAGAAAGTGATGCTGTGTCAGTTCTAAGCATGGCTCTTAATTGCCTAGAAACTTTCACTTCTTCCCTCTTGGAAATCAACCACCATGGAATAACTGCTACTACTCCAAGACCACCAAATGAGAAGCCAAGCCATGTGGAGAGGTATGGAGGACACGATGCTGCTTGAGAGAAAGAAATGCACAGAGACAGACAGAGGCAGAGAGAGAGTCACAGAGAGACGGACAGGTCAAGGAGCAATGAGCTCCCAGATACTGAGTGAAGAAGCTACCTTGGATAGGGCTCCTCCAGCCCTTGCTGCCCCAGCTGACATCATGAGGATTAGCTGAGCCCACCTGAGCCCTTCCAAAGTTTATTATCTACAGTATCATGAGCAAAGTTAAGCCACTAAGTATTAAGGTAGTTTGTTACACAGCAATGGATAACCAAAACACATCCCATACATCAGGTACTAGGTATGTGCTATCTTATTTAATTACTGGCATTCCTATTTTATTGCAACCTTTTTACAAATGAAGAAACTGAGGTTCAGAGAAGTTATGTGACTTGTCCAATACAACAGCTCAACTGTAGAGCCAGTGGTCCAATCTGATGCCAGCACCAAGGCTTTTAATCACTATACAGCATTGTGTCTAAGCACACACAGTTTAACTACTACAAGTATAAACAAAAGCATAATTCATGAATTGATAACTGTTACTTTCTTGTGGGGCATTTATTCTTAGTGTAGTAAATGTATATATTATATACTTCTGGTCAATCACTCACTTCAGTAAAAGAGCTTGTACCCCATCCATCCATGTAAAAGTGATATCAGACTTAGCAGGTACCTTTTTATTGTCATCCAGAACAGTGTTCATATTCTCAATCCAAACAGCATCCACTGGCCCATCAAATATAATCCACTTGCGGTCATCAGACAAAGAAGATGCTTGCTCCCGGAAAGCATTGGCGAGGACACCATCTGTCCACTCATGGCTCACTTGGTCAAAGCACCCATACAGCTGCCCCATGGTGATAGCCTTGGGGTTAATGATCTTGTACTCGACAGCAAATTCCTCCATCTGGTTGGCTGGGCAAAAAAGGTCCAACACAAGGTACGAAGGCTCTGGTGAGACCAGAGCATTATACGAGAGATAACGCCAAACCAAAGACCAACCAATTTTTATGAATGTGCCATCCCAGGACAGTCCTTATAAAATCTGTACTCAGTCCATATAAAAATTGGGATATCTGGATAGGCAATGTCTTAAGTTTTAGGCTATTGTAGCCATTAGTTTCTCACCATATTGTCTTCTGTGGCTCATTTCAAATAGGGCAAATGTGACAGTCAGATATAAAGAAGTCTGCCTGGGCCTAAAAGAACTCAGGCAGTAAAGGAGAGAAATGTCACATAATCAGGTCTTTTTATGCACCCTAGAAAGAAACTTCGCTTTGACTTGAGATGAAGAAAGAGCTGACAGGTAAAAGATTCTGGAAAAAGATGGTTCCTTTTCTCTATCTGAGGGGCTAGCTTAGCCCTGAAACCCCTTCTTTAGCTGCTCAGTAAGTGTCCCCTGAGAAATGGAGCACCAGGACACAACCGGAATATACAGGCTGATGGATGGCCAGAAAATAACTACACTTCTACATGATCCTTCAAAGTAAGGAAAAGTTGGAGTGCCTGAGCCATGAACTAAATAAAGATCCATTTCTGCAGAATCCGAGGCAAAGACAAGTAAGGAGATAGCCTCCTTTCCCTTCGTTCAGTTTCCTAAACTATGTTCAGTGCCAAAATTATTATTTATTTGAAATGCCCAAATTAGTTCTGAAGGTCAAGTTAGTGCCCCAGACAAAAACCCCCAAAATCCAACAGTAACTCGATCATCACATATTAGAAAAAAATGTTAAAATGAAGCATACTGGAAGGGATCGTGTAAACACAGGCACAACAAGGCACTGCTTTTCAAAACCACAGGCTTGTGTTTTATGGAAGAAAAAAACCCAAAACTATTTCTCTGACAATAATTTTACTTGCTGAGTGGGCACTGCATGAAGTTATTTACCTGCATTATCTCATTTAATTATCACAACAATCCCATTTTACAGCTGAGGAAATGGAGGCAAAGAGAGGTTTAGTCATTTGCCCAAGTTTTGGGTCTGATTCAAAAGTCTGTGGTCTTCCACATTAAATGGAAGGAAGGAAGGAAAAAAAGGAGGGAGGAAGGGAGGGACGGAGAAAGGGAGAGAAGAAGGGTGCATGGGAAGCAGGGAGAGGGAATTGAAGGGAGAAAAAGAGAAAAGGAAGGGAAAGAAAGAGAAGGGAAGAAGGGATGGAAAGGAAAAAAGGAAAAGAAATGAAACCATTCAACGATCTGCTTTTAGAATCGTTTTGTTTAGGCTAGTGGCAGGAATTTCTCTCATTGGGACATCACTAGAGAAGCCACTGTTCAGTATTTGAGAAAATTCCTCCAGCCTTTACGACATGCACATAAAATCTCCTGTTAGAAGTTTTCCCCCTCTTTATTTTCAGCCTGTGGATCTCTGCGTGCCATGTTCTATTTCTGGCTCTAATGTCACGATCCAGGGATGGCAAAGCTAACAGCTTGGCATCATCTCAACAGAGCCAGTCAACTGAGTGGGGAGTCCTGTCCCCCCTGGAAACTAGGGATGTAAGCTTTACCTTCGTGTAAATCACCCAGAGCTGCAGCCAACACTTTATAAGCACAGGTCTTGCCACCCATGGGGTCTCCGACAATCATATAGCCATGTCTTACCAGCATCATCTCATAGATCTGGGAGGAGACATCATATAAGAAGTTAATCATTGCAAACCTCCCAGCACTGTAAGTTAGAAGTCAACAAGGAATGAGGGGTCAGATGGGATTCCCAGTCACTTCTACCCTTGAGGAACTGTTATCATTTTTGTCATCTACTGGTTAAATATCTTTTAGACGAATATGTGTGTGTCTCAAGATTATTTAAGGGATGGGAACTATTATTTGCTCTGCATCTATCTATGTGTTAAGCATCAAGTGACTTACCTAAGTTATTTCATTTAATTCACTCAGGTATCATTAACTACTTTCTGATGCAGAGAATACAGTCCAAGAGGGGTTAACTAACTCGCCCAAGTTCATATTGGTGCAACCAGGATTTGGCCACAGGGCTCTCTGACTTCAATGCTGCTTATCTTTTCATTATACCATTTCCACTTGCTTTTAAAGAGGAAAAGGAAACAGTAGTCGTTTTAGAAAATTGTATTTCTATTGGAAATTTCCTTTCTTAAGGCCTAAATGCTCTTCTGACTTGATTGGAACTCTCAATAGATGAAAATGTATTTTCTGAGCCAGGGCCAATGCTATAAAATATAAATGACCTTCCGGGTAATTTTAGCCCCTACCCTTGAGAATAGACAGCTAAGCGGAAGCTCATTTTTGAATTTTCTAATTGTACTGTCTGTGACAAGCAGTCGATGAGAGTTGAAACACATGTTTTGGTCATTTATATTCATGTGAAATGTTTTAGCTCTCTTTTTCAGACTGAGAGGCTTTTAGCGAAAAGGAATGCATGAAGCTTTTTATTTCAAAGGCTAAGTTCTCATTATTTTTCATTTTGGAGGTGGGTTATACAGAGAGTCTAAGTGAGGACAATGGGGGTGGTACAGGAAGGGACAAAAGTCAGTCAGTAAATATTTGTAAACACCTATTATGTGCCAGATACTGCTCTAGATTCTGTTGACACAGCAGAGAAGAAAACAGCAAAACCCCCAACCATCAAGTAAGGTTTACAGTCAGGTAGACTTGAAAGACATTTAAGGCTGAATAAAGATGAGTGGAGTTGACCGTGTATTAGAAATAAGAAAGAAGAAGGCACTTATGATTCAACAGCCTCTTATCTTCCTCCTCACACACCTTTAAATGGATTATCAAGGTATAAATATACAAAAGGGAAGGTGATTCCATATATCTTGTTTTTGAAAACTTGTACTAAACTATGTAAAAGTTCATGTGTACATCTGCAAACTACTTTGAGATACATAAAAAAGTAAGAAAATGAATGGATGGATAGGTAAGAGGCAAAGTATCATAAAATGTTAACTGTAAAATCTAGGTGGTGGGTACATGGGTGTTCTCAGTACAATTCTTTCAATTTTTCTGCAAGTTTAAATTTTTCCATAATAAAACACTGGAAATAAAAGCTCATGCCTAATTAAAAAAAATAGTCCACCTATAAAATCCCAATGAATAGATTGGGATTCACCATTGGGTTCAATGAATTGTATCAAAACTAGCACGCTTAATGATATAGTAGGGAAATTTTTTTTTTTTTTAAAGTAGGCAGTCTGATCTCAGAATCTGGAGACATGGCTCCTACCTTGACCTTTAATTCTAAATAATGTGATTTGGGGAAATGATGATGCTTTTGATGTCTGTGGAGATGTGAGGTTGATATTGGTATATAGTAATCAGGGACTACATCTAGCACTTTACATACTTGTCTCAAAATCACTCTGTGGGGGAGTTTTACACCTTCCATTTCACTGATGAGGAAACTGGGGCTCAGAACGGTGGACTAACTTGCCTAAAACCTCACAGCAAAATAACTGATGGGAGGGATAGGTCTGTATGAGTCCAAATCCGTTCCCTCTCTGGATGCCAGTGTTCTTATGGAGCCAGGACTAGGTGGTATATAAGGTCCCTTGTAGTTCCGTCTGTGATTTTGCAGAAAAAGTATATTTGGGGCTTATTTTATTAAGTTTACTATTTTAAGTTTTACATAGAAAGTGACACCAGGGAAGGATCTCTGAAATTAGCATGAAGCTCCCCTAATATTCTCCAGGGTCAAGACAAGACATCTGTGGTTTGCCTGCCCAGCATCCTTTCTCTCACCTCTTGGTAGCGGCACCCAGACCCTTCCTGAGGGACCACCACTTGGTGGTTCAGTCCCCCTGACTTGGGTGGCTCTGACTCCATCTCCACTTCTGGCAGAGGTCGCGTGGTTATGGTCTACTTCTTAGGTCTGTAATTGGCTCAGGGATGGTCATGTGACTTTGTCAGTGCCATTCAAAGCCAACCCTGAGACTTTTGCTGAGGGCACTCAGAGAGTGATGCTCTATTTTTCCTTCTGGGCTTGAACATGGGGCTAGAATCTAAGTCTGAGGCTACTGGAAGCCCAGCTGAGAATGAATGTTTCATGCAGAGAGAGGCAGAATTCAGAAATGAAGAGACGCAGATTTCTGATGACATTATCTAAAAACCTGTCTCCTCTGATGCCTGAGGCCAACATATTTCTGGACTTTCCAAGTTAGGTAAGTGAATGAATTCCCTTTTGTGGACTAAGGCAGTTTGAATTGGATTTCTGTCATTGGAAACCAAAAAAGTCTTGACTAATTCAAAGTCTAATGCCCTCAAAGGTTCTGTTTCATCCTCAAATTGAAAAAAGAAACTCCAGGGAAGATGGGCATAGGAAAAATATTGGACTTTAAACGTCAGCTTCTGGGAGTGAAAACTGAAGGCACGGCAGATTGTTAAGTGTCTTCATCTCTACCTCTGTCTCTAACCAGGCACCTCTGATTGCCGTCAGTTCAGTTCCAGTCTACCACAGTTCTGTCTAACTCCTGACCTCAGCAAACAGTGAAACAGGTACATTCCCACATGGGTACAAGGAACCAACCTGGATAATTTTCCCAATAAACCAAGGTACTGGCTGGAGTTTCATCTTTTTGATGTTTTCATGCAACACTTCCATAAAAACTTCATAGTCTGGCTTTGGAAGAACAACTCCAGGAAACAAATCTGATATAATTCCCTGTTAACAAAAATTCAAGATGTGGAAAGGATAAATGATAAGACCTCAACAGTTTTCTAAAATGGGATCTACAGACACCAGGAATCCTTGGAAAAGTCCAAACCTCATTTTTCCTATACCAAAACTTACCCACAGTTACAAATTCCAACATTATCTGTTAAACTCGATGCTCCTTCCCCCAAATTTTAAATATTTAATAAGCCTGTGCTTATCTTTCAGTCATTGTACCAGGCATGAACGAGACAGTCGGGATTTCTGCCCTTAAGAGTTTACAGCCTGGTAAGATAGATAGGCATTAAAATAATTACAAAAGGAAACTAATTTCATTTGATAAAAACAACTACTCATATCCAACAGCATATATTGTCCTATCAGTGAAACTGTTTTTGTTAAAATCAGTAATTAGGGATACTGCTATTACCATTCTTATTTAACATTTGGGGAAAGGTATCTGGCAAAGGCGATGCTGGCTAGAGAATGGAGAGGGTGTCAGGAGATGGAAGAGGATGTGGACAAGGTGCCAAAGAAACCATTTCATCTGCGGAAGCAGAGTCTCAGTGCTTGGCCAAGGTCGCAAACCCCTGCCTACCTGAAACAGAGGGACATCTTGAGCCAAGAACTTGGCCAGGTTGACATCAAGCAAGGCCCGGAGTAGCAGGACACTCTCATTCTCCTCTGGATACTTGAGCTTCAGGTTGCCAGCGGCGGTAAGCACGGACTTGACGGCCCGCATGCCATAGTCATAGTGATGCTGGGAGGAGAGCTGCTCAGAACACAGGCGGTAGGTTGCAACAATCTTCTGGGCAAGACTGGGAGGGCAAAGACATGTCTGCAGACCCTCCGGAGAGGACCCCGTCCTGCTCAGCAGACATTCCCAGCAACACGCTTGTGCCCCATCCCTTCAGAAACCAGACTTGCCCACAAACTTGATGGAGAAACCCTATCATTTGAAGATCTCTTCATAGAGTTACCATAATGAGCAAAGGACGCACTATAACCCTCTCTCAAAGGTAGGATAAAACAGCAAGCACATGCATATGTATAACATATACTGTACAAGAAACTATGTGTATATGCTTTTATGTGTATATAAGAATGTATATGTAAACCACACACACACCCACACACACACACACACACACACACACACGGGATGATTACATCAAACTATTAATGTTAATCCCTGGAGAGTGGGACTAAGGGTCACTGAGGGGACACTTATTTTTGCACAACTGTAACATTACAATTTTTTTCAATAGCCATGTTTTTTTTTTTAATTTAAGAAAACCAGTTCAAAATTGAATATATTCAGCACACAGTACATGCATACTCACGTGCACTGCCATATCTCATTTTTCCTGGGCACACAGGGGGACCACATTCCCTATCCTCCTATACAGTTAGGGGTGGCCACGCCACTGAGTCCTAGCCAATGGCATGTGAGTGAAAGGGAAGTAGCCACTTCGAGGACTGGTCCCTAAAAACCTCCTCTGTGCTCACGTACTGTAGCCGTGAGATGTGAGTAACCTGGGTCCCTGACCCATCCCTTGGGGAAGAACTGCCCTGAGCACAAATATCCACTTTGGATTTCCAGGGAGTGAAAAGTAAACTTTTGCTGTGCTAAGGCACTGGAACTTGGAGGTTGGGTTTACCCTAACTAATGTACTTATGCACATACCCTGTGGGGCTCCTTTCTAATACGACTGATTTACTTTAAAAGCAAAGGCTTTATGTTGCTCACCAGCACCTAGCACAGGGCTGAGCATAAGGTAGGTGGCTCGATGAAGGCTTGCCAATTGAATAAATAAATGAACTGAACAGGCGAATCAATGTAACCCAAGTATCCTATAGAAAAAAATTAACCTCATGTGACTGAGGCAGCCTCTTGGCCTAGGAAGGATGGCACATTCCACTGAGAATATCTACCCCCTCTTGCATTAAGAGCAAGGACCTCCAGGCCACAAAGACACTGAGGGCCTTGTGGAGATAGCTGCAATAACAAAAAAATCAAATGGCGATGTCCAAGACAACGTAGAAAGACAAACATAAAATCTGGAATAGATCGATAAGAGCCATTTTACGATGAATATTCACAACTCTGGGTGCAGGTGATAAAGACCCTGATGCATGTGTGTGTGTGTCTCTTGGAAAACTGGGCAGGTAATATTTGAATGAGAGATAACCAAGTTGACTGGAGTAAATAAATGTTATATTGATAACATTGTGAATTCTAAATTATATTAAATTTTCCTCTTTAATCTTGGAATAATATCATGTTTTTCAGTTCTCGCCTGAAGCCATTTAGGAATGTATGTGTGTGTGTGTGCATGCACACATGTGCATACATGTGCAGGTATGTTAGAGTGAGAGGCAGAAATGAGCGGTGCTTTCTTTAGTAGAAGTCCAGGTGTTTGTAAAGAGAGTGGCGGTCCTTTCTTGGAAATCTGGGTCATTTCCCAGTCAGGGGTGGGTGGGGTCAGGACCAAGACCAGGGCTGTGTGCTTTCAGGTCAACTTGCGAGAAAAGGCCCAGTTCTCAAGTTTCTCTCTTGTCTTCCAATGGGCAACTTGCCTTGAATCCACCCCACAAGAAAACCACTCTGTCACTCTTTCGTGAGAACCCCCTGGAAAGCCAACACAACATACCTTCTGGAGTCTAGAAACCCCATAGAGTAGAGGGAGATTTCTCCGATGAGGGCATAATCTGGCACCATCATGGCCACTGTCCGAAACAAGGCCTGGAAAAGAAACAGCCACTCAGAACCTAAGCCCATACAGTGAACACTGAGGGAAACACACCTACAGAGGCAAAGAGAAGTAACAGCATCGTTCAGACCACCCAGTGTCAATCAAGGAAAGGACAGGAGGGCTGGAGGACAAATCAGTGCAGGGGGACTGCCTTGACTGGACAGACCCACTGCTCCATGAACCTCTTCACTAGCCTCGTCCAGGTGCGTGCTGTCACACTGGGACCCTCAGTGGTTGTGCGGAAGTCCTCAGGCCCCCCAGCAACACCTCGTCCTCCTGTGTCAAATGAGCACCACTCAACTATGCGAACTTCCCAGTGCTCAATGCAGACAGCAGAAGTCACTCAGGGATGCAGGAAAAGTACGTGTCAGGAGAATCCTGAAGTCAGGCAGGTCTTGATTTGAGTCCCTGCTCTGCTACCCACTAGCAGTAGGCAAGTTATGCAATGCCTCTGGACCTCAGGTCTTTCATCTCAAAATGGACTAATGACTGTCCCCTTTTCATAGTTATCATGAGAACAAATGTTATCATGTAAGTTCAGTGCGTAGAAAAGTGCGTGGCACACAGCTCAATAAACATCAACTACTGTTATTAATACCTTAGCTCTCAGAGGAGAAGTGACTGACCTGCCCCAGCACTGCAGTTAGAGGCAGAGCCAGGACTAGAGCGCAGGCTCCCTGACACCAGCCGTGGACGCTTTCTGCTAGGCCGCACTGTCGCATGAAAGCTGTCTGTGCAGACCTAACATGGTTGCTGGCGGGGAGGGGTGGGGTGGGGGAGTTACATCAACTGGGCACTGAAAAATAAAAATGAGAAAAGTGGGTCCAAATTCTACTTTGGGCCATGTAGACCTAGACAGGAGGAGTCACCTGGAGGCATCTCCTTGACTCCCTTTCCACTCCCAGGGAGGAGGAGGAGTGTTGTGTCTGCATCAGATTCCGGGGCACCAATCAGAATGCGCTTCTAACAGGTGAAGCATCGTGTACTAAAGTCAGTGCATGTGGGTTTGGCCAGGTCTCTCTTGTGTCTTCCACTCAGAGGAATGGAGTAATAGCTTAAAAGAAAGTCCTTAAAGAAGCGGGCCTGTTAGTCTCCGTCTGGTCGCTCTTTTCATGCCATTGGGGTGCTAGCTGCTCCTCCCACAGGGGAGGCCCAGTCATCTTGCACTTTGGGTTTTTTCCCTCCATGAGAGCCGCATGCTAAGGTCAGCTAGGGCCTGTTCATGCGAAGATGGCCTAGTTGGCATTCTTTCTGTCCTCCTTCAGAAGCACTCCGCTTCTCCCACTAGCAGCAGGGCCAATGCTTAGTGCCATGGTGATAGCTCAGGCCAGCTCAGCAGGAGGCACCGGGGACAAATAAGCCCTCTTGTTATCTTTCTAGCTGCCTGGAACAGCCTGGTTTTGCGTGGACACCACTTAGGCCTAACCAGCTTGGCTCCACGTGCTCCAGGCTTGGTTTATCAAAGTATTAGACTGTTGAAATTTGATGCTTTCTTAGAAGTAGATTTATTTTATTTGGCCTACAGTGCTTTTTTTTTTTTTTTTTTTGGCATTGAGCCAGGATCTAAAAATCAGATTTCACATAGAAATCCAAAGTTCTGGCTTTTCCTGAAAAAGAAGATCTGACAATTCCTGCTTGGTAACAGTGGGCTGAGGCCTAGTAGGGACTGCTGCCTCCTGACAGGGCATTCGCCCGAGACCCTGCAAATGAGCCCAGCTGGCGTCTCTCGTTTATATTAACTGTCTGACCCCTGTAGACAACAGAAATAGTGACACTTAGTCCAGTGTTCATAGTTTCCTACTTGTTATTGGTTATTATGTGTATATTTCCTCTCGCCTCATGAGACTTCGCTCGGGAGGTAGCTGCATTCTGGGGCCAAGTAACATCTTTACTTCTCACAGCTGAAAAATGTCACCTGGTCTCATTATTTGGCTTCTGGGTGAGAGCCTCGGGTACTTCCAAAGATTTCTATACCATAAAGAACACCCAGAATTCATACACTCTGATGTTTACCTTGAGGTTATCCGGCAGCTCAGCCCTGCCGGCATACCCGGGGTTCATGGTGATGAAGACAGCACAGGTTGGGTTCAGAGACAGCTCAGTGCCTTCGAAGATGAACTTCTTTAGCTTCCGGATAATGGCTTGTTGAATGCTGAGGATCTGCTGAGCTACCACAGACAGTACTTCTACCTGGAGTGAGAATGGCCAGCTGATGCAAGCTCCTGTTTCTGACAGCCACCCACCCCACTCTGCCAGAGCCCCCTTCACTTAGCAAAGAAGGACCCCAACCGCTTGAGAACAAGACTCTCAAATTCAAAATTAGGAGCATGATTTAGGGTTTTGGTAAAGAAAAAGAAAATTGATGTGTCTATGTGTGTGCACATGTGCGTGTGTGTGTATGTGTGTAAATAGTTTCCATGGTATTGTATCTTTGTTCCAGCATCTAGCATAATGCTTGACCCATGGTATGCATATATTCAGTGTTGACTGGTTCAAATTGCATGCTTACATTTCCTGATCTCAACTCAAACAGAATTATGATGAATCTTTTGTACCCCTGCTATAGAATCCTCTCATATTCTATTTGCTTCATTTAATTTTTATTTCCCTTTGCTAGTCTGTAACAGCCTAGAGAGCAAAACCATTTCTTGCTCATCTTTGTATCATGAACACATGTAGAGTATCCGACACATAGGAGATACTAAAGAAATTTTTTAATGTGGGAGTGAATGAATGAATATGGTGAGGACACATATGTGTGTAAAACATGCATTTTGTCTTCTTGGGCTGTTTTTGTTTGGTTCATTGAGTACTTACTCAGTGCAAGGCGTCTTAAAGGAAACACAAGCCGCTGACATGGAGGAGCTGAGAGCCCAGAAAAAAGGCCCAACCCCTCCATTCTGTAGCCCAGTAGCTGGGTTACCTCAATCCTGTTGAACTCATCAAAGCAGGCCCATGCTCCAGCCTGGGCTAGTCCTTTGAAGAACTTCCCCATGGCTTTGTAATCCAGACCATCCGAGCAGTTGAAGACCACACACTAGGGAGAGGAAGGATGTGGGCACCATTCAGGATGAGTTCCCTCACATCTGAATTACCCTGCACCATGAAACAGGGGTGCGACTCCTCCCTTCCTGTTCCCCTGGAGGAGCTGGGTCCCCACTCTGCGTGTTATCCTAAACCGTTTTGAATTTCATGCCAACTGCCCTGGACAGGGGTCCAGAGAGGGATGGGAAGAAAGGGTGGGGCTGGACACCATTTCCCTACCTGCTTGGCCAAAGCTTTGGCCAGATCTTTGGTGGTTTCTGTCTTGCCTGTCCCAGCTGGGCCCTCTGGTGCTCCCCCGAGGTTCAGCTTCAAAGCTCCCATCAGTGTCCTAAGGGGAAGAAAATAAGAACTCAGTGTCCAAGCCCTAAGGCACAGGAAAGAAACTGGCTTTCAGTTTATTTTGTCTTGACTCACTCAAATAATTAAACATTTTCCCCAGATTGTATGAGCAACACGTCAGCACTGTAAAAAATTCTGTTTTATTCAACATTGTAACTTCAGTGGCTGGTGCATGGGTGGCACCCATACGCATTTGTTTGAATGAAAGATTGAATGAATAAATGAATATATACACACTAAATGAATCAAATAAAAGTAAAAAAAAATTCTCATAAACTCCACATTCCAAATATTATCAGTGCTAATGGAATGATGAAAATAAATATGTTTCTCTCACTGGATTACAAACTCTTGTGTTCAGGACTCATATTTGATTCAGTTCCACATGGTAAGGGCAAGATAAATGTTGGCAATGAATGGTGTGCTATTTGTGGTTCTACAACCTCTTGTATGAGTCACTATAATTTCAGTTAACACGCTGTCTTGTAATCACCTGAGTGTGTCTCTCTCGCCCTCATCCCAGTTAGTTGAGGGTTCCTGGAAGTCACGCATGGTGCATGGGAAAGTTCAAGAAATGGTTGTTGAATAGTGAATGGAACAAATAAAATGAATGAAGAACAGAAATCACAGAACATAGAAAACAAGCGATTGAGGACCGGAAAGAAAAAGTTTCTCAAGGTCCATCTTTAATTTTATAATTAAAAATAAATTTCCACTGTAAGGAACATATAACATCAAAGAAAAATCAAAACATCACAGAATTGACAAGTTCACAAAGGCCTGATTTCTAAAGTTATGAATTCCAAGGAAAATGGCATAGCACTTTGCTGAGCGCAGAGTGACTGTGTCTCTTCATCAGAGTGGGTGGCAGAGCCCAGAGACTCCTTGCCTGGGTCCTCATGTGGCCCTTTTCTGTCTCTTTGTCCATGGGATCTCCAGGCATCTTCCTCATTCCTGCCATTGGGGAGTCTTCTACTTAAGAACTATGCCATTTTCAAGGACAGGCATCAGTGCTCTAATTGTTGGTTTGAACACATTAATTTGTGTTAGGACTCCTCCTGGGTTCTCATTTCTGGCCTAAGGCTAAGTTTCCATGCCCATCGGTGGGACCACGGCGACTCAGGGCAAAATTCTAAAACCTGAGAATCTGAAATATAGAAGGTAAAGGTAACAGACTCAAGATGCTCTAACCTTCCTCCCTAGAAGGTCTCCCCTTGGAAATTCTCTATTCGCCCTACGGGTCCCGGGGCGCCCCCGAGCATACCTGTAGCAGCGGTCAGTGAGGGGCGTGATCACCAGCCGGGGGGAGTTGCCCAGGTACTCGTAGCCGTACAAGGCTTCCGTCGTGATCATCCGCACCCGCACGTCCTCGGCCTCCCAGTAGTAGCGCAGCTGCGAGATCCACTGGAAATCGTTCAGATCACAGACACTGTCCTCAGATAACTTGGCTACCACGTCGCGAGCTGTGGGGACACAGATGCAGAAACACACACTCGCAGAGCCGTCAGCATCCTCCCGTCTCTGCGGATTCCTCAGAGAAGGTCTGAGAATGTCATCAACTCTCTCAACAGGTTTAGGCTGGTCTACCCTCCTTGCTCATCCCCGAACTGTACGTATACACGATACAAACTTACAGTATCAGCGGCTGTTATCCTTCCCAAACTTTTAGGCGGCTGACCCAGAGGGCTCTTGTAATACGAAGTTACCCCACATGCTGTCTTAGCCCCAGTGGGACCCTTCTGGCCATGTGACAGGCCTCGAGGCTATTCTAGGAGAGCACAGTCAGCTTGGGCTGACACAGCTGGCAAGGGAAGGGCTTCCTGAATCCATGTTAGATGTATTCTTTCCAGGGGAGGAGGGCCTGAGAAACCGACTGGGTGTGGTACCCTTCTAGGTTTTCTCCTTTCTCTCAAAGGACTGTAAACATAATTTAATCTTCTCATAGTGATGGGAGCCCTGAAGTGGAGGGGTGGACATAAATTTACGAGCATCACTCATTACTCTTCGGGTAACTCACAGGGCAAGAGCTCCTGCGATCTCAGAGCTAGCACAGCGGCTCGAAATCAGGATCTCAGAAACAACTTTGCAAAGGGACCCTTCCGTAAAGCCTACTGCCTCTCTGTGAGAGAAACCTTTATTACAGTAATGGCCAAAACCCTGCAAAGAAGAGTCCTTGAAGAAGATCGCACCAACAGCTCTTCCATTCTTCCCAAGGAATGTAGTTGCACTCCAGGTTCTTGGGAGAACCCACTGAGTGGTGGCAGGAGTAGAGGTGTGTGTGAGAGATTCCAGAGGAAGGTGAATGTCAAGAGACAGAGTGGAGGATGCCTTTGCTATGCAGAGTGTGTGTTCATGTGTTCATGCATGAATATGTGTGTGTGTGTGTGTGTGTGTGCACATGTGTGCGTATGTGTAAACTCAACCACTCTGGGGGTACCCTGGGCAGTAACCACGCCTGCACTTATTATTCTTACCAGCTGGATATGTGGCCAGATGAAGACCATATTCTCCCTTCTTTCCTCCCAGTTTTACGCTAGTCTATTCAAATAAAGTCAGATTGAAATGAGCATCAGTCTTACAGAGAGTAAGATGCCATGAAATGCCAGTAGGAAGCTGGGTGTGTGAGCAAGAGAGACGTTGTTCCCAGGCAACTGGTTTGGTACAGCCCGAGTTTCCTTGGTGATAACGGAGCAAGGGTGTGGGGGTGGTTTGTTTTATATAAAGACCCTGGTTCTTCTGCCTCTTCCTCCTTCTCTCTCTCTCCCTCTCTTTTAGGAAGAGCTGGAAGGCATCCTCTCTCACCCACTCCCTCCCTGCATCACTGCTCATTTCCAGTCTCTTGAGTTTGGAATCAGACACAGGTTCAAACTACAAAAGAGCCTCAGTTACTTAATAACTGTGTGCCTCTCAGCAACTTATTTGCCTCTATAAACCTCAGGCTCTTAATCTGTGAATTGTATATAAAAATGAGACAATGTATGTCAAGCAAAGCTTGCACCAAGGAAGTATTCAAAATATTCGCTATGGTCAGTGCGAGGAAATTACTCCAAGTTGATAAATCTCAGAAATGGCTGTGGCCATCACTGTCTCAGTAAGAGTGCTGCTTGGAGGGGTTTGCAGAAATAAGATTGGGGCGGGAGGGGAAGATACAAGATAGATATACACAGAAGCATTGGCTCCCTCCTCTCTTTACCCCTCAATTACTCTTGGTTGGAGAAACCTCTCCCTAATAAGAAAAGGGACCTGAATTATTCCATCCAGGAGAAGGGAGAGAGGCAAGCTTGGCAGCTATTATTACTGGACAGTCAGTAGTGCAAGGGAAACCTCCTTGCTTACCGTGGACATCAATGACTGTGAGGGCCCCGAGGGTGAGTCGAGCCCCACTGCTCAGCTTTCCTCGTACCAGCTGGACAATCTGTGCAATCTGATCATTGCTCTTTTTCAGGAAATCCTGGCAGGGGCAGAGAAGGGGACAACAGGTTAAACTGGATTCTCTTCTGGTAATCCTGTCTCGGGAATGACGCCATCCACCACCCCATGGCCTGAGCCAGACTCTTGAATGTCATTCCTCAAGCTTCCTTTACCTCACCCCAGTCATTAACCTCTAGACAAATTTCAAATGCGTTATGCTAACTGAAAGAAGTCAGATTTAAAAGGTTAGGTACTGTGTGATTTTATTTTTATTTTATTTATATTGTGGAAAAGACAAAACTGTAGGGATAGAAAACAGAATGGTATTTGCCAGAGAGTAAAGGGTTGACTACAAAGAACATGAGGGAATTTTGGGGTGTGTGGAACTGTTCTATATCAAAAAAATACGTGCACCACAATGTTCACAGCAGCACTATTTACAATAGCCAAGACACGGAAACAACCCAAATATCCATCCACAGATGATTGGATAAAGAAGTTGTGGTATATTTATACAATGGAACACTACTCAGCCATAAAAAATGATAAAGTAACACCATTTGCAGCAACATGGATGGACCTGGAAATTGTCATTCTAAGTCAACTAAGCCAGAAAGAGAAAGAAAAATACCTTATCACTTCTATGTGGAATCTAAAAAAAGAGACAAATGAACCTACTTACAAAACAGAAAGACTCACAGACATAGAAAACAAACTTATAGTTACCAGTGGGGGAAGGGGGTGGGAGAGGATAAATTGGGAGTTCAAGGTGTGCAAATACTAACTACTATATATAAAATAAGTAAATTTCTTCTGTATAGCATAGGAACTATATTCAATATCTTGTGGTAACCTATAAAGAAAAAGAATATGAAAACAAATATATGTCTGTATATATGTATGACTAAAACATTATGCTGTACACCAGAAACTGATGCGATATTGTAAACTGACTACACGTCAATAAAAAATAAAGGAAAATATAAATCAGGCTATAAACTAGAATTAACAAAATACCTGAAACTTTTTCAGATTAAAGTAGATGTGATAACTAAGTAAGAGCATGTAAACATGTAATCCTGGATTGGATCCTGAAGCAGACAAAAAGACATGAGTGGGGCAACTGACCTAATTTAAATTAGCCTATTAAAGGTTTATAGATAAGATAATATTGTATCAGTGTTAATTTCCTGATTTGGATAATTGTACTGTGGCTACATAAGATGTTAGTATATGGAGAATCTGGATGAAGGGTGTATGGGTATTCTTTGTATTATTTTTGCAATGTTATTTGTAAGTTTGAAAATTTTCAAAATAAAGAGTTAAACGATTAAAGTGAATTTTTTAAAAAGGAAAAAAAGTAAGATCACCTTAGGCTCAAATCTCACCTTCCCCACCTTCTAGCAATGTGATTCTGGGCGAATGATTTTAACTTTTGAGTCTCAGTGTACTGACCTGTCAGATCTAGATAATTACAGCTACTCTTCAAGTGGTATTGAGGATTAAATGAGAGAGTGTATATAAAGCACCTGGCACAGTGTCTGGTGTGAATAAAGTGTCCAGTAAATAGTGGTGGTTGTTGCTGCTGTTCATCGTAATACTCTTAGCACCTAGCAAAAGAAAAAGAAGAAAAAGGCATTTTGATGCCTCCCCATCACCTGTTCTGGACCAAGTGCCTTCAGTTGCTGGAATGCACCATGCTTTTCATCTTCAGACTTTTGCACATGCTGTTCTCTCACTCCCAGGAATGTTCTTCCTCCTGTTCTTTGCTTGGCTACCCCCTTATTCATATTTTATGTCTTCTCCTAGACACTGCTTCTCTGGGAAATCTTCCCCCTCTTACTTTTCTCCTTCCTCCCCATGTGTCCTGGATCCCTGTACTTTCCTTATCACAGTTCTGCAATAGAGCCTTTTAACCTCCCCCACCAGACTGTATATCCACGAGGACAGGGACCACGACTGTCTCATTCACCTCTGATTCCCTTTGCCTAGCAGCAAAGTTCTAGCTACAGATGTCAAACAAGTATTTGTTAAATGAACAACGGATAGATGGATTGATGGATGGCAATCCTGTACCAGCACCTGCTTCCTTTAGGATGCCAAGGCACATCATTCAGCATGTATGTAATCCAGGGCTTGGGTGTGTGATGGGAAGCATTCTACCCTCTTACAGGTAGGAAAACTGGGGTGCAGAGATACAGTCAGAGTTTTAAAAATTTCTTTTGTTTGTTTTGTGGGCTTTTTTGATGGGGGAAGATAATTAGGTTTACTTATTTATTTATTCTTAGAGGAAGTGCTGAGGAATGAACCCATGCTAAGCATGTACTCTACCACTTGAGCTATACCCTCCGCCCCTGAAAAGTCAGATTTTTTTAGTGTTTCTGAGGTTTGAAATGATGTACATGAAGGAAGTTTACAAGCGTAAAGTGCAGTACATCTATTAGGAATAATCAACAAGAAATCTGTAAAAATGTGAATCTTGGTCAAAAATTAATGTTCTAATTTTAATGCATAAAGAAAAATATAGTAAATTAAAATACATTCTGGTCCACAGACAATCATCTATAGGGGGAATAACAGGAGTTCTGATGAGATAATCATGGAAAACTACACCACGGTAAAAAGGCTGGGAATGGAGTTACCGTTCATTCAGTCAATAAATATTTATACTGAGTGACTATGTACTCAACACTGCAATAACCCCCTGAGATACAACAGTGAGCAAAGCAGACGTGGCCTCTGTCCTGTGGGGTTTACAGTCTAGGATCTAAGCACTGAATAGTTTATGGCATCTCATTTAATCCTCCCCTAGCAGTATGGTGTGGTACTACAGTTCCTTGCATTTTATAGACAAGGAGACTGGGCTCAGCTTAAGTAACTTGCCCATGGTCACACAGTTAACAAGTGAAGGTGTCAGAATTTGAACCCAAGTCCATCCAGTGTGGGCCTCACCATTCAGTGTGGGCATCCCTGGCAGAACTGACTGGAAATACACAGATCTGTGGATAAACAGACTTGAGCATTCGTGGTCTCAAGGGAAAGCTGAAGGAAAAGCTGGAGATGGGTTTGTGCTGGGCTGAAGGTACTGAGAAGGGGTATGGTAGAGGAAGAGGAGAGGAAAACAGGACCAGGTGGCCTCTTGGCCCAAGAAGAAGACAAGGGGTCTCTGTTGGTGGCAATTCTGCCAGGTTGACACCTGGAAGCAAAGGCTGATAAAACTTAGAATCTTTTTGCCTAGAATTTCTGTCTGGGAAGAATTGTGAGAGTTCTTGCACCACAGAACTCCAGGACAGCACCAATTCCAAATTCTCTGTCCCACTGTCCCCAGAGAAGCCAGGACTTCAGTGACACCATAGGCCTAATTATTTTATTTAGAAAACATGGCTACTCCATGTCATTCAAATCCTAATCAAGCTTGAATCTCCTCTACAAGCTTCATGACAGGTTCACTTACCGGTAGGGTCTTTTCAACCAGGGCTTGGGAAACCTCCTGGGTCCAAAAGATGGAGGAGACACAGATAACCACCTGGCCAGGCCACTGCAAGACCCACTGATTACGAGGGACCTGGGAAAGTGCAATGGGGTACATTGTAGGGTCAGTTCTTCTTGTGTGGTTTAAACTGACTTCCTAAACAATCCACCATCATCTCATGGCCTCTACAAAAACAGCATCTATCGCCAGCCACTGAGCCTACAGGGCTTCACATTTCTGGGACTACTGGTTTATGTCTTTTTCCCTGAATTTTATGGATAAGAAAAAGATCGTCATCAACAAGCTCATTAACTCCTTCCTTTGTTTTTGCTTTTGTTTTTATGCTCCCATGCAGGAATTTTGCATAGTTACAATCAAGATGCTGCTCAGAAAGTATTTGTAATCACTCTTTTTGATGGCTATCTAAATGGCTAACATTGCCGTGCTGCCCCATAATTTTGTTAGCCATGCCCTGCCCCCAACTTTTTTTTTTAAACTATAGATCAGGAAACTATGGCCTGAGGGCCAAATATGGCCATGTCTGTTTTTGCAAGTGAAGTTGTACTGTAACAGCCCCGCCCACTGTTGAACCTTTAGTCTATGGCTGCTTTTGCATTACAAAGGCAAAGACAGATAGGCGTGACCAGTGTGTGCAGCCTGCGGAGCTGAAAACATTCACTATCTGACCCTTTACAGAAAAAGTTTGCTGTCTCTTGTTGTAGATGTAAGTGCACAAAATAAGTTCATTCAGGCGGCCGTTTTTCTTTAACTTAATTTTCGATTTGTAATTTATCACGGGACAAAGGACTGGCCTTTCATTTACTGTGCAAATGCTACTGAGAGGGACAGCAGCGTGTTAACTGAATATTCTTTTGTTTGATGGAAAAAGTCCTGGGAACGCGGGTGCCGGGGTGGGGCCTCAACATGAGCAAAACCTAAAGTAGAGGAGACTAAAGACCTAGTCTGCCAACAGTAACCTCACTATGAGCTGGCTGCAGAGTAAGTGTGACACCTTCTTTTCTCATACCTGGCCCCCTAAAGCCTTAGGAGCTTAATGAGTGTGCCCTTTGGGCCATGGATAATGTTAATGAAAAGCCTCGAGGGGAAGGATGCTTAACTGAAAGGGGCTCCAAGTAGACCACTTGCCATCAATACTTTTTGCAGAAAGGACTGGTGCACAGAAATCAGAGGATTCTGGCTCACAGGCTATGCGAGTGCCAGCTGCCTCTAACTGCAAACGTTTCATGTTCAGAAATATATACGTTGCCTCAGGATTTGTAGGGAAAGGAAGAAGAGGCACAGAGTGGATCAGGCGTTACTCAGCAGGAGAGGAGTGGGCTTTTAGTAGAAGACAAAGGAGCTATCACTTAACCTTCTCCCAAAAGTTCTTGGTGTGGCAACACCCTGGCATGTGGACCCCAACTTTCATTTACCTGGACGTATGCTTCAATCCCAAGTCTAATAACTTCCCGCATACTGGCAAGCATCATCTCTTCCACCTGCTGGAGCCACTTTTCCACCATGCCCTGCGGGTTGCAACAGACAGAGTCAGCAACAGTTAGCCAAGCCTGGAGGGAGGGGTTATGGGCAGAACCCAGCTCTTCTCTCTAGACAGGGCTGGAAGGAGGTCAAAGCTTGTGCTCCTTCAAGCCAATATTCTTGATTTGTTTTACACTTATTTACTGTATTCTAGGAAGTGTATGTCTCAAAAAAGGGGCAATAGGGAATTTTACCATTCATTTCTTTCACATCATTTTCTGAAAGACAATTTCTCAGAAGACAAATGACACATGTATGTTTCAGTTCATAAAATGAAGTGCTCGTTTCTAATTGGACAGTTTTAAGTCTTGCATTATTCCATTGGTTCCCAGACTTTGCTGTGCATTGGAATCATCTGGAGCTCTTCAAAAATGATGGATGTCTGACTCCCACTCCCAGAGATTCTAATTTAATTGGTATGGGATGCAACCAGGGCATTTAGTTTCAGTTGTGTGTGTGTGTGTGTGTGTGTGTGTGTGTGTGTGTGTGTGTGTGTTTTAAACTCTACAGGTAATTTGAATGGGCACCATATTATTCAGTGTTAGAATTTCAGGTAATTGTACCTGCTGACTTCAGTGCTTGTGAGCTAGCTGGTATCTAGTTTCAAGATGTGACTCCCGGTTGTTGCAACTCAAATGTGTGAGTGGCAAAAACGGCCAACAAAGCAAGGCCAAGAGTGCTTGTCTATTTCTACTGTAGGGTGCCATCATGTTCAGCAGAAGTAGAAGTAATTCACATTTTACTCATTCTATGAGGGCACATGTATGAAAAATTTGAGTTAAATGGCATTAATTCCATGATATATTATTGACCTTTACGAATACCTGCCCCTACTGGGCAGTTTATCAGTTGTCCATCTGACCGGATCACTTGAAATTGGGCTCTGCTTCTGGGCATCTGAACAGAATTAGCTGTTTGGATCTGATTCCTGCTACTGCCTCCGCATGAAGTTTGGTTGAAATCCTTCCACGGATTTAGTGTCACATGAATCTGTAGTATAACGTCCATCTTAGAGATAAGCAAACAGACCTGGAAAGATTAATTCCTCAAAGTCACCCAATCATCATGTAGTGGGACCTAGGTGTTCCACACCCAGGCAGTCTGGAACCAGAGTCCAAATGCTTAACCAACATGCTATCTGTCCCTCTCTATTGTGCTCTGTTACAAAGAAAAGAACCAAAAAATGGGTAAGTGGAGTTACTTTGGCGTGAGCTGGGTAGATTTTCTGTTTGAATGGAACGACTTCTTTTTCTGAGCTGATCATGCCCACAATCTCCAGGCTGTCGGTAAACTCCAGCTTGGCAATTCCTTCAAAGCACTTCTTCAAGTGTGGCTGCACTCGGAGGGGGTCCTTTGTCTCTGACAAGATCTCCAGCAGTTCATCATTTGACAGGAAGAAGAACCTGTATCAAAGCACAGGAAGATGGCTCCTGGAATCTCTTCCGAGAGCTTCCTTGTCAAACAAGGTGATACTTCCCAACATTCAGATGACATTCTGGTAAACACCAGCTATGTTCCAGAGTCTTATCTAAGGCCCACTCCGTCTCACCATTTTTCATTTAGGGCATAGAGAGTGAATATTGTTTTGACACTGAGATCAAGAGAAAAGATGAAAGCACATGTGGGTTTACTACGGTTGAGGGAGAGGGGTTGCCACCAGCTGAAAGAAACCTGGATAGAGCAGTGGTTCTTAACCTTGGCTGCACTTCAGTATCATCTATGGAGCTTATTTACAAAATTCCAATGCCAAAGTTCCACTACTCAGAGATTCTAATATAACTGCTCTGGGACTGGGTCTTTAAAAATCTCAGGTGATTTTTATGTGATTCTAATATGCAGTCATTGTTGAGAACCACTGAATAGGAGAAGACTTCATCTTTCCTTATCTCCAAGTATGACAGAAAATGTTACAGGTGTGTAGTAAGATATGCACCTTAATAATGAGCCTAATTACACGCTCATTATTCACATTGTATATGAGAGATAATAAGACAGCTTCATTCCCTTGCTTAGGCCCTAAAGGCAACAGCAACAAACCTTCAGAAAATATTCAAGGGGCAAACCTCTACTGTAACCACTAGGTTGTAAGTTGGAGGGATCGTATGATGATGGTTTTCAGTGTCTACGGAAGATTATAAAAAGGCTACAATATTGGCAGCGTCTCTCTTCAAGAGGTGGAGTCTGTTTTCACAGCTCTTGAACCTGGCTTGGTTCTCTGTCCTGCTTTGACCAATAGACTGTGGCAAACGTGAATCTGGGCTTAACATCAAGAAGCCTTGATGCTTGCACGCTTGGCTGCCCTTGGGAACCCTGCAACCACACCATGGGAGTAAACCCAGGGTAGCCTCCTGGAGGATGAAAGACATCTGGCACAATTATCCTGGTTTCCCTGGCCTACAGGAAGCTAACCACCAGGTAGGTGACTGAGGTCCCTGTCTGCCAACTGACTGTAGTCACACGAGTGAGCCTTGGTGAGACCAGAACTATCCAGGGGAGCTCAGCCCAATTTTCCAACTCACAGAATTGTGAGTTAAGTAAATAGTTGCTGTTTTAAGCTTCTAAGTTCTGCTGTAGTTTGCTACACAACAAAGCAAATTAACATGCTGTAACTACAGTGCTGAATGGGTAGGAAGAGCTCAGGTTTTTTGTTGGCTGGGTGACTGACCAATAGCCAATGAGGATGTCAATTTCTCCCACTCCCAAGTGAAATTCAAACAGATGATCTCTATGGATTCATCATGTATGATAATGAACAAGGCTCAATGGCAATAAGAGTACTAATTAATAAAACCATATAATTAAACTAAAAATCATTATTTAGCACTCTGCATTTTCAAGATAAAATTAATTAAAAATATGTGACTATCAATAACATTTTCAAAGTGTTTGCTGAGAGTGACTTATTTTATTCCATAAAAACACATAAATAGTGAGATATTGTGCATGTGTGTGTGTTTAATTAACTTAGGAAGAAAATGAGGCTCAGAGATGTTAAATAATTGAGTGTCTTATCCAGACTACATGGATTTGAATTCTAGTTTGTCCATCTACCAGTCTTGTGCTTTTTGGCAAGTTACTGTTTCCTCATTTGTAAAATGGGAATAAAAATGCTAGCAACCTCATAGGATTATTGTAAGGGTTAAATAATCCGTATAAGCACTTATAGTGATGTCCTGGCATGTGGTAAATGCTGTATTAGTGGTGGCTATTATTCATATTTTTATTAGGAATAACAGTGGTGGGTATAGGACTTGAAGCCCAAATCTCCAAGGTTTCCTCTTCCCAAGTTTTGTGCTTCTACATAGAGTTTCCTTCCACTATTTGTGCTGTATTTGTGTCGTCCAACACTGACGCCATTAGCCAAATATGGCGATTTATAGTTAAAAATTTAATATTAAATAAATTAAAATTTTGCTTTCTAAGTCATACTAGCCACATTTCAAGTGCTGGATAGCCACATGTGGCTAATGGCTACTGGGTTGGACAGCACAAATACAGAACATTCTTATCACTGAAGAAAGTTCTGTTGGA
Organism: Camelus ferus; assembly: GCF_009834535.1. Taxonomy (NCBI): domain Eukaryota; kingdom Metazoa; phylum Chordata; class Mammalia; order Artiodactyla; family Camelidae; genus Camelus; species Camelus ferus. The sequence goes on along the minus strand of NC_045713.1, from coordinate 32,653,571 downwards.
CAATGCTGCACTAAATAAATAACAAGGATACTCTTGAATCCCATTTTTCTTTCTCTCTTTTTTTTTTCTTTTTGTGGAGAGCAGGGGACTTTGTCTCCATTTAAGAGAATACTTAAATGTATTTTTCTTAAAGGCAAATTGGGATCAAAACTACATCCTAATTAGAGTTAAATGACATTGAGTGACCATCCATGGTCAACCAGATATGGACAGATTATCAGGAGTGAAGACCCTCCTTTCTGGAACCAGTCCTCCAAAACTAACTTGACTTTTACATAGAAAAATATTGGTTCTTGTGGGAAAAAGTGTCAAATATTTATAAACATACCTACCGGAAACTACAAAATTTGATGGCAAAAAATTTAGCTGACATTTCTTAAACACATAGTGTAGATGCTAAATGCTTAACATACATAACCTCATTTCATCTGCACACCAAACATACAAGGTAGGGGCTCTAATTACACCTCTATTTTACAGTGAAAGAGAACCTGAGACTTGGATAGATTTACTGAAGTCTCAGGATTGGTAAGTGGCAGAGCTAGGACTCAAACTGAGGTCTGTTTAACTCCAAAGTCCAGGCCATGGCTACTATACTCCTCTAACTGGGTATTTGACCATGCTGGCTCCGCTGATGTCCATTCAACCTCACTCTAAATAATGACCATGAAGACATGTCTTATCCCTGAGAGCTGTCTCTTGGGGATTGGAAAACCTAGAAAGAATACAGAATAGATGGGTAGAAGCCAACCCTCAGTATGAAAAATGTAAGTCTACCTATATATGGGTCAAGAGAGCAACTTCAAATAAGAGAACAATGCTGAATACCTGGGGAAAAATAGTCTCTTCTTCTCCAAGTAATTATTCAGCCCCTTCTGGATGTCCTCCAACAGAAGGTTGGCTTCTTGAAGCCTCTCAGCCATCCGTGGTTGGTCTGCTGCCATCAGAACCCTTGTATCTTTCACCTAGGTTCCATTAGAAAAGGTGAGAATCGACATGGGGTTTCTCGATTCTAAGACTGTAATGAGTGTGACCAGCCCATCAATTAATGACCCTCCTGCCCTGCTAATTGCCTCCTGACCCCACTCCTAATCTCACAGAGGTGACTGCTCATACAACATGACCCTCTTCCTCTGGCCGTAGCTGACTGGTTGGGGTTGGACACCTGAAAACAAACAAGCCAATTATATTTCAACTTCTGACATTTTGGAATTCAGACCATGACATTCTATACTAGTCTGAGTTGGCCCCTTGAATGAGGGGGTTTTACAGCTGTGTACGGATCATGTCCCATCATGTGATCCAGTGGCAGAGCAAGCTGGTCTAAAGAGAGGGCTTGAAGCAGGCATGGAAAGAACACTATGTGAATTCCTGAGAGACTTCTGCATTCTAGGTCCATCCTTTGTGAGGCCTGGCTGTGCTTTCTGCCCTCAGGTTCCATGAGACACCCATGTGATCTTTTTGTTTGAGCTACCCTAACAGGGTTTCTGTTAGTTTCAACCAAAGAATCTTAACCAAATTGGAGCTGGAGGAAGTAAGATACCATGAAAACTGGTTCCGCTGACTGGGCAATATAAATTCCCACTAGAGCAGGTAAGTTCCCTCAAGACATATTCTTTTTACGGCAGCCCCAATTTGAGCATACTTGACTTCAGAGAGGAAAAAGATACCATCTCTTAATGGATGCTCCTGGTTGCCTTGTAAACCTAGTGAACTCATCCTTCAGAGCTTGTTTCCAAAGTCAGTCACCTCCTTTGGATGTCTTCCTTAACACCTCCATGCCAACTAAGTCACCCTTCTACATTCTAAAAACTGTTTGCATATAATTCTACTATGACTCATTTATCTAAGCCTGTTTCCTCACAAGACAGGGAATTCTGTGAAGGCAGAAATTATATTCTGGTCATTTTCAAGTATTTTCTGACTCCCAGTACAATTTCTGGGTTACCTCAGGTACTGACTAAACATTTGGTTTATTATAACTAAGTAACTAAATATAGAGAATTATTTGAATTCTAAAATGATTCTCAATCTATAAATGCTTTATTGCCTTATCTTGTAATAAAGCCTTCTACCACATTAGGAATGAGAGCTAAATTATCCAAACTTCTAATAGTTATCTCTACAGAGTTGGGATTTCAAAAAGCCTCTACTTTTTATATTCCATATTTCCATGTTTAAACTTTTAATACCAATAACTTTTGAAATTATAAAAAAATTATAAAGGTATTTGCAAAATTTGCAAAAGTCTAGTTTACTTAAAAGTTTCAAGGGACATGGCTACAATGCACAATGAGGAACATCTATATGGCATCCCACATTTCTGATGATGAGATGTGCTAGGGAGTAAAAACTCACAGCTTGGGACATGAGTGATTTCCAGTAACTGTCAACGATGGCAAATTTCCTGCCCTCTTCTGGCATCTGGGCTATGATGTCCTCAGAACTGAAGATTGGTTCCAGGTACAGCCAGGTGGCTTGGCATTTCAACCAGGCATCCAAAATTTCCTGCACACGAACTAGCTTTTCTTCCCACTTCTGTAAATTTAGCAGTTCATAGCTGAATCATTAACAGGCCACTCTGCATTACAGGCCCACTGACTAAACAAATGGATGGATTCCTTAATTTATTCACAGTATTTACTTGTCCAACAAATAGTTATTGAGTGCTCCCTATGTCTTGGTCACTCCTCTAGGCAATGTAAACAGAGCAATGAAAGAACCAAACAGGAGTCCTTGACCTCATGGAGTTCTTTTCCTCGTGGAATAATAATCAAAACACAACAACAACAATAATAACAATAATGGTTATAATGCTTACTCTGTGACAAGTGATGGTCTGACTGCTTTATGTATGTGAAACCAATTTAACCCAACAGACTTACGAGGGAGATATTATTACAAATCTCACTTTACTGATGCAGAAACTGATACGCAACTGTTCAAGGTTACACAGCCAACAAGAGGCAGGAGTCAGAATATGAACCCAAGCAGTCTGGCTCGAGTCTGTACCCTCGGCAAAGGAGGCCAAACCTTGTGCAGTTCACATTCTAGATTCCTATAGCCCATAAGATACTTCCTAAATGTATTTCTGTTTGGTGCATTCACATCATCTCATCTTCTCTTTAGGCAGACTGTGGCAAAGGCTCAGTCTGGTAGACTGTAACAAAGGCTTACTTGGATGGTTACTGCTTTCAGTCTTGTTGTTGGTTTTTTTTCCTTAATCAAGAGAAAGTAGGTTTCTTTCTTAACTGAATTAAAAACCTTTTTCCCTCCTCCAAGAAACCCAGAGCTAATGAGACATCATAAAACATTCAACCTCATTTCCTCTTACCCGGCATTCTGCTTCTATTGGTTTGATGAATGGAGAGCCACACATGGTCTGGGTCTTTATCACGTGATCATCAAGTAGCAATTGAATGTCATCAACTGCACACAAGATGCTTGTATCCTGCAAATAAAAATGACCTACTCTGTTCAAAGTCGGAAGACCTCTCCTCTTCTCATGCTGATCCCCAAAGGCTTCGCAATTAAGATCTCCACCCTTGTGGCATAGGAGTCTATGTCTTGTGGGGGGTGGAATTCCTATTTTCTTCCTTGAAAATATTCTGAAAGACACTGATTTTTCTACCTTCCTTTGCAGAAATCAATTATGATCCAAGCCTAGACCTGGAACTGTCGTGGGTAGGAAGAGTTCTGTCCCTTTCCCTATGGGTTGTTTCTCTGTTCACTTGCTTTCCTGGTTCTCTCTCAGGTAGAATTAATTGCTAATCTGATTAGGGCTAGACCTTTGGTTCCCAAACTGTGTGCCACAGGGCACTGCAGCAAACTCACAGCAAATAATTGTGATTGTTTTAAAACAAAATACAAATGTTGTTCTTTCAATTTACATTTTTCTTCCCTGACAGTTGTTAAGTTGATGGGACACAAATACTTAAGTTGCTTGAACCTAATTACTTCATAAACAAAGCTGTTAAGTATTTCTTTTGGACTAGGGAAGGGAAGCATGAAAAAAGTACCCAGATACCAACAGCACATGATGAACCAAGAGAGTTTGGGAACCTCTGACTGAACAATTATTGGGCCATATTCTACTAGTAGTTAAGGTTACTGTGCCTTAAAGGTCAGCCCCTGTAGATGGACTTTTCCTCCTGGGCCATGTGGCAAACAAGCTGGTAAGGGTCTGTCCCTCTGTGGCAGGTCTGGTCTTTCTCACTCTTCCCACCTCCTCAAGCCTACATCTGGGTGGTTAATGTGGAGCTAGGATATATTCTCTCACCCTTTTACCAGCAGCTTCTGCACTGGGAGGTACACCCAGCTATTAATAAAGTGGTACCTTGACTCCCATTTTGCTGTTGATCCTTATCTATAGCTACTTCAGTCAAAAACTCTGAAGACTGGCCAGATGTAACTGAGCTGTCACCAGATCCCCCAACTTAACTCCTCATCTCAGCCCAACAGCCTCTGGCAGTATCTAATCCAACCAGAACATGTAACACCAAGTTGCTGGTCTTGCTGGGAGAGGTTCCCAGTTCTCCTCCCTCCCCTTGGCTCATCTACAGTTCTTAGCCAAGTGAAATCAAGGCATGAAACAAAGAGGAAAAGAAGTCACAAAAGGATAACATGCAGCCTGAGAGACTGGAGAGTATGGTAGCCTTTAGGGTTTTAGTTCTCAATCCACACTGGACTTTAGAAAACCCAGGGGTGCCTCAAAAATATTGATGCCCACGCAGGAGTGACATTGTGATTTAAAATAAGAAATACGTATTTGGCCTTTGTCCCTGTTGCTGGCACGATTCCTAAAACCCTTGGAATTTCCTAAGGGATGAGGGTGGTAAAGGCGTCTTTTGTTTTATTAACGAGGTGGCTTTTGGACCAAACCTAAGGTTTTGGGGCAGGTGGCCAGGAGAGCCAACTCTGTGATTAGAGGGTTGGAACGTTTAGTAGACAGTGTCAGAATTGAGTCAAACTGTAGGACAGCCAGCTTTTGTCAGAGAATTGCTTGGTGGTACTGGGAACCCCACCCAGCCACCTACCCACTCCTATAACCAAACAAGACCCTATGGGGCCTTCCCAGGAAAGAGCCACAAACTGCCCTCCCCAACCCCATGCCCTCCATCTGCCTTTTGTCTGTAGAAAAACTTTAGCCAAAGAATATATTTCATCAGAGAAATGAAAAAATGCAGAAGCAAAGAAAAGCAGCCAAACAGGACAAAATAATAACAATTCAGTCATAAAACAAGTCAAAGACTTAGTTCCTCCTCAAGGGCTATAGATAATATTCTGAGCCATGTCCTTTGCAGCTGTTTTGCAGATACGGAAACCCCTACCAGGTGGAAGGAGTTAACTACATGATGACCAGACTGTGGCCACAATATACTGCTGCTCCATCTTACACAATTCCAAGAACTGGCTCAAGGAAATGGGAATAAACCGACCCCAGAAGTGAAAATTAACTGTACTTAAAACAATCATGATGACATTAATCAGACCACCACATGACAATTTCAGGATGATTGTTGGAGATAACTGTGCCCTTTCCCTCCACATTTACACCCCTGAAACTTCCCTATAAAATCTCCTGCCCCCTGTCAACAGTGGGGGGAGTTGGCTTTTGGACACAAGTCCATCTTCTCCTCAGGTTCCTGGCTTCCTGAATAAAGCAACTTTCCCTTTACAACCAATACTCATCTCTTGAGTACTGGCTTTTGAGAGGTGAACAGCTGAACCTGAGTTCGATGATACCCTCAGCACCCATGCACTGGGACTGAGTGACCAGAACTATACCAGGACTGAGAAGTACATGCTCTAAAGAGCTGGTGGTCTGTGGTATGTAAGTTCCAGCTTGTTGCCTCCATGATTTATGGCTCACCCCAGCAGTAACCCCTCCTACCAATGGCCCATCCCAAAAGCAAGTCAGATCGTGGAGATGGTGAGCAAACCCTTCAGGTTTATGCACCTCCACGCATACTTCACGAACTTACATGTTTCCTACAAGTGCCAGTGAAAAGACAGAAGTCAATACTCTTGCTATTCAAAATGTGGTCCAGAGACCACAGCCTCAACATTACTTGGGAGCCTCAACATTACTTGTTGGAACTGCAGAACCTCAGGCCCCAGCCCAGACCTGCTGAATCATAACCTGCATTTCAGAAAGATCCTCAGGTGATTCCTGCACTTAATATACTATCTTGAGAAGTGATAAGCACTGTCTACCTCAGGTATACTTTTGAGGGACCTGGGGTGCCCTCCCGAGGGGATGCTAAGTCAGGGGGCTTGCTCAGCTCCTTTTTAATGAGAAAGCTTATTGTTCTGAATCAAAAGGCCTCTCTCATTTCAAAATACCTCACCTCATGGTGCCTGGGAGGATGGCTGACTGGCACAGGAAGGCAGATGGGAGGAAATAATCTAATGCACCAGCATAGTGATTATAGACAACAATACTGTGTTAAAAACTTCAAAGTTGCTAAGAGACTAGACCTTAATTATCCTACCACAAAAAAGGAAGGATAATTACATAAGGTGATAAAATTGTTAGCTAGGGTGGTAATCATAACTGCAATATGTAAGTGTATTAAAGCAACTCATTGTACACCTTGAATTCATGCAATGTTATATGTCAATTACACCTCAATATAAATTTTTTAAAAGATGTTAGGGAGTTCTTCCTTGAGTTCTGTTGCAATTCTGGATGAATCCCCTCTGTAATTTACTACATAATAAACAGGCTGCTCTCAGGGGGCTGGACAGTTGGACTGAGACTCACAGTGTCCCTGTACTTGACGAAGCTGAGTGTCATGTTAATCCAGTCTAACTTCATTTTCTCCAAGTTTTTCTCCAGAGAGTATTCCTTACTGGCAGCTGCACCAATGGGCTCCAGTCTAAAGAGGGAAGACAGAGACAGTAACGTCAATGGGAGGACACAGCGAAAACACATCACAGGAAGAATTTCAGCTCAGCCGTGAGATCTGAAATTTTAAAAACCTTTAATTTTACTAAAATGCTTACCATCCTACTCGAATACTTGCCAGTTATCTCCAGTGTTTTGCAGGATTTCCTTACCCTTGGCACTAGTGACTTTTTTGGACTGTTTCATGGGCTGAATTGTATCCTTCCAAAAATCATGTGTTGCAGGAGAGGATATAGCTCAGTGGCAGAGTGCTGTGCTTAGCATGCAAGTGGTCCTGGGTTCAATTCCCAGCACCTCCATTAAAAACAAACAAACCTAATTACCTTCCCCCAAAACAAAACAAAACAAACCCCCCAAATCATGTGTTGAAATCCTAACCTTACACCTCAGAATGTGAGGTACGCTATTTGGAGTAGGGTCTTTAAAGAGGTAGTTAAGTTAAAATGAGGTCATTAGGGTAGGTCCTAATCCAATATGACTGGTGTCCTTCTAAGAAGAGGAGATTAAGACACAGACACACACAGAGGGAAGACTGTATGAGGACACAGGGAGAAGGTGCCCATCTGCAAGCCAAGGAGAGAGGCCTGAGAAAAAATCAGTCTCGCCAACACTTTGATCTTGGACTTCAAGCCTCAGAGTTGTGAGAAAATAAATTTCTGTTGTTTAAACCACCTACTCAATGGTATTTGTTATAGCAGCCCTAGAAAACTAACAGAGGGTGGATAACTCTTTGTTGTAGTGGGGTGGGGGGCTGTCCTGTGCACTGTGGGATGTTTAGCAGCATCCCTGACCAGTAGCTGACACCACCCTTTGCCAGCTGTGGCAACCAAAAATGTCTCCAGATGCTGCCACTGTCCCCTGGGGGTAGGACATCCCCAGTTGAGAACTACTGTTTTAAGGCCATTAAAACAAGACCTTTTTTTTCCATTTCATGTACTCCTTTTTACTCCTATTTATTTCAGAATTATTATTCTGACTTCTTATTCAGATCTTAGAACTTCTGTTAATTTATATGATGGTTTTTGTTCCACTCCTTGTCCCTATCTTTTCAAAAAACACCTGCCATTTTCCCCATGCACTGGGTCCACCCGTCTGTGGCCCCTCTGTTCCCCAGAAATGGGGAGGGAGTGAGAGAAGGGGAAGAAAAATCCCTTTCTTTTTGCTTCCACAGGAGAGCTAGGTCCCAAACCCAGGTGTGGCCAAGGAATGGAGAAGCAAATTTCTTGGGGAGAAAAGGAGAGATTATTCTTTCTGCCCAAGCAGTGTCTTTCATCGCATCCTCAATCATCTGGTCTTGACTTGCAGGTCAGGAAACTGAAGCCCAGAGGAAGCAAGTGACATGTACAAAGTCACACACACAGCTGAGCAGTGCCAGGACCAGGTTTAGATACCAGTTCCTCTGACTTCTCGCCTGGTGTTTCTTCCTCCCCCACCACATGCCTTCTCCCCTCTCTTTGTCGGGGGAGGGGGCAATAGAATTGCTCACATGTGGTCAGCTGAATAGGGCAACTAAACCGAGCTGAAAATCAGGACCTCAGCAGCACGGTCATCATCCTTTATGTGGCCTTCTTGAGAGATAACCAAAATGAGTGTGTGTATAGAGAGAGTAATAAAGGCAGGTGCCAATCCAGATGAGTGTGAGGCAAGCAGGCTGGCTGTGTGGCCATGACCAAGTCACATGACAGGCATTGGGTCCTCATCTGCTCCTATCAGGGGTTGTCAGTACAATCAAATAAGACAAAATGCCTGTAGCATGCCTTATGACTTATAATTATGCAAATAATTGCAAGGGAAGGAATTAATGATGTTGGAAGTCCTCAAAATATATCAGGAGTTGACCTCACCGAAATGTGCTAAAGATGCTCACTAACTGGGCTGTGATAAAAACGGCCTTAACTGTGGGATGGTGGGATGCAAGGAACATCACACCTCACTAATATGTAGTAGCTGAGAACTTAGACGTTAAATCGTTTAGGTTACATGCCTTATTTCATAATCCTCACAGTCAGTCTAATCACCTAGCTACTATTATTATTCCCATTTTACAGATAAGGAGACTGAAGCACACAGAGGTGAACAACTTGACCAAGGCATCACCACTTCTGGATTTGTCACAGCTGAGCATGTTGGCATGAAGTATGGCAGGGCTGCTGTGTGTTTGCTCAGTCTCTGTCTCCTTAGGTGGGTTTATCTTTTTATGCAGTAAAGGGTAATTAATGGTTAAGGCTCTGAAGTCAGGTAGCGTGGGCTCAGGTACTGGTTCTTTTACTGATAGTTACTATCAGTAGTACTGCTATCAGTTCTTACTACAACTATCTGGACAGTTACTTAATCTCTCAAATCAATTGATTTACTCAGCTGTAAAATGTCCATAAAATTAGCTAGAATATTACGTGGTTGTGATGGATAAGTTGGTTCTTATATCTAAAAATGCTCAGTGCAGCGTAAGTGTTCTACAGTTGGTATTTTTGGGAAGCATGAGGTCCTAGGGGAAAATGAGGCCCTTTAATAAAAGAGCATAAACCTGGTAAAAATGCATGTCTCTAGGCCTGCTTCTCAAAGAGGGATAGTAACGGTGGTATTGGTGGGCATCAGAGCATTCAAGTGGATTTGGGGGCCTGGATGCACTTGTTCTGTCACAGTATGAAGAAGGGCCTTCAAAGTCCAGCAAGCACCATCGTTGCCTAGGGCAGCACTGACCATTCGAAATATAACATGAGCCGCATGTCACTTTAAAGTCTCTGGCAGCCCCATTTAACAAACGTAAAAAGAAACAGGTGAAATTAATGTTAATAATTTACTTCAACTCAATAAATCCAAAATATGATCATTTCAACATGTAGTCAATATTTAAGATAATTAGATATTTTGCTCTTATTTCCTTAATAATTAGTCTTTGAAATCCAGCCTATATTTTTACATATCCAGCCCATCGAATCCAGAATAGCTACATTTCAAGGGCTGAGTAGCCACATGGGTGTAGCGGCTTCTGCACCGGACAGTGCTGACCTGGAGGATTTGTTAAAACACAGATTGCAGGGTCCACCCCCAGAATTTCTGTTTCAGCAGATGGGGTGGGGCCTGAGAGTGTGCATTTCTAACAAGTTCCCAAGTGATGTTGGTGCAGCTGGTCTGAGGTCACAAGTCTGAGAACCAGCTGTGTTGAGTGAGAGCCAAACCCAGTTGCCTAACAGGGTTTCTAGTCTTAGCAACACATCTCCCCATCCATTCCCCTGAAAGAAGTGTGGAAAAACCAACAGCGTCCTGAGAATCTCTAATCCAGAAAACAGCAGTTCAAATAGTACAAATTCTCACACACAAACTCCAGAGGCATTTGGAGAAGGAAAGAAAGCAAGTGAAGAGATCTTTCATTTGATCATATTTCATGGAATTTTAGAGCTCAGAGAGCCACTCTGTTTGTGGCTGTTGTTTGTTTAAAGAAGAGGGAACTGAGGCCCAGAAAGGTTAAAAGGTTTTGCCCAAAGTCACTGAAAGCTGGGCTTAGAGCTCAGGTTCAAAGTCCTTTTTTTTTTCCTTTTGAAATTAAAATCTCTGACTTAATTTTCTAGTCACAATCTGTCATCAACTCTGTAGCTGGAAATGAAAGCTTCACCAGCAGCTAGTCAGCTGAAGTGAAGGTTACCCTAAACCAGAGTGAGAAAAACAGCCTTTGACGAGGCCATTCAGTCATATCGTTGTGGGAATTTACATGCATTTCAAACAAAAAGCCTTCTGAAGGGAGGGAGAAACCTTACTTTTCAATGAATTTGCCAAATCCAAATTCCAGCATATTTGAGAGGCAGGTCATTTCAGTGGGCTTTATTTCAGAGCCGACAATCTCACTGATCTGCAAAAAGAAAAGCAAGTATGTCCGAGGTAGCACTGCCCAGTAGACTTTCCGTGTGATCAAAATGTTCTGTGTTTGCACTCTCTTCTGTAGGAGCCACCAGTCACACTCAGTTTTGAAGCCCTGGAAATGTGGCTAGTGTGACTGAGGAACTGATTTTCAAATTTTATTTAATTTTAATTAATTTATATTTAAATAGCTGTGTGTAGCTAGTGGCTACCAAATTGGACAGTGCAGGTCTAAGGATGTGGGAGGCAGACTGGGGTCCACACTTGCATTATGCCTGGTTTACTGGTAGGGGTTATTCTCACACCGGAACTTGGCATAGTGCAAACTCGTGAGCACCTTACAGCCTCACAACCAGGTCTGGTTTGTTTCTGTGCTCCCAGGGCTGAGTGCAAAACCTGGCCCATGACAGAAGCTGAATAAAAGGAGGAAGTTGTGAGTATATGGGATGACAGGGAGATCCCCAAATTCTGTGATCTGAGGATGCTGGGAAGGAGGAAGGGCTCCCCCACCAAAATCTTCCTTTCCAACCCGGTGTACTAACTTGCTGAAAATGTTAGCCCTTCTTGTGCCCATTCCTTTGGTGTAAATATCACCCCAACCTTATTGCATAATTGAAAGTATCCCCGAGAAAGGTCTTTAATGAAGTCTCTGATAGAGAGTGAGAGATCTGAACAGTATGAGGGTTATGTGTGCTTAGGAAGAGAATGGGGGCTCAGGGGAATGAGGCTCTGTAAAAAACCTCACCTACTGCCCAGTTTTGTCTCTGTCCAACCCCATTAGGACTAAAGAATGTCAAAGAAGGAAGGCACATGAAAGTTGCATTATGTTCTGTCTTATTTAGCCCTGTGTCCCTGGGGCCTGGGCATTTAGTGGGCATCAACAAGTACTAACGGAGTGAAAGCATGAGTGAAACAGCTAATTCAAATGGTTTCCAATCTGAGTTCTGAGGACACCTGGAAGACCATTAAGACAGTAATAATAAAAGGGATTAATATTTACTGAGGGCTTACTATGTAGTAGGTACTGTTTTAAGAGCTTTACGTACTTATTTCATTCTCCCAGAGCAATGAAGAAGGTACTCATGTATTATCATTCCCATTTTCCATATAAGAAAACTGAGAAAAAGAAATTAAGTAACTTGTCTAAGACCATCTAGCTAATAAATGGCAGAATTGGGACTTGGATTCAGTTCGGACTCCAAAGCTCTCATCCATCATATGCTGGTGTTTCTCGCAGGTCTTCTATGTACAGTTGTGCAGGTTGTATACTGCATAACTCTAGAAAGTACAATTCACACTATAGTGCACAAAAACAGCATTCCCAAAGCATAATCTGCACAACTGTCCCTGGTGGCCCTGGGATCTCACTTATCCTCTAATACCTGAAAGTATAGCTTAGAATAACACACTGACTATCTCTAGGATTAAATAACATAACTGTTAGAGCACTTGGCGTAGTACTTAGCCTGTGGAAGGACTGAGATTCATAGTTTCATTTTTTAAATTGCCATTGTTAATTACCGAGATTAACAGGCACCTACTCTTCTAATTCTAAGAACCTGGAGTTACACTGTCCAATACACAGCCACTAACCTCTTGTAGCTATTGAGAACTTGACATGTGACTAGTCCATACTGAGATGTGCTACAGGTAAAAGCACACCATATTTCTAAGGTTTAGTATGAAAATGGCAACGTGATAGATCACATTAACATTTTTATATTGATTACCTATTGAGCTGATGTCTTAGATATGTTTGGTTAAATAAATTCATAAAATTTATTTCACCTGTTTATACTTTTTAAAATGTGGCTACTGGAAACTTTGGAATTACACATATGTTCATATCATACTTCTACTGGGCAGCAGTGTCCAAGGGGGCCATCTTGGGGACACGTTAGTGCCATGTCACCTTGTTCCATCTTGTTTTGCACCACAATAGCAATAAAGTCTGTGTCTCAAACACAGAGACTAGCCTTTCCTGCTTAAGTTCTGGGAAATGGTCAGAAATCTCAATACAACCACCTCATGACCCCAGAAGACCTGTTCTGTAGACTTGAGAGCTACGGGAGGTTTAGCCTTACAGAGCCCCCGGCTAGAGCCAAATCTGTGCATGTGGATCTCCTGAGTTAGGCATTAGGACTGAGAATGGCTTCCCCGGGCCTGGGGCTGTCACTGGGGTGGCTTGTGGCATGACCTACAAAGCAGGCAGGAATGGGCTCTGAGTAGGGGGCTGCTCAGAGCATACCTGGTGGCCTTTGCCCTTTTTAAGCCTGCCTTTAACCGTTGGGCTCATTGGGATTCCACTGTCAGTGCTCTTTACTCAGGAGCCACCTTCCTGGGGTGGCAATCCACTCTTACCTGTAGCTCACTGCCCACTATCATCCACTCTTTCCTTCTGACCTGATATTTCTTGCCCCCTTTTCATCCATCAAGGCTGCATCAAACAGACCTAGATTCCAATTACCTTCCCCACTACTCACTAGCAACGTGACAATCTACTGCCCCTAGTTCAAAGGGTTGTTGGGAGGATGAAACGAGAGAATCTCTATGAAGTATGTAACAGTACCCAGTACATAGTTGGTACTCAATACACTTTAGCTATTATTTTTATTTTTATTATTATTATTATTATTATTATTATTATTATTATTATTATTATTATTATTATTATTATTTTAATTCCAAGGAATATTTTTCCCAATCTGTCCATCTAAGTGGCTTATAAATGAGAATTATTAATGTCTAGGAATGGTTGGGATTTTTAAAGTGCCCATGTGTGAGAACAGTGTTATCCTAGGGGAAGCACCAGGTAGAAGGGATGGGCTTTGCAAGTTCCCTGGAGCATCGTTTAAATGCCACTGATGAGGGTACTTTCCATAATGCCATCTATGGAAAGACCTAGCACTGCTGGAGGCCACCTGTCTACCTAACCTCCCTAACCCTCTAAATGGGTCAAAGCCCTTGTCAGGCTAGGTCCACAGGGAGAGGCACCGTATGAATACCAAGTGAGGGAAGCTACCCATGTGCAGATCCCTCTGCTGGGGCAGCTCAAGACCAGAAGTCTATGAGATGACATCTCCTCTGCACTTTTTTACACCCTTTTGCTTAAGTCTTGAGTTTCAAGTCTTTCTGGGAAATTCAAAGAAGCTGCTCTCTACAGGAAAATCCTGACTCTCTCATGTATCAAGATCTCTGCTGTCCTAGGGAGATCAAAATACTCCTAGTCACTGGGCTCAGGTGGCATTCTCTGGGAGATGAGGGTTGTGGTCTCAGACTGAGTCCTTCTAGAGACAATGTCCTCAGTCTTGTGCATGGTTCCCAGAAAGGGAATTCCAGGCCCAGTCAGAGAGGAATCTGCCTATGGAGAGCCAGTCTCCTCTCCACCTCCACACAGAGCAACAACTTGGCAGAGGACGTTTCAAGGCCATTGCTAGCCCTTGAATGTGATAATTATTTTGGAAGCACAGTGAGTTTTCTTTTTTCTGCTTAGTATTCACACCACATTTATCACCCTCACACTTGGTTGCTTATAAAAATCCCAACCATTTTTAGGCAGAATATTTATTATTCTCATCTATGGACTCAAAGGGCTGAAAGAAGAGTATAAAATTATTTCTGAACATAGCTTGTTGGACGATAAAGCTGACACCACCGTCAACTCAAGCCGGAAACATCTGGCTTTGTTAGGAGCCCCCCAGGGACAGGTGTGACTTTCTCTTTTGTATAGCCTAGGTCAAGGAACAAATCCAGGCCCCTCCCATTGTAATTCAACACCCTTGTCAGCTTTTAGAATCCTTTTAGGAGAGACTGTGTGGCCACTGGCTGGAACAATACTCAACCACTGGCAATGGGGTCCCCTCCAAAAGGATCAACCTGCTCATGTGGAGAGGCAGGTCATTCTTCCCTTCTTTCAAAAGGATATTTCCCCCTTTTCTACCCTCTTGGCCTCAAGTAGATTCTCCCTTGAGAGAGAGGAAGCTTGGCCTATTAATGATTCCTGCCTTCCAAAGGACTACCAGGACCAGGGCTGCGCTGGGCTGGGCTGGGCTGGTTGGGGGGTGGGCAGTGACAGGGACCTGCTGCCAGTGACGATCTTTCATTCCTGGGTTGCAGGAAATGCTGAGGATAGGGATGTGTTGCTTGAACTTATCAATCTTGCTTTTCACATTCTCTGCTAAGCGCCTGGGTGCAGGCATGTCAGTTAAGGTCTTGGTCAGTTTATATACGGTCCTCCACATATTCCCTATTTCCTCCGCGATCTCCTCGGCATTCAGTAAAAAGAGGGGTCCTGAAATAGAAAAGATGGGGTGAGGGAAGGGTCAGAGCACTAAGCAGTGTTAGTCACGTGTACCTTTAACTCCCTGAATCTAGAACGGCACCTATGGTGTGAATATTGGAACAAGCGCAGGCTTTGGAGTTGGGTCTATTTAGACAGTGATGCCTTGGCCATAGTTACTGAACTTTTCTAAGTCTCAGCAGTCTCACCTGTAATACAGGGGTAATAATGGATACCTTAGGGGGTGACTGTGAAAATTATGTGACATAAGTAAAGTGGCTGTCATAATGTCTGGCATATAATGCAAATGCAGTTAGGGAATCAACTGTTAGTATAAGTTGTAGATGCAATTACAGAACAATGTAAAATACCACGTTAATGGTCAAAGCAAGGAAAATCATATGATAACGTAAATTGATGCAGAAAAAGCATTTGACAAAATCCAATATCCATTCATGATAAAACTCTCTAAACAAACTAGAAATAGAAGACAGATTCCTCAGTCTGATAAAAGGCACCTATGAAAAACCTACACTAGCATTACATTTTTGTATATATTAAATGTGGATATCTGTATGCAACAGAACGAACTTCAACTTAAACTGCATATCTTATATAAAAATTAACTCAAAATGGACCATTGACCTAAATGTAAAACATAAAAGTATAAAATTTCTGAAGAAAATAAAGAAGAACATCTTCATGACCCTGGTTAGGCTAAGAATTCTTAGACATGACACGAAAAGCAGAACCCATAAAAGAAAAATTGATAAATTGGGCTTCATCAAAATTAAAAATTTTTTTCTGTGTGAAAGACACCATTAAGAGAATAAAAAGACAAGATACAAACTGGGAGAAAATATCTGCAAACCAACGTCTGACAAAGGATTTACATCCAAAATACATAAAGACCTCTCAAACCTCAACAGTAAGAAAACAAATACCTTGATTAAATAAAATGGGTAAAAAACTTGAGCCAATATTTCACCAAAAAGGAAATACAACTGGCAAACAAGCACATAAAAAGATGTTCAACATCATTAGGCATCAGGAAAATGCAAATTAAAACAATCGTCTAAGAGAATGGCTAAAAAACACTGACAATACCAAGTGCTGGTGAGGATGTGGAACAAGTGGAACTACCGTACACTGCTGGCACATGGGAAAGTGGTATGACCACTGTGGAAAACACGAGTTGGGCATTTGCTTACAAAGTTATACATATACTTTAAATACAGCTTAGCCATTTACTCCTGGGCATTTACCCTGGAGGAAGGAAAGCTTATGTTCACACAAAATCTTGTACATGAATGCTTATAGCAGCTCTATTCATAATAGCCTGAAACTGGAAACAGCCTAAATATCCAACAATGGGTGAAAGACTAAACAAACTGGTATAGCCAGATAATGGAATACCACCCAGCAATAAAAGGAATGGACCTATGGATACATCCAACAACTTGGATGAATCTCAAAGGCAGTATGCTGAGTGTAAAAAGCATACTCAAAGGTTGTGAAAGGTTACACACTGTTTCATCCCATTTATATGACAGTTTCAAAAACAAAACTCTAGTAACAATGAAGAGATCAACAGGCTGCAGGGAGAGTGTGACTACAAAGGGGCACTACAAGGAAGCTTATTGAGGTGATGATTGTTCCATTTCCTGATTGTGGTGAATCAACACATGCGTTAAAGTTCACAGAACTGTATGCCAAAAATGTCAGTTTTACTGTGTATGAATTTAAAAACTAAAATGTAAAAAATTTAAAATGTATTATCTCTTTCTAATAAAAAGACTTCATAAATTTCTCTTTTTTTTTTAGTTTTTTAAATTGAAGTATAGTTGTATCAATTTCTGGTGTACAGCATAATGTTTCGGTCATACATATACATACATATATTCATTTTCATATTTATACCTTCTTAACATCATAAATATTTTGTGCCTCAAGCCAACAAAAAGCATCATGTTTAAAGGTGATGCTCTTGAAGAATTCCCATTAAAATCAGGAATAAGACAAAGGTGCCCACAATTACTGCTGTTTATTTTGGAAGTACGAGTAAACACAGAAACGTGAATCTAAAAAGGGGTGTGAAAATGACAAATAAGGTAAAATATTCTAAATGTATAGATATTATTGAGTACCTGGAAAAATGAAAAATATCAATGGAAATATTTAGGACTGAAAATTATTTAAATAAGGTAGTTTAATAATAGAAAAAAATGGGTGAACACACAGATAGTCTTTTATAAAACAAGGAATACAACTGACCAATAAACATTCAACTTCAATTAAATGAAAGAATACTTTTTAATAATGAAAAAGAAAATATCATTTTAAACATCAAATCAGCAAAAAAGTTTTCAAAGCTATTACATACTAAGTTTGCTGAGGACATGAGTAATAGGCACTAAGATACTGCTAGGAAAACAATAAATTAAAATATGTGACTTTTCTGGAAGGCAATACCAATAACAAAAGCAGTTTTTAAAGTCCTAATAATTTTATTACATTCCTCAATAAATTTCCTTATAGTATCCCTTTGAAATGGATCTACATTCCATCTCACTTTTAGTAATTTATCCTAAGAAAATTACCATTATTGTGTTCAGAAAATTGGCAACAAAGATGTTCACTGCAGTTGTGTTTATAATATTGAAGCACTGCAAACAAGCTAAAGGTGCAACCCTAAAGATCTCAGATTTTGTCCTCTGCACTTACACACTCTTCCCAGGCGATGTCATTGATGACTTTTAATTGTAACCTGCACATCAATTATTCCCCAATATAAATCCCACCTCCCACTAAAACTTAACTCCAGACTGATATAGTCAACCGCTAATTTATATCCCCATTTGGATGTTTGTAGACATGTAACTTAGTGTATTCAAGCTGATGGCTTTCTCCCAATAGATTTGTCATTTCTGTTGTTTTTTGATGGCATTATCCACTAAACTTCCCTGAGCTAATAGTCTGGAATTCACCCTAGGAGCTTCTTTCTCCCTCCCTGCCCCATATCAGATCAATCATGAAGTCCTATTGACTCTACCTGCTCATATTTCTCCAGCCTTCAGGATCTGAAAGGATAAACTGGGAGTTTGAGATTTGCAGATACTAAACATTATATATAAAATAGATAAACAACAAGTTTATACTGTATAGCACAGGGAACTATATTCAGTATCTTGTAGTAACCTATAATGAAAAAGAATATGAAAATGAATATATGTATGTTATATGTATGACTGAACTATTATGCTGTACACCAGAAATCAACACAATGTTATAAACTGACTATATTTCAATAAAAAAGAAAATAAGAAAATGAAAGGAAAAAAAGAAAATGAAAGAAAAAGAAAGAAAAACATAGAAGTCGCTTACAGAGATCTATGGCACTCTGGCCTTTCCTGAAGCATAATAGGGGAACTGCCATCTTATTCTCCCACCATCTGCCTCTCTGAGTCACTACCCAATCCATGGCTCTGGGCGGTTGCCTATTCTATTTGACCCTAGCAATAAGTCTGGCTCTTTGATCCCTATCTTCTGTCATTATCACATCAGAAAAATTTGACTATGGTTGCCTTAATCCAGAGTATGAGAATATGATAAAAAGTCCAGCCAGAATCTGAAGCCCAAATCCTATTTCAGAACTGGGCTGGATCCACTACCCCATCCCCATCTTGCCCCAGAAGACTGAGACTGTGGCATACCATTCATCCACTCCTCCGACTTGATGCTGAACTCATAGGCTGTCACCCACAGCTGCTCATAAGGCACTTTGTTGGTCAACACGGTTTGCAGAAGAGGGAAGGTACTCTTCTCCTTTTCCAACAGATCCTCCTCCTTATTGATCAACTGCAGGGCAAAAGGGGATGCTGTTTATTGGGTGGGTGACTCTCCTGAACCCGAGAAGCCAGCATGGCAAATTCCTCAGTGCTTTCGAAACCAAGCTGAGGAAGATGCACGTTCATCTGGAGAGCAGGAGAGGAAAATAAAACATGGCCTCAAGTAAGAAGGTCCCTCTGCTACCTCTGAGGGCCATGACAGCTGAGATTTAGCTGGGTGAAACTTTACAATAATTTGCCACTGGCTCCATCATCTTTGCTCCTACTGTACCATATCCATATCCCCATTTTCACAATTTTCATATGTACTTTAACTGTTCACATGATGTTGCCTTCTTGTGCTGAACTGCCTCAAAGGTAAAAAAGTCAAGTGATTAAAGTACTTACTAGTGACCTTCTGAGGAAGTTACTTAGCCTCTCCAAGACTTAGTTCTCCCATTTAAATAGGGACAAATGAAGATAGTAACAGTGTCTACCCCAAAGGTTTATATGGATATTAAGTGATATATCACATATGAAGCACTTTGCACATTGTGCACATAATAAATGCTCAATGTACATGAGAAATTATTCCATTATAATTTCTTCTTTGTGTACTTAATGACTAACAAAGAAGCTGGTATAATAAAGGGGTGTAGAAAAAGGTAGCTGAAAGTACCAATAAAAGAACTGCTTAATCAATTAATACTGTCAACCTGACAGGTTGTGTTAGGAAAAACACAAAACCAAGGACCAGAACCAACAGAGCAGGACAGTCATAAGCCCCCATCCCAACTCCAAGACCCCAAACCTCAAATTCCACCAGTGCTTGATCTAGGTTCTTCGAAAGCTCATTAAGCTTCTCAACATTGTTCTTCATTTCTTCTGTGGTCATCACTTCACGTTTCCTAAAACCTTCCAGTTCCTTGTTGTAGCCCTCAAGTTTTGCCTCAAATTCTGAGCACCTGAAAGTAAAGACAGCCTAGTCACTATTGGACTTTCCATTGTGTGATTTTCGAACCCACATTCAAGCTTGGGGAGAATTTGATCTTCTGATACAATATATGTAGAACTTATAAGTATATGTTATTATATATAAGTTATAATCCTACCTCCCAGAGACAGCTGTTGTGAAACTACTGGTGGTTAAATATCTCCAGATGTTTCCTATATAGGTAAATATATATTGAAATATATATTATAATACATATATACACTATATATTATATACACAAATACAAAATTTATGTATATACATATTATTCATTTCTTCATTAGATATTTATTATTAAGTGCCTAACTCCAAGAACTGGTCTAGATATCAGGAATGTATTTGTGAAGTACACTAATTAAGCCTCCTACCCTAATGGAGCTTGTATTTTAGTTTGGGAAAACCCAGACAATAAACATACATGGATGGGTGAATGGATGAATGGATGGATGGATGGATGGATGGACGAGTGGATGGATAAATCCATACATAGATAAAAATGAAGTGAGATTATTTCTGATAGTGACAAATGCTCTGAAGAAAATTGAACAGGGCAGGGTACCTAGCGGATGGAAGTGGAGAGCTACTTCAGTTGGAGTGATCAGGGAAGACCTTTCCAGAGATTTATCTACTTCACCTGTATTATCAACAACCCAGGTCTCAGATTACTTCTCCCTTTTCTTAATGAAGTAGACTAATATAGTTTTAGGTGGACAGGTTCTAGAGATGGACAGGCTAGGTTCAAGTCCCTACATTGCCACCAAAAGCTATTTGACCTTGGTCAAGTCACTTGACCTCTCTATGCCTCAGACAAATTAAATGGAATAGTAAGTACCCACTCTAGTATTTAATAAGCTAACATATGCAAAATGCTCAGAATTGAGCCTGGTACATAATAATCACATATAAGTGTGTAGTCGCATTCACTAAAATGTAAACTCTACCAATGCAGTTTTAAACTCTTTAATTCCTTTTTGTGTCTCCAGCACTTAGCAGAGTGTCTGGCATAAAACAGTATTCACTGAATGAATACGGGATTTGCCACTGAGAGCAGCTATAGTGACATACTACAAACTTGGCTATTATCTTCATAATACTTAATTCTGTTAGGGCAGTTTTGATGTTCTTTTTTTTTTTCCTTAAAAGTAATTTAAAGAGTTAATTTTCAATGGTTTGATTTGGGTTTTATTTCTAATGGCACTGTGAGGTGAACAGCCTCTGGTCAGGTCCCCAAAGATTCACACCTCCTGGTGTTTATATCCTTGTGTAATTGTCTCCTCTTGAGCTTGGGCTAGAACTAATAACTCACTTCTAACAAAGAATATGGCAAAAGTTACGGGATGTCACTTCAAAGATTAGGTTACAAAAAGACTGCGACTTTCTCTTTCTCTGAACGAAGCCAGCTGCCATGTTATGAGCTACTCTACGGAAAGGCCCATAGAGCAAGGAAAAGGGGGCAGTTTCTGGGCAAAAGACTATGAGGAACTGAATCCTACTAACAATCATGTGAGAGAGACTGGAGGTGGATCCTCATCCAGTCGAGCACTCGGATGACAATGTAGCCTTGGCTGACACTCTGACTGCAACTTCATGAAAGACCCTGAGCCAGAGGTATACTGTTAAGATGCACCTAGATTTCTGACCCACAGAAATTACAAGATAATAAATGCTTGTTGTTTTAAGCTGCTATGTTTCAGGGTGATTTGCCATGCACAAATATATAATTAGTACACACTATTATAACAGAATGTGGCCAACATAGTTTCTGCTTCTTTGAATTTTTTTAGGGGGGGAATCCTAAAATATGGTCAACTTTTGGAAATGTTCTATGGACATTTAAGAACAGTTTTTTCCACTGCAGAGTAGAAGGTCTGATACATATCCAACCAATTAAGGTTCTTAATTATTTACTTCAATTATCTCCTTATTCAACTTTCACTTCATTTACTTTTAATTATTTGATATATAAGGGTTGTTGATCACTTTAACATTATTTCACCCATCTAAGTAACTATGTTTGATTCATTAATGTTTTTGCCTTGTCTTTGACAATATCTGATAATATGGCTGACTCTGCCTTCTTTTCCTCCGTATTTGCACACTATACTCTTGCCCACAGACAACTTAAGTGTTCTTGTTACCTATTAGCACAGGAGATCAGGAACAAAGATTAGATTAGTAGCAAGATTAAATCAGTTATTAAAAACTTATAGGAAATACAGAAGAAAGAGGAACATGTTAAATGACACCACAGAGGTGCAATCAGGAGAGTCTAGATCTAGGGACAAATGACTTGGTTTCTTTAATAAATACACTTTCAAGGGGAAAAAGCAAAGGAGACGGAGTGGAACCTATAGATGAAAAGAAACTTAAAAGACATGTCAACCAATTACAATATTGTAGGCAATTTTGGATTCGGATTCAAGTTAGCAAGCCATAAAAAGAAAAAAAAATTAGATCATCATCTGGTCTCCAGATTGAAAACCTTCAATGACTTTCTACTATACATAATAAAGAACACAAATTCATTACCGTGACCTCAGGGACCTGCTCCTCTAACTCTCCAGCCTCATTTTATAGCCACTCTCCTCCTCAGGCCAAGGTTCCCCATGTTGGAACCATTGCTCATGCTATGGCCTGTGTCTCGACAGGGCCCCCTTGTACTCTCTCCCTCCCCACATCTTCACTTAATGGGCTCCTTCTCATCCTTCAAGTCTCATTTACATGAGCCCTTCCTTGACTTGCCCATTGAATGCAGTCCCTGTGCTCTGTTTGCTCTTTCCTCTCTGTCTTGGAGTTTCTGTATTTATCTACTTTATCTGCCGTCTCCCATGCCCCCTTTGTTCTCTGTATCTTCAGAGAAGAGGACTGGAGACAGGAGCACAAGAGGGGAAAAGGCAAGGTGGCCACTGCCACCCTCTTCCTCCCCTGATCATTTTTCATCGAAGTCTTAAGGAGTCAAAGGTAGAGAATATAAGTGCTATGAGAGACAGCCTGCCTCTTCTCAGATTTTTGTTTTTATTTTGTATTAAACTGTGATTTTAGATTCTGGTAGGTATTAATTTAGAGAATATCCTTATTGGAGAAAAGTCTCATTCATTCATTCATCAAAACTGTGAGCACCAACTATCTGCAAGGCACTGTGCGCTGTCTGGATCCCAGAACGCCATCAGGGCACTCCCCCTAAAACATCTTCCTTTCTTCCCCTAAGATGCACTCTCATGGCAAAGAGCAGCTCACATTCCTGAGACGTTCATCATGTATATTCCAGGTCACTTCCAGGGCCATGGAACCTACTACTGAACGTAACAGAGTTGAGGGAAAGCTGATTCTCCTGTTGCCCACACAATTAGCCCAGAAAAGCTGCTGGGTGCCTTTTACATCGTTAAAATTCTTGTTGAGGCTCCAAATACAGATCCACACACAAAGATAAATCTCTGATGGAAGCAGTTTTGAATTCTTCCCAGAAGGCAATGGTATACAAACTCAGTGATTATTATAAAATATTATTATTATTATTGATTTCTATTTCTTTTTAAAAAATTTTACTGAGGTATAGTTGACTTATTGTATGGGTTTCAGGTGTACAACACAATGATTTGATAGTTTTATTGTCTACACATTATACAAAGTTATCATAAAATATTGACTATATTTCTTGTGCTGTGCATTACATCCCTGTGATGTATTTTATAGTTGATAATTCTTACTGTTTTAAAGTTTTTATAATTTCTTAGCACAGTATAGTTTCTGAAGTACTTTCATGTCCATAATATATACATACATAAGTGCATATCATTAGTAAATAGTAGGCACTCAGGAAAGTAGGGTTTGGTAAATGAGTTCTATCCATGGGACCACCTGGAGTCTGTGGGAGAATAATGCAAGAATTTAAAGATGGTGGATTGGTCAGAATTCTGACAAGAAGTAGAATTTACTTCAATGTTCAAAGAAAGAGACATTAATGAGGGGACTACTTACAGAGGTGAGATGTGGGTAGGGTTAAAGGAACAAATAGGGGATAGTGAAGCACCCAGAGATTAGCTTAGTATTGGCAGGAATTACAAAACCTGAAGTTGGGCAGTAGGAGTTTCATGCATGATGGGGATGGTAACTGGTATAAACATGCGGTTCCTAAACAAAGTGTTATAATCTGGGTGTGGTGTGTGTGTGTGTGTGTCTGAGGGCGTGCATGTGAATGCACACACACACACATGCATGTTTTTACCATGTACGTGGTACTTGACTCACTTCACTTGACATTGTCTGCCTTCTTCAGTTTGTCACTGCATTAAAATCTTTATTTAGCAAACACACTTACGTGTCTAGAATAGAGCATAGCACCTACTAAAAATCTGTAATAAATACCCAGCGGATAAATGATTATAGACACATTAGCCTTGAATGAGACCAGCTGCAAAACAGGCAATTTCTCAGCTTCCAACCACACCTTTATTATCAACCCTGGCTTGCTATCACACAGATCCGTAGTCTCCAATGTAAGGCTGACAATTTTGCTATTATTATTGTGAGGCCATTATTACATGCTACTATTTTTGTCTTCTCTCTGCACCACTAAATTCCAACTGTTCAAGGCAGGGAAGGAAGGCATTGGCAGGGGTTACTATAGTGAAGCAGGCTTGAGGAGAACATCCCTCACTGGGAAACAAAAGGAAATTCCCTCTCCACTGACTGTCCTCAGCCTTCGCCCACACATTGCTGGGCGGGGGGTGGGGGTGCGGGGTGGCTCTAAACAGAATCAGGAACTAATAGAGTGTTATCAAGCTTAGTACCATTTTAAAAACAACCTCAGATTTTCCCTGTACCTTTTAATGAGGTCCATCTCCGCCTGATCCCGCTTGCTAAGGAGAAGATTTCGGCTGTTTTCTAAGATATCTTCAATCTGGTCTGGCCAGAGGAACAAGAGTGCTGTTCAGTTTGATATCTTCTTCTGCAAAACACATACAGGACACTGCTCAGCACAAGTCTGCTCACAGGGAAGTTAACTGAGCAGGACAGGAGGTCAACAGAACTGGGAACGGGGATGGCAATTAATGAATGGGACCATTATTGATGAATGATAGCCAGCATTCATTGAGTACTTACCAGGGGCCAGGCTAGAAGACAGACAGTATTATCATCCTTGTTTTTATGGATGGGAAACAAAGTTAAGCCAAGGGGTTCAAGGTCACACCACTAGAAGGCAGCAGAGCAGATTTCAAACCCAGGTCTGACCAACTCCAAAGCCTATGTTCTAACCTATGTTCTTTACTGTCCTAGGCTAGGTCTGAATATGTATGTAGAAACCTAGGTTCTAGTCTTTCAACTGTTTCATCTCATCTGAGTTTCAGTCTCCCTTTTGGTTCAGTGTCAGATGTCCTACCCATCTTATGGCTCTGGTCGTTTAAATGCCGTGGGTTCCCTCTGTATCCTTGGGAATTTAGGAGGCAGAGACCTCAGTCCTATCTGGGTTCACACGATCAAGGGCACAGCTCCTGAATGTGCAGGGGGATGGTTATGGGACCACTTTTCACTCCCAGTCCCTATCTCTCCATCCCATAACCATTTCCCCCAAACATTGTGAATACTAGGTAATTCACAGGTATCTCCAGATGGAAAAAGGCTCTGAAACTTGGCTTGTAGAGAGCATATTAGATTTTCCTTCAGAACCTGACCCTTACAAAACTCTAACTTGGTTCAATAAGCCTTCAAGGGGTATTTCTTTCCTTTTAAAATATGCAGAAGCATGAAGTCCTGACCTCCTTGAAGGTGGGATTGTATTAAGATGATAAATGAAATCTACCCATTTATAAAAGGACTCTGCATTTGACAGTGACTTTTCCAGGAACACCAGGCACAAGATTCAAAGACAAGCATCTAAGAACTATTCAAGTCCCTAGATATTTCTTCTTTTTTGTCTAACAATAAGATTTTCTTTGATTCAATTCCTGTGGATAGGAGTATGGAATTAGTATGGACTGACATATGCACACACATGAAAAACAGCTCTCCTGATACCTTTATTTAGTGGTAGGGTTGCTAACTCTCCTTCCCCTGGCTCCTTATCCATAAAGATGTAAACATGCACATAAATTTGCATGCACACACACATGACATCGGACTTACGGGGCAAGTCTGCATAGTCCATCAGGAACTCCAGCCGTTCAACCGCGTCTCTAAGTTGCCTCCTGAGTTTGAACACAGTGACATCACTGGATTTCTTTAAGAATTCAATGAGGGATACTAGCTTCCCGAGTGTTGGCAGGGATCTCACTGACTTTGTCTGCAATGATGCTGTACTGATTACAGATGCTGCAAGGAAAGAAACAGGCACCATCACCACCACCATCATCATCAATCACCACCACCTAAAATAACTTTCTTATTAGACCCACTATTCTAAACAGACAAGCTTCCTATGTGGAGACTAGAACAATGTTTTCTGACTTTTCTCTACCTGGAAATTCTTGATGGATAATATTCATATACACACTATATTTCAGGAATAATGGACAGTAGAAATGGCAATAATATCTGACATGTACTATGCCCTTTACAATGTGCCATGTCCCATTCTCATCACTGCATGAATACTAGCTCATTTAACCTTCACAACAATTCTAAGAGGCAGGAACTATTAGTATCAACATTTTATAATGGAAGAAAGACAGGCTGAGTAACTTTATCCAAAGAAACATGATGTGTAGCTATCAGAGCCAGGATCTGAACTTGGTTTACTTGATTCCAAACCTTACACTCTTAACAGATTCACCAAGGGTAAATAAAATACAGATTTACACCAAAAGAATAAGAACACCACCAACAACAACAGCCACAACCCTTCAAATTTTATGTTGAAGTAGAACACTAAAATTAATTTGTAATCACTGCTCTTAACAGTACATCAGGAAGTTTATCCTCATGTGCTGCAGGTAATTTCCTGGTGGCACAGAGAAATTTATGTTCAAATACTGGGACCACTAGATCTACTGCCCACTTATCCTCAAACACAAGGCTGTGAAAAAGAATGTTATTATGGTCATAATTTGAGTATCCTGTAATTTATACAAAAGCTAATGAATGACAGTCTTCAGCATTTTAACTACAATAAGGAACAAATTATTTGCAATGTATCCATGCCTAGCACAGAGTGGCCCTCGAGAAGTGTTAGCAACAATAGCTGCCATAGTTTTTGTTATTATCATCGATCATTCCATGTTGATGGTCATACACCATAGAAAGGTGAAAATCACTCCTCTTAATGTTTTCAGTCCTTGATATTCCTTTCTTAATGTATGAAGACCCCCTCTGTAATGAAGTTAACTGTATCTAACTGATGAGAAAATGATTAAAACATTTTTGCTAGATGATGCTGGGGTTTTAGAAATGAGTTTTTACACAATTCAGAAGCTGTGTGTGGAGAAAACTTGTTTATTGTGCTGCATGAATTCAGAGTATTCTCCACTTTTGAACTCAGATCTAGGTAATAGTTCCCAGCGTCTGTATTTTCAGTTGTGTATTTTACCAGTCAGCTTGGGCTACCATAACAAAACATTATAGACTGGTTGGCTCAAATAGCAAAATTTATTTTCTCACAGTCTCGAGGCTGGGAAAGTCCAAGGTCAAGGTGCTGACTTACTGGGTTCCTAGTGACTTGCAGGCAGTTGCCTTCTCACTGTGTCCTCACCTGGCGGGAAGGAAGTAAGCCCTGTCTCTTCCTCTTCTTGGAAGGTCTTGTAAGGGTTTTCTGCCCTGGTTCCTGGCACAGAGCCCCTGAAACCCTTGCAATTTCATGGCTGATGAGAGTGTCTTTTGTTCTAATGAGGTGACTCAGGGTGAGCTTCTAGATGGCCTCTGGATGAGGAGCTGGTCACTGGAAAGACCAAGCCATCATTAGAAGCTTGGAGCAAATTAATTGAAGCCAAGGGCTGTGAAGTGGCAAGGGTGAGGTTTGGGTTCAGAAGACTCAAGCTCACCTAATCGGGCAAGTTAGGTTTTCTTTCTGGGCCTCATCTTGTCCTCCATTCAGTAAGATGTCTTGTATCTGCTTTACCTACCTCATGCAGTTACTGAGAAGGTCAAATGAGTCAGAATTTGGCTCATTTTTAAGGCGGAAAGAAACTTCAAAACTCAGCCACTAACTTGAGGTTTCTACATCCTTAGAAATCCCTGGGTTTGTAATAGGACGTCTGCTTTTACTTACATTAAAAAGGTCAAAGGAAATTACACATTTATTTTGATGAGGATGAATGCACTGAACAACCAAGGCACCATGTTGCTTGGCTTTGACAGTTAACAAATGCTTAAGAAAAAAAAAAAAACTGCTTGATGCTCAAACTTTCCAAAGGAAAGTGTTCTTGTAGTCTGAAGGCTGAAAACCTTTTACTGTCCAAGTATCAAATGTTTATGCTATAGGCAAAGAAACTGAAGATCCAAGAGGTGAAGCCAGGGGACACACAGGCAGGAAATGGAAGGTCTTGGATTCAAAGCCAAGTCTTCTGGCTCCCAAACCAGGAATCCCACCATTTATAGTTACTCAGCGAGAAAGCTGAGTGCAGTGGTGGGGCGTATGGACTTCTGGGTCAAAATGAACAAGGTTAAGCCATGGATGTGCCACTTGCTGACCTCTTGGAGCTCAGATTCCACAACAACATAATGAGAGAATACTGAACAGCATTTTAGGTTGTTGTAAAGACCTGATTAGATCTCAAATGTTCAGAATGCTTACACAATGCCTGGGCTACAACGTATGCTGAAAAAATGGTAGCTATTACCATCATTAATTTGCTGATGACTTTCTGATATGTAGTTTGAAAACCTTAAAGTGCTATAAAATGCTAAACTTATATTTATCTACATATATATGAATAATATATATGACAATATTAATAGTGGTCATTAGCACTAAACCATTTTGGTCTATAGTCTAAAGCTCTCTGGAGGAAAAGAAGTAGCATAACACAGACTAACTATTTTGTAACATTCAAATAGAGACAGAGTAGCAGACAGATGCTGTCCCAGCCTCTTAGCATCATTGCCTCTTCTGTTAACCACAGCCTAAGTCTTTTTGGGGTATCCCCCCTCTTTCTCTTCCTTGGTTCTCATGGTCTAGGTAGGGCTACATCCACCCCAGGGATGGGAACACTACCCAGATCTAAGCCATCCTCTTGGCTACGGTGTTTGCCTTGGTGTTGTCCAAACAACGAAGTCAGACTAGTGTCACACCAGAAACCTTTCTGTTCCCCCTGGGAATGGGAACCTCGGAGGATATAAGTCTGGAGCTCCTGGGGACCACAAACTGGAGAGAACTTATCAGAGAGCAGAGCTGACACAGAGGACAGCCAAGAAGAGGGAAAGAGATTGTGTCCTAAATGTAGTGTTGAGGGCCTGAAGCTTGTAGCAACTCCCGAACTTTTCAACATGAGAGCCCCAGATTCCCATTTTCACATTAGCCAGTCTGGCCTTCTATCCCTTACAACCAGAAATGTCTTGACTAATAGACAGTCAGCAGTAAAATGAAGGTGCAATATAGAGTCTAAGGGTGAATGACAGAGCCCCGAGACCCAGACAGTAGAAATCTGGATGGAAGTGATTCTAAGGGCTGCCTGCAAGCACCCTGTATCTTCGAATGTGTGCTAGGTGGCCAGAGAGAAGGTCTGTGACCTCAAACAGCCAAGCGGTCTCTCTCCGAAGTTGCCTGCAAGAAAGCAAAGGCTGAAGGGTCAGAGATGAGCTGCCTCAGGATGCTTTCCACCTTCCTACTCCAAGTCGCATGTGGTTTCCTCCTTGCTGTGCACCCTCTAACCTGAACCTCAGGTCCCTGCAACCCTCACTTGGGGGCAGAAACAACTTGAACTAGAAGTTCTGTCTGGTCATTGCTGGCAGGTACAAGTTCTGCCCACTTTTCCATTCTCCCACTGGTGCCAAATAACATGGCTATTTCTCTGCATGCAACAATAACGATACCTGGTATTGGTGTCCCGGTTTACATCCACTTGGAACTGAATCAGACGGTCTTTAAGATTTTGGGCTCGCTCACAGAGATCATAATTTAGGGTCATGGTATCAAGGCAGAACATGGCCAAAGGCACGGTAATGTGCATGGATGCAATTTCATTTCTCCGCTTTTTTATGCTATTGATCCTCTGTAGAAATGAATAGATGCAGTGGCTTAATTTACCTTTAGCCTCTATGCAATTTGCCCCCAGCCTCAACCGCAGCCAACCCAGTCTAATGTTGAGACCAGTATATACACTAATGAAACACACTGACTACTTATTGGATTGTCATGTCACCAAGATATGCAATGTCAAGCAGCATCTCCTACCGTCACAAAATCATCAATGCCATGATTTTCTTTCAGGAACGCGGTGATGTTTTGCTCTGCCGTGTTATCCAGTAAGTCATCATACTTTTTGTATACATTTAAGTATCTTCCATATTGAAAAGCATAAGATCAAACATACAAATACAGGTCACCAAATCAGATGAATCCGAGTGGCAAATAAAGAGACAATACCGTAAAAGTTAGCCCAAACTACAAAAGAGAAACATGGCAAATATAACATGGCAAAAGGTACAGTGAACTGGGAATTCAGAACTGTGGCTTCAAATTCCAGTTTTGCCACTTCCTAGCTGCATGAACTTTGTCAAGATATTTCTCTTTTTCAAAGGTCAGCGTCTTTACTTTTAAGTGGAAATGATAACACCTCATAGGATTGTTATAAAGCTTAACTGTAATTGTGTATATTTAAAGCAATTAATACTGCGCTTAACATACAGTGAATGTGTAATAAACATTGCTTCCTATCCCCCCTTCCAGCTCTAAAATTCTATGTCTAAATTTTAAGATAAAAATTTGGAACTAATGAACCTAAAATTTATTGAATAGAATTAAGTTTCCCTCTGGTATCAGATCATGCAAGAATAGCTGGACAGATTCCCCCCCAAATTGGAGGATGTTTGGGGATGCTCTGGCTTCAAATAAGTTTGAATTAAAATAAAGAAGATATGGAGTAGGCAGAATTAACTTCGTGGGGTCCAGTGGCTATTTTTGCAAATATTCATAGTTTTGACTGCAGAAACACCAGTATGTTTAATTAAGGGATGCTGACTCAGGTCTTGCTGAAGCTGCATCATAATATATGAAATACGCATCACATTACTTTTCTGAAATCCAGAAATTTATGAGTGCCAGAACCTATCTGGTGCCATGGCTTTCAGATAAGGGAGGTGAACCTGTAACTGAATGTGAATTCTGGGTCTCGTACCTATTAGCTGTACAACATTTGGAAAGCTACAATTTCCTCAACTGCAAAATGGGGACAAATAGTAATACCTCTGTAAGTAAATGTTAGCTATTCTTATCGTGTATTGTTTCAGGTGTGCGGAAATAGGGATTGTTTATTTGATGACAGTTAAGAGCACTAAGCCAATGCCAAAATGGCTGGCTAACTTAGTTACAACTAAACCAACTTACTTGCAGGGGCCAACTTGATTTTTCTGAAATACTTCAAAAGTTTGATCCACAAAGTCAGAAACCAATTTTTCATCAGCGTTGACGGTTGCAAGAATCAGATTATATCCTTTCAACTCTGGGAACAGGATAGATTCCACCTAAAGAGTAGAAGCCACTTTTATTTATTAATTTTTTCAATGGTTCATTTTTTAAAATTGTAGTATAGTAAGTTACAATGTGTCAATTTCTGGTGTACAGCACAATGTCCCAATCATGCATATATATACATATATTCATTTTCATATTCTTTCTCATTAAAGGTTATTACAAGATATTGAATATAGTTCCCTGTGCTATACAGAAGAAATTTGTTTTTTATGAAAATATTTTATTTATTTATTATTGTACTATTCTAATTATTTTTTTATTTCGGGGGGAGCAGGTAATTAGGTTTATTTAATTTTAGGGGAGGTACTGGGGATTGAACCCAGGACCTCATGCATGCTAAGCATGCACTCTACCACTTGAGCTACACCCTCTCCCCTAGAAGCCACTTTTAAATGTTGCAAGACTTCCACGAGATACAAGAAGAAAGATGACACCAAAATGTAAAATCTCCTGCAAAGGACTCATTTCCAGGGACATCAGCTGCATTTCTACTCTACTTCCTCTCGGATGGTGCTGGAATCTCCCCACTGTTCCCTTTACCTCTATTCTCTCTCCTCTCCCTCTCGTTGGACTACTCATCTTTCAAATACTTGCTCATTTTAAGCCTTATGTCCTCAGACAGTCCCTTCTGGGTCCCAGGTAGATGTCAGGTTTCCCTGCTTAAGGCTCACATTCTGAATTTTTCCCATTTGGCACTCATCACAACTGTAATTAAATGAATATGTAACAAGCTGTTCTAGGTTTGTCATGGGACATAAATGCATGGGCCTGGATCATATCTGACATCTTCACTAGTGGGAACGGCCTAACAAGAGCTTGGCACATACAGTAAGTACTCAATACACACTGTGTGAGTGAATGATTGTTACTCCCTCATCACAACTGAACACTTTTCCTCTCTGAAGAAAAGCTACTAGAGACATGGGTTCTAATTCTAACTCTGCCACTAACTGGCTATGTGACCTTCCGTAAGTTACTTCTCTCTGGACTTCCGTTTTCTCATCTGAAGAAAAGAAGAGATATACTAGATTCTCCTCTCAGTGGAGAGGAAAAAAAGCTGTGTCTTTATGATCTTGAGGCACGAAAAGTATTCAGCTCTTCCCAGCTTCATAACAGCATGGGTGTATCTGAGTTTGTTCTCGGTTGCATGGTGCACGCAGGCTGCAAAGTCCTTGCTGGACTTTGCCTTTGCCTTGGATTTGTTGGACCCATTGCCTTCTGCTGCCCTCCCTGCTAAGAGAGTTTTTAGTGATCCGTCTCACAAAAGGTTCTTCAGAGTGTTTTACTGAGTTATATACAGCTGATGAGAATGCATCAATGTAGGAAGGAGCAAAAGCAAGTGTAACTGATCTTTGTCCTCCCTCCTTGGACAGTTCGAAGGCTTTTAAACCGGTGGAGGAGCAGCGTCTTTGCCGTAGCCATACTGTAGACAGTGTTTGAAAGCAAGGATACAAAGGAAATGGCTTAGGGCCGCACAGCTGAAGCATTCAGGCCATGCGACAGGTCACGGGTGGGTAGGACAGTGGACTGTCTCATGGGAGAAGTCTTCCATCAAAAGGGGAAGCAACACCTCACGTTGCCCTTTAAACGTGGCTGGTTCTCCCCGGCCCTGCAGAAGAGTCCGGTAGAACTGAGCAGAGAACAACAGTGCTGTTTCCAGGTAAGATTATCAATTGTGGTTCCTCTCTGCTTATCTTCCCGGCTCTCTGATCTGGACTTCTTGGTCTTGTCATCACCTTCAGTGCTCATACCTGCATACTTCTCTGACTCTGGCATTTCTCCGGCACTTTGCATGAGAAAATTCTCCCATCGCGAGCGAGACTGGCCCAAGCAGCCCCATTCCCTAGTAATATAATTCCTGATTATGAAAGTAATGCATCAACGTTGCAGCTAATGCTGTTTTAAATTCTGTTTATTGCATTTCCCATTTTAGAAAATCCTTCCCTTATCTCATTCAGCTTCTTTTTATTTATGCCTCTCATTCACCTCTTTTCATTACAGTCAGCATTAGACATCCATGTTTTTCTCAGTTTTTTGCTAAGACAAATGTTTTCTAATATCTACTTTGGTTTTCTCTAGCAACTTTCATACAAATACGCTTTCTTTCTGTACCTTGAGTACTATTCTCAAACATTTCATGCTAATGCCCCCCCCTCCAACTTTTGAAACTCATCTTTAACCATAAATAAGGCAGGACTGGTAGGGGCTGGGAGTACTGTCTACCTGTTGATGTTCTTCGATATTCTTCTTAGATATCCAAACTGAGGGACTATTCTTTTAAAATGTCACTACCTAGTTCAGAGATAAAACAGCGTGAGGGGGTGCCAGGAGGGAGACAGTGCGATGGGCATCTCTAGATGGAGAACTCAGAGCCTGGGCTGCTTTTTCTCATAGTCTAATAAAATCAATGGCATTTACTTGGGCCTGTCTTCAAATATGCTACAAACTGTGACCTGTGACTATGTCTTCTGGGCATCACAATCCACTAGATCTACCACTAGCCCCTGCTGGGCTATTTGCAGCAGCAGCCACACACACCCTGGGCTCTCCCAGCCCAGCTGCTTGCAAACACTGCTGATCCATGGTGGTGAAGGAGAACTTGAGTGGTACGTACTTGATCTGTCCCCAAGCCCCCACACCATCCTTCCAAACTACAGGGACTTCTCTTTCATTTCCTTCCTAGGGATACCAATTGTAGGAGAGCTGCCCACTGTTTTCTTCTCCCTCCACACATCAGTTTTCTTGTTAGCCAGACTTTGTTCAAAACCCGAAATTTAGAGTTCTCTGGTGAAATCAGCTGGAGCATGTGGCTTCACATGCTTCCCCACAAACTCCAACTCTAATCGTGAGCCCTTAGAACCCTCTACGTACAGAACCGCAAAGAGGAGTACTTACGAGCATCCAAGGCATCATACATAGTGCATGGGGGTGGGGAGAATACCCCAACAGGTCCCTTCCCTGTACAGGGCTGGACACTGGTCCTCCTGCCACACCAACCACCCAGAAGGAAATAGAGGATGGAATGCAAAAGAGTCACACTTGTGCAGGTGATCCTGCCTGGTTCTAAAGCCTGCTAACAAGTGTCTGGAATCTAATTAGTAATGTTATCCTGGAAAGGAGACTTGGAAAAGGGCTTGGGTCAGGAAGGGAAGTCTCAATCTCTTCCCTAGAAGACTACAGTGAGATAAACAAACACATACATGGAACGTCAAGAACTAAATTAGATGCAGTTTTATGAAAATCCTTGGCAAAGTGCATGGCAATTGATCCATCATGAATTATTACCCTAAGCTGGACATGGCTTGTGACACATCTGCCCTTTTGAGGCTGGTATCATGGGGGGAGTCTACTTTCCCACAAAGTAACTCATGTTAAAAGCACAGTTCTTGGATGTGTGGACATTTCTTTAAGTCCCAGATTCTCTTTCCGTG
The DNA here is from genome assembly GCF_009834535.1 of Camelus ferus. NCBI lineage: Eukaryota > Metazoa > Chordata > Mammalia > Artiodactyla > Camelidae > Camelus > Camelus ferus. Next base: position 32,618,652 of record NC_045713.1, on the reverse strand, counting down.
CTGAAGAGGATGTACTCAGGATATAGCTCCCAAAGTAAAACCCTCCTTTGTACAAATGGCCACTTAAAATGTATTTTATTCAACACATGAATAAGAATACAAATGAATAATTAAGTGAATACCATACCTTGGGAATCCCCTTAGAGTTCTTAATAATTTCCAAGAAAGAGTTGTGTATTAATTCCCAGCAGTCATCAAAAGATGGTTTAAAGACAATAATGGGGTCACTGACTTCAAGTTTCATCATGATTAGCTGAGGTATAAAGAACTCCATCTCTTGGTAGGGCTCCTCAAAATCATTCCCATCCTTCAAGAGACATAAGATATGGCAATAGTTACAAAACGGAACCCTCCAGAATCAAGGGAGTGAATTTTACCCGTTCATAGACTACAGAAAAGGAAATGAAAGGTATGGTGTACTATTCATGTTTAAAGTAAGGGCTAGGTATGGCTGAGCCTACTTGAGCTAACCCCGGCCCTCTTCATCAAAGCTTTCATTCAGTGTGCTTACTTTGCTTGGAAATTCCTTTACCATTATTTCCAAGTCCTTCCCATCCTTCAAAACTCAGCTCAAAATCCCCTCCTCCAGGAAGCCTCCCTGTTTCCCAGCAAGAAACAATCTCCCACTTCTGAACTTCTCTATTTCCACTTCCTCATGGTATTTTACCTTTCTCTGATACGGAGATTTACATGCAGATCATATCTTCTCTACTCTAGACGGCAGGATCTGTGTCTGAACCATCTACCTCCTCCAAAATACCCGAGATAGCATTTAGCACATAATAGGTGCTCAATAAAAATGTATTAGCTGAATCCAAAAGTATAAATAGTTATCTGTAGACCTCAAATGGACTTGCTAATCAGCATGTAGTCTGTTTTAGACACTCAAAATGTCAACTTTCCTGTGACAGAAATATTGGTGTGGGGGAAATACTTCCAATTCCCCTAATGAAATTGGCACAGGGCAGCTGTAAAGTGCTTGTCCAAGCAGTTGACTCTAGAGATTTCTTAGATCGGTTTAACGACTGCTGATCAACATTAGTTAAATGTCTACTGTGTATCAAATACCCATGGATTTCCTTTCTTTCAGACAGACAAAGATTCTACTTTTCCCTTTGAGTGGAATTTGAGAGTGAGACTTGTTCTCACATCTGAGTTTCTTCTGCCTAGTGAAGCAGACAACTACAGTGATATGTATAGATTAGTCCACCGCAGATTACTAAGGCTGAAGTCTAAATTCAGCAGTGTCACTTCCACATTTTTGGAGCAAAAAGTAAACTGTTCATTTTCACTTTATTTGGAAAAACGCTTAGAATTTAACCTTTTCCTTTTCTAAGTGATTTAAAATTTTATCCCTCTTTTAAGGTAAAATGTATACATGGTATAAAACCCAAAAGAATCTTCCTCGATCCCTAGGTTATCTAAATGTAAGGGATGCTTTGAAAACCAGGATTCAAGTGTTTCAGTTTTTATTTCAAGTTCATTGAAGTAGTTTCATGAAGGAAATTATTAATGAGATCAATACAGCCGATTGTTGTTAGAGTTACCCTTTCAAAGACCAAAGGACAAAAGTCGTACCTGCAGTAAACACACACAACACTCCCTAAATATCAAGTCAAAGATTGATAACAAACCCTTTCCAACCCCTTCCTTTAATAGAGAGGATTAAAAAAGTGACCACTCCTACTGTAGGAGGTACGTATTCCTTTCTTTTTTTTCAATCTTTCTTTAAATTTTCTTTTTTTGGGGGGGGTGATTAGTTTATTTATCTAGTTAGTTATTTTGATGGAGGTACTGGGGATTGAACCCAGGACCTTGTGCATGCTAAGCACGAAGTTTAATCACTGAGCTATACCCTCCCCTCTCTTTAAACTTTCTTAATTTCTCTAGTTCTATAGATTTTTTTTTTTACCAATATAGCAGTAGGCAATTATCTCAGGAAAGCCTGCTGTGCATTTAAAGAAAGCATTTTTAAAAACTAATAATCACCTGATAGGTGTTCAAATCAAGAGTTTTACTTTTTGGCCTGGCTCACGGCCGAGGACTTTACATGGTGGAATCCTGGGTCTATCTCAGTTCGTTCCACTCAAAAGGCTCTACTGCTGGTCCCCGACATACCTTGTGTATCATGAAAAAGGAAACAAGGTCCTCGAGAGACTTAATGACCAACTCCCTGAGCTGGAGTGACATGAAGGATGCCACAGAAGCAAAATATTCCTCAATGTTACAAGAGGAGTCATATTCGCTCTTGGGAGCAAAACAGACCCAGTGCTCCTTCCGTGAGACAAAAAGCTGGGCACAGGTGGGGATCCATCTGTAAAGACAGCACGGCATCCAAGTAAGAATCTCTTCAAGCTCCAAGAAGTCCTCTTAGCCATTCCCCACTCTCCACAACAAGACAGATGGCTCCTTTCCCGCTAAGCAGCTTTGCAAGTTGGTACTTTCATATCCCGGGCCACCTCACCTGCCAAATTTCTAATTCCCAATGGGAACCACTGGCCTTTGCATCCTACCACGTCTCTTTTCTGGTTGCTAAGAAAGTTCTACTCTATCAGAGAAGTACTAGCAGTAGCCACAGTGGTAGGGGTAATAATTACATTTAATAGGTGCTATGTGCCAGCTATTGCACAATCATTTGGTAGGTATTAGCATCATCATGTCACAAAAGGGGATTTTTCTGGCTCTGGACATAGTCCTGCAGGCATTTGCAAAGGAGAGAGGACTTGTTTAAGTGACTGAAAACTCCCATCATTGGAACCTTGCAGGTGTTTATCTGGGCCACCTGAACACAAGTCATTCAAATGCACTGTCCTGTAACCTAGCAGGGCCGAAAGGATTCCAGAGGGAATGGAAGTGGTACTCTCAACATGGAATGGTAATGAGAGAGTTTCAGAAGGCAGAGGAAGACTAGGAGTGAGGGTTGAAGAGCAGTGGACATGAGGAGAGGGTGGCTGTCGGGGATGGGAACACGGCAGGGAGAGGACAGAGGAAGATGTCAGTGAGAAGTCAGCAATATTTGTGCAACCTCCAGGCTGGGTACCAGTTTTCCCTACAGAGAGTTTTTGGTCTTTATGACACCATGATGCAGCCCCATGCTGAAGCAGACACTGACTTGCTGAGGAGAATCTGGCGCGCTTCCCTGCAGTGTTTCTGGATGACATTCTGATACTCAGTGAGGCAGCAGAGGTAATTTTCCCGCCAGTAATTCTGCTGTTCGGACAAACCGGAGGTCTCTAAATCTGCCGAAAGAGAGGGGAGAACTTCCTTAGCTGAGAAGATGCTTAATAACAAATTCTGTAGGAGGGGTTCAAAGGAAACAAATATTTTCATTTTTCAATGAGAAGAGATTTAAACAGATTAATTATATCTGAAAACCCTGGGAGTCTGAGAACAGAGTGGATAGTCCACGAGAACTCGTGCACAGAGTGAATAAACCAGAAGGTGTCACTGAGCAGGTGTTACTGAGGTGTTACTGAGCCTTCCTATGTGTCCTGCTCCAGGTAACCCGTCTAGGGAGTGGAGTTTTGACACTGACTTGGTATTTAGCTGGCTGGGAACTGGGATACCAAATGGACAAATCAAAGTTCTTTCCAACACTGAAGACACAGAGGACAGGGTAATAAGCAAAGCACCACCCTGATGCTCAAGTGGGTTCCACTCGATATTCAGTGTGGCACCTGGGGGAGCTACTCAAGACAACTTGGAGAACTGCTTTGGTCTGAACCAAAAAAACACAAAAGACCTACCCCCACAGCTGGTAGGCTCCCCAAGACGCCCACAGCATCCCTTGGCACAGTGCCTTGTACAGTGCAGGCACTCAATAAATAACTGTTACATGAACCACGAACTTCTTTCTGCCCTCTCCAGTGATGTTCTTACCTTCTCCTGTCTCTCTCAGATTAATGGAGGTGCTGCCCATAAAGGTAAACACACTCCCCAAGGCCCTTTTTAGCTTCAGGGCCACCACTTCACTTCCTGACACCAATTCCATTCATTTATAAATCACCCTTTTAAATCATCAGTGCTTACCACTTCCCAAACTAGATCTTTGCTCACTTTCTTAGCTTGTCTCAGCTCTGGCTTCTCATTTTCATCATCCTCTGTAATGACCCACAGACATGTTCCCTCATCCTCCTGAAATCCTGTAGTCTGCATTTCTATTCCTTTTTGGTGGGGGGAGCGAACTTAGTCTTCTTCTTGTCCGATCAGTCACAAAGCCCTTGCTAGGGAAGGACAGGAGGTGAGGACCTCACCCTCCACACACGTTTGATACTCATCTTTGGCACAGCCCTTGTCACCATCCCATAATTATGTTACTTCAGTTCAATCCTAACAAACTTCCCACGTTGGGCAGAAAAATCTGCTCTTTCTTCATACCACAACCCTCATTCTGGCCCCTAAACTCCTCACCCTTCACTATTCACTAAGTAACCTTTTAAAATGTTTAAAGCTAAATAGCGAAGACCACATAAGAAAATTGTTTTGTAGTATTTCCTTAACAAATCTTTCTCATTGCTGATTTTTTGGTTCAGCTGACAAAAACCTTCTAAATGATTCTGGTTCACTTTTGTGCCTTTGTTGCCTACATAAGCTTCTTCAGGGAACCATGAAAAGCAAGTAGTAAGAGTCCTTCTTTTACTAGAAGCTATACATTCAATAATTTGTCATCTTCACTATCTGGTCAAATTAAATTCACCTGCATCTCCTCTTTAGCACTGAACTTCTGGCAATTTTATCAGCCCCGTGGCTGACATTCTTGTTAATTTCTAAGTTAACTCTTTTTTTTTTGAGGCCATAAACATGCTTGTAGTTAAAGCAGTGCCTTCATTTGTTGAACAACTACTGTATGCGAAGCACTGTTCTAAGCACTTCACCCAAAAACCCCATGGGGGAAGTAGTTATTATTCACATTTTGCATGTAAAGAAACAGGGGTCTAGAGAGATTAGCTTCCCCCAAATTACAGAATTCATCAGGAACACAGCAGGAACCAGGCCTTAGGCAGTCTAGTTCCAGAGCCCATTCTGTAAGTTATTACTTTATACACTTCTGCCTCATCAGAAAAAATTTTTCTCCAGTGTCCTAACTAGCACCTTCAATGCCTTAGAAAACTGAATTCAGTTCAAAGAAGGGAATGTGCTTATTTCTTATCATTGGTGGGCTCATTCTAGGTGGAACTAAGAGGGCGAAAAACAAGTCAGTTATCCAAGTGACGAGGCTCCCCTAAGACTAAACACATTCAACAGAGATCCTCCTCAAACAAAATATTTGAGTTGCTAATTGAGTTCAACCAATCAAGTTACATAAACATATTTGCCTCTAATTTTTCTAATAAAAAAACCTAGATGATGGCAGCTTATCATTTAATTAGCCTGACCTTTTGATGAACTCTGGTGGCCTCATTCTCCCACTAGGATTTGCAACCCTTCTTGAAGGGCTCATAAAAAAAATCAATCTTTCTTCCCAGAGCAACTGATGGATAAACGAACTATGGTATAGCCATACAATGGAATATTATACAGCCATAAAGGGAGTAAAGTATTAATACATGCTTCAATATGGATGAGCCTTGAAGGTAATATGCCAAGTGAGCAGTCAGACACAAAAGGCCACATGTTGTATGATTCAATTTATATGAAATATCCAGAATAGGTAAATCCATAGAGACAGAAAGCAGATTAATGTTGCCAGGGGCTGAGCGGAAGGGATAAGGGGTAGTGGCTGGAAGGGGAAAGAGGGAGTGATAGCTAGTGGGTACAGGGTTTCTTGTAGTTATGATGAAAATATTTCCAGTATTTTCAGGAGGGTTACGCACATCTAAGTATACTCAAAATTATTGCCTTGTATACTTTAAAAGGGTAAGTTTTAAGATACGTGAATAACATCTAAATGTAGAAAAATGAAAGAGAGAAAAAAAAAGTGACTCCTGCCTTCTCTGCACTTCCACAGTATTTGTGGCCAGTTTAGTCATGGCTGAATGTAACTGAGCCCACTGCTTGCCAACCCTGTGCTGGCACTGAGTTACTTAAAGGAACAAGACTCGAGCCCCCATACATTTCATTGCTTAGGCTAGAGAGAGAGAAACTAGTAAACACGCAATTATAATGCAGTGGGATACATATCATCATGGAGGTGTAAACAATACCTACTGGATACCTACACCAAGCCCTGTTCTAAGCACTTTGCATGTATTATTTAACCCTCCTACCAACCCTAGAAAGTAGGAACTCTTAGGAGCCCAAAATTAGAGATAAAGATGTTACCTATGACGCAGTAGAGTTAGAAGTAAGCTTGAGCGGGCTAGCTCTAAGCAAGTCCTCCTAACCAGTAAGCTCCAGTGCCTACAGACAGGCACTGGGTGCTGTGGGAGCACAAAGGAGGGCCACTGAGCCCTGCACGGAGAGTTGTCACTTAACAGCACACGTGCACTTTTGGTCTAGGATTTTTTGTCATTTTACCTCAAGCACAAGGCTCCTCCCACGTAAGATGCTCTCTTATGTGTGGAAGCAATAAAGAAAGGGAAAGAAAAGGGACGGGGGCACTTCTTACTCTGCAAACCACAGTTCCTTCAGGCTGAGTATCATGGGGTTCACTGTGTACAGGTGCTCCTTGTTCCACTTCTTGGCACTCCTGTAGACACTGTGCCAGGGCACAGGGGCCCGGATCACTCTTTGCGGGAACGTGCGGGGGATGCTCTCGATGAAGAGTCTTTTCCTCTCCGTTGGGTCCATGAGGATGTAATCAACTATAACCAGCAGGGCAAACGCTTGTTATTAAGCAGGGACTTTGAACACTCTGTGCTCTTAGCCTCAACGCTTACAAGGTAAATGAGCTTCTTACACTTGGAAATGCTCCCTCATTTACAAGGTCATCAGCAATCCTTGGGGTGTAACTAAATTGGGTAGGTTGCACTCTGTTGGTATGTGAGATATTTCAGGGGGGAGGAGGAATATAACTGCACAGTCTTGAGCACTTAGAATCAGGAGTTGAGTCCTGTTAGGATATCCAGCATCATGCATGTCAATGAACCAGTATTTGCTGAGACCGTGTTAGTCATTAATTTATTTCTCATACCAAAGAAGTTACATAAAAAAAAATAAACACAATGGATGGCACCAGATACCTATGAGTGGAAATTTAGAGGCCAAATATTTCACAAGCTAAGGCAAAAGCCCTAAAGAGGAAGTAACATTCAAGCTGGGCCATAAAGAAAGAGTAGGATTTTGTTAGGATAAGAAGTGCAGTTCCAGGTCCTTTGCACCATAGGCTCAAGGAGCTGTGAGCCATCCTGCGGCAGGAGTATCAGGTACTAGTGATAGAGTTCAAGGTGATAAGACTAGAGAAGTAGGTTGAGGCTGAAATTTGAAGGACTTTATTTATTTATCCTTATAAGTTTGGTTCTAGCCTACAGTAGATAAGGAGCCATTGTGCTGACACCATTAGAAGGTTAATTAGGAAATTTTTTTAAAGGACCTACTGTGAGTACAACACGTGGGGCTAAGGATGGAGGGGAGCAAGGATCAACGATACGTTGACTAACACCTAATACGGGAACTGAGACTCATGAGAAATAGTGCCAGCGTTAAAAACCGGTAGGGAAATAATGGCACCAGAGAAGTTCCAAAGTGGGATGAGTTCAAAGCAGAAACAAGAAGTGCTATGAATGAAGAGTATGGAGTGATCACTGAGGGTTGCAGACATCAAAATATTAGAAGGAAGAGGGGGTCCTGAGCTAGATTTTTAAATGTGAGTAGGTCCCTGCTACTTACAGCATTGCCCCAGGGTGAGTAGCACCTGCACCACTTGGGAGCTTGTTAGAAGTGCAGGATCTTGGGTCTCTCCCCAGATCTACTGAATCATAATCTGCATTTTCACAAGATCCTCAGATTATGCAGATGCCCCTTAAAGTGAGGGAAGTACCAGTGTGGGCATGAGTGGTGGTGTTGGGGAGCATTTGAAGGAAAAGTTAAACTACATTTTTGGCACCTTCAGAGGAACCAGGGTGGAGGACTGACAGTGAAAGGAAGGGAGGGGCCCTCCTCCTAGGAACCCCTGCCCCATTCATGCCCAGCCTTACCGATGCTTTTCATGAGGCTGCTGTAATAGTCATTTTCCTTCTCCTCCACAAGGCCGGTCATCAGGGGTTCCAGAAGGGGACTTGTCAGCAGTGTGTTAGAAATAAGCTTTGAAATCCGAGCCATCACTTTTTCCTCCTCGGGGGCAATCATGTCTTTTCGGATTCCATTGGTCAAATAGTAATAGTATCTCTTCCATAAACAAACCATCAGCAAGAAAATGATCATAATCAATTGGTAACTGTGCCCACCTGCCCACACCCATCAGCCGCCAAGGAGCCCTGATCACACAGTACCCATCTCTACCCTTCATTTGCTCTGGGCCTGTGGCTTCATACTCATTGCAATAAGATCACTGGTGAGTATTCCTCATGACTCTAGGGGAGTCAGTCGAAGCCAGAGATGTCAGTGGGGTGTAAGGAAGGACTTGTCACCTGCCATGCAGATAGGAACAGTGGAAGGAGCACTGAGGCCAGGGATGGAGGCAGCATATCTGATGAGCTTTAAGAAGAATGACAAGCTCCTCAAATGAACTCAGATAGCTTGCCCTCCTCAACAACAACGATCCTCCACAAAGGAAGCACTTTGATCCTGCGGCTTGTAGCTGTCCATGGGGAAGAAACCTTTAAGTCCAAGTGAGACTTACACTAGTTCTAATCCAACCATGGGACTTTGGAGTTTAGAAAAGCAACATAAACACACCAACTGAACAAAAATGTCCAATAACCTGGTGATGTCAGGAAGTTTTGCTTATTTAGGGCTTGCCTCCAAGCTACTGGGTGGCTGAGTGGCTCTAGAAACGAACAATTTCAGGTGGATGAGAAGCACAAAGTACAGGGAAAGGGTTTGGAGACAAGCTTTGAGCTTCGGTGCCAATTGTCTGTGGTCAGATGTTGAGTTTACGTCTCTCCAACCTTAATACGGAACAAACTTCCAAACTTCCCTTCTTATGAGAACTGCCTAAGGTGAGGAGAGAGGCTCCTGTTAAAATGCAGATTCATAGGCCCTTCCTAAGGAGCTTGGGATTTGTTAACAAGCACCCCAGGTGATCCTTCAGACAAGTCTGAGGAATGCTGTGCAGCATCGAAGGGCACAGAGACATTTAGTATCAGCCAGACCTGGTCTAAGTTCTAGTTTTGCCTCTTACTGACTGTATAACCTTGAGCAAGTTGCTTAATCAGTTTCCACCCCAATTTCCATGCCAGGACAACACGAATAGTCATAGTTCCAGGTCTTAAATGGGGCCAAGCCTCTAGAGGGTGTTTCAGCATGGAATTTTGCTAATAGCACATGCTCAGTCACTGTGAGTTTTTATTATTAATCATTTTCACTATACACTATAAATTCACAAGCTATTTGCTCTAAAGTTTTTTTGTTCTTCTTTTAAGATAGGGGTTGGAAACTCAAAAGTCTGTCTGGGACCAAGTAGGTAATGTTAATAACTGAAAGTTGGCTGGACATAAGAAAATAATAAGGAATGGTGGAGACTGAGACAAACCAGAGAATGCCTTTCTTATCTAAAGGATGTAGCTACTGTTTAGCTTCAAATATCATATTTTTTTCAAGAGAAGTTAGAAATCTAGCTTATGTGAGAGTTCCTTCATTTTCAAAACACATCTGTAGGCCAAATTCAGCCCATGGTAGGGGTTGCCAGATAAGATACAGGATGCACTGGGATATATTTATACTGAAAAATTATTCATTGTTTATTTGAAGTTCAAATTTAACTGGATGTCTTATGTTTTGTTTTTATTTTTCAAAATCTGACAACCTTAGCCTATGGGTCACCATTTTGCAACCTATGTTCTAAGAGGACTCAAAGGCACCGATTTCTAAGACTTACCAGAGCAGAGAATTCACACACACACACACACACACACACACACCTATTCAGTAGTCTGTCATGGGGTCTGGACTTCCGTATTTTTAAAACACTCCCCAGGTGACTCTGCTGTTTCTCCCCAGTTTAGGATCACTGAGATGCCAAAAGTAATACTTAGCAAATTGAGAGAAAAGAGGCAACAAGAACGTACCTCCAAGTCTGATTCAGATGGTTTGGTTTCTTTACTTTCTATTTCCATCTCCTGCTGTAACATCACACCAATCTGCTCTTCAGGACTCATTGGTCTGCTTCCTGGCAGGGTCAAAGTCACTACCTCTTTCTTCATAGGTGAGGAGGCTGAGGTGTTACAGGCCAACCTGGTCCTGAAAAGCAGGCACAGCTCAGCCCTTGGTTCCACGGAATACTTCATAGGTTTGTTGGCATTGGTTTGGCTTAGTTGGCTGATTTATTTTTATCAAGAGCCTCAAAAAATTAGGTTAAGAGGACTGGTGGGGAGAAAAACATGAGTAACTAGGTATCTAGGGATGCTTTAAAGTCAACAAGCAGAGTGTGGCTTCCGTGAGACCACAGCCTTCTTTCATTCAGCCTGGTGTCCCGCAATCCCCTGCGCCCATAGGAACACCTTACCCAATGGGATCCTCTTTGCCTTTGGGGGAGAACTTCATTTTCTTCTTGTTGGGCTTTGATGAGCTTTTACTTGCTACAACAGTGGGAAAGGAAGACATCAGTGATGCACAGTGGCCTTGGGCCATCCTCAGTCTATAGGGACGTGCGTCTCAGGGCAGTCCAGGAGCACACTAAGGGTAGTGGATTTGGCATGGTGGGAAGAGGCAAGACATGTGGGCCCTGGTCCCACCTGTACCACTAACAACCTGTGTGACCCTAAAGAAGTGACTTCATTACTCCAAGCCTCAGCTTGCACAGCTGTGAAATGGGGATAAGCACACCCCTGTTCTCTCATACATTGGAGGAGTATCAATAATTGCTCAATTCACTCCCCAATCCTATATGGTCTATTTTCTAAACATCAGGTGTATTACTGTTTAATATTTTTCTTTAAAGAGATTCAGACCTTTAAACTTAATATATTTATTTTAAAGGAAAAATTATACGATTATCACAAATAGAAAAACCAGTATGATTTGAAATAAATATAATTATTACAAATAGAAAAACCAATATCATTTGTAATAAATAGAAGGTATTACAATAAACATCATTTGCAATAAATAAATCCAATAAGTAATATAAAACCCTATTATTAAACCTTAGATACTTACTTAAGTTTCTAGCCTAAGGAAATTTACAAGTCATACAGACATGTTAAAGACATACAAATATGAAACTGACATTCTGAGAGAATCAAAGAGAACTGAAGACTCTTGGTCAAGATGTATTTTGAGTTCATATTTTGTTTTCCTCAGTCTACTCCAGATACAACAATAACAGACCAAAAAACTCTTTAAAATTAGAAAGACAATGCATTTTTCAAAAAGATGCTCTTCTATGTGGACCGGAAATAAACGCAGTGTGAAGTAAAAGTCTTAAACTTGGCTTCTGAGGCCAGAAGGGAGCAGAAGTAGTTAGGTGCTTGATACCTGGGGAAGTAATAAAATTTCAAACACACTGTGATTGTGGGGACTGCAGCAAGGCTCTCAGCATAAAGCCAGAGCTGCCCTACCCATGAAGACAGGCTGAAAAGGCAACAACACTGTCGTGCAGATAAAGCACGTGTGTCCCCAATCCACATGGTGACCAGAGATAGCAAAGAAAGGCTGACAATAACCAGGCCAAGCCTCACATTGCCTCAGGGACCAGATCTACAAGATCCCCAAACATCACCTTAGGACGGGAGCCTGAAGCCAGCGATAAAAGATCTGCTACTAATTTGGGATCCTAAGATGCCAGATGAAGGCATATGGGAAAAAAAGCAAGATTTAAAAAGGTATGTCAAAAGAGTACACTGTTTGAGTACTTTTACATGTGAGAACAAACAAATCTAATCTATGGTGACAGAAATTAGAAAGTGATGGAAATGCCCCATATCTTGTTTGGGTGGTGGCTCTATGATATAAACAACTGTCAAAACTCACTGAAATGAATACTTGAGATCTGTCCATTTTATTGTGTGTAAATTATACCTCAGCTAACAAATGGGGAATGCAGGTAGCAAGAAGGGGAGAAGTTCTCAACATAAGCCAGCAAACTAAAATCCCAGAACACAAGAGAAAAACAAATATGAAGAAAGATAGCCAATAAATTCAACAATCGATAGACATATTCACAAAATGGAAATGATACAGCAAAGCCAATATTGCCCCCCCAAAAATGTTTAAGATCCTCCAAGTGATATTGAAAGGGCTATGTCCATGAGAATAGAATAAGAAATTGGCAAGGGTGGTACCCAGAAATAGGACCAATTAGAAAATCTGAAAATGAAAAGATTAAAAAAAAATTCACTAGACATGATAAACTCAAGACTGAATAGAACTGAAGAGCAAATTAGTGAATTGGAAGATATTGTTAAGGAATCACCCAGAAGAAGCACAGAAAGAATAAAGAAAAATACGAAAATGAGTTTGAGATAGCAGGCAGACTGAGAGGCCCAAACACACCTCTGACAAGAATTACTAAAGGATATCCTTAAGCACATGTATGTGTACCTGGTGAGACTAAATAAATACACTATAAAGTACTGTGGAAAGCCACTTCCAAGATGGTCCCCAAGGATCCCCACTTCCTGGAATCATGCCCCTGTGTAATCCTCTTGAGTGTGGGCTGGACCTAGCAACCTGCTTCTGACAAACAAAATGGCAAAAGTGATAGCGTGTCACCTGCAAAATTAAGTTCCAAAATGACAGTGTTTTCTGTCTTACTTGCTCTCTTTTCTCTCCTGGTCTCTCCCTCATTCCCTCTAAGGGAAGCCAGAAGTCATGTTGTGAGCTGCCCTACCTACAGATAGGCCCATATGGCAAGAAATTGATGTCTGTGACCAATAGGCACCAGGGTATGTGAGTAAGCTTGGAAGAGGGTCCTTCCCTGGTTGCTGTTAGATGACTGTGGCCCTGGCTGACACCTTGATTGCACACCTGTGAGTGCCTCTGAGCCAGATAAGCCATGCCCAGATTCCTGACCCACAGAAACCACAAGATAATAAATGGTGATTGTTTTAAACTATTGAGTTTGGAAGTGACTGGTGATGCAACAGTCAACAAGTACACAGAGCAGTGCTTGGTATATGGTAAGTGCAATGTTAGCCATTACAATCATTCCCATTTCATAGATGAGGAGACTGAGGCTCCATGAGGCTACCCAAGGTTTGCTGCAGCAAAAGGTGGAGCCAGGACTAGAACCCAAGATTAGAATTCTCACTCCTAAGCGCCATCCTGAGCAGGTATGGCACACTGCCAGAAATACCTGATAGCAGCCCCTGAATGATCTTTTCTCTCGGGACACTGATGGTGACCGGCTGGTAGACTTTCAGCAGGTCCTTCAGCTTCAGGTCCCGGGCGGTCAAGGAGTAGTTGTTGGCAATGGAGTCGCTGGGTCCACGGTGGTGCTGCTGCTCTTTGAAGGGTGTAGCCAGGGTCCATGATGTGCGTTGCATCAAGGGGGGATAAAAGCTGTGCGACATGACTGTCTACAGGGGAAAAAATGCAGAGTGAAGGATGAAGGAGGACATCTCTCAGGGAGCCTGGGCTCTTTGGGGCCCGGGTGACACTCCCAATGAGCCTCATGGACTCCCACATGCCTTACACTGAGGTTCTACCTTCTGCACACACAGTGCAAATACACTTTCTGAATAGACACCAACTGTACTTCTCTGACCCCTGTGAGCATGATTTCTGATGACAAGGGTTACAGCAGACTTTCAGTATCCAGTAAGTTTGTGAGCCAGGTAATTTACATCTATTGTTTTTATTGCCATGGACTTGGCTATAAGGCAGAAATAATTGTTCTCATTTTATAGTTGAAGATGCAGAAGTTCAGAGAGTTTAAACAATGCAGCAGGTAAGCGAGAAGGCTAGATTCTAATTCACGTTTATCCTACAGCATAGCTTTCTCCCCTCTTGCTGTCACCTCTTCCAGAAGCAGGAATGACCAAGGCTGCTAATCCCACTTGTCAAATCTGACTGTTTGCCCCCCACTAGTGCCAGCAGAAGAGTAGCAGGCCAGGTGAACATACTTGATAGAGTTCAGATGGTTCCTCATTGGCAGAAGCAGGCAGAGGGGGCAACTCCGGCCGCGTCTGGGAGTGGCTCATGTGATGTATTGAGTCACTTTTGGGGATCTGTGGGAAACAGACACACAGCCACTCTTCAGGAATTAGGAAAGATTTCCAACCCTATGAGGCTGATGAGGAGGAAAGGGGTCCTCAGAGTTCTGTGCCTAAAGCACCCTTCTCACCCCCATCCATCGTGTAGGTTTCAGTTTTTAATTGTTAACGTCTCTCCTCTAGTGTTTCCTTCTCAGCTACCCTTCTATGAGAAAATTCAGATATTTTTCACCCTGGGAAGAGCTCAAATTCTGAGGGCACCCACAGCCACCCTACCCTGGGTTGTGATTAAAGGGGTTGACTTGTAAAAATTGACTCTTGTGTTTTACATAGGCAAAACTCCAAATAGAAATCTGCTTATGCAGTGACATTGTATTTTACTTGTGTTTAACACACACTTACGTACCTCTGTGCTTCCTGTGAAAAGAAAAACTGTGTGGGTGTTTGAGGCCACCATTCCATTCAATGAGTGTGTACTTGGGAGTGAGCCTCAGGTAGGGGTGAACCTGTGGCTCCCACAGCCGCTCTCAGTTCCCAGGGCCTGTTCCCCTCAGAGCTGAAGGTGACTGCAGTGCTGAGCGATGCTGCCTGTGTTCCAGTCTACATGCAGCCTCCACATGCAAGACAACTACTTCCTCTGGGGCTGTGGAGGAAAACTGCTGGGCTGGACTTAGTGAGAGGTCTTGCTTTACAGCACTTTAAAGATGATTTAAGGGGCTTGCAAACCCAGTTTTAGCTCTCTGTAATTTTTCACCTTAGGCAATGACTGTAGACTGAACTATGTAAGATGAGACATTATTGAATTGATTTGATTTATTTGGGTTGGCAAATTATGTCATGCCGGGTAATTGGCAGAAGGTGGAGGGGAAGGTGGGGGGGTGGTATATGAAGCAGATGTTAGCCATCCCCATGCCCCAACCAATCCCTCACTGATGACTCAACCTCATAAAATAACATTAACAATAATAACATCTGCCATTATTCCAGATTATTATGTGCCAGGCACTTACGAGATTTTCATATCCACGTTTTAGCTTACACTAAGCTCAGAGAGGAAAAGTAACACATCCTAGCTACACAGAGGTGCTTTTAAATACACATCACTCTGCACCCCAACACACTGGAAACAGCAAGTATCACTTACACAGCAAATCACTTTGGGAATGTGTTGATTTTAAAATTAAACAAAAGCATGCAAACCCTTAAACAAAAATGCATACTGAGCCTGGGATTTTTAAAAGCAGAATAGGCTCACTGATCTAATGGCCTAATTCAATGGTTTTCAAAAACTGCGGCGCACCAGACCCACCAATGGAATTTTATTAAACATAGGGATGCTCAGGCTCCACCTTAAACATGCTGACTTTAAGACCCACTGACCCTCTTGTTTTCAGATTAGAGAATTTGCTTTTGTTGATTTAAATCCCTATGTCTGTCTCTCTGCTCTTGACCTCAGTTTCAAGGATCTAATAACTGACCCATTATCTACAAGAGACTTCTCTGTTAATACTGAAATTTACGTCAGATCTGCACTGGTGAAGTGAACCAAATGAAAAAACCCAGCATCAACTTGAAAGGAGTTTGGCCATCTACTGAAAGTAGATTTTGGCAGCAGTATTTTCAGGGATATGAAGCTATTCATGATTTCCTTCAAGATTCCAGATGTACAACACATAATGGTTGATAAGTGAGAGTGGTCTGTATTTCATCTTTGCAAGCAAGAAGGTTTTGTTGGTCAGTGGAAATCTTTCCCTTGGCCTAGCTTTTGAATCTGTTTCAAATAGAAATCTTCATTAAAAGAGCAACAAGCAAACACCACAGATTTCGAACATCTTAAATAAGTTACAACGAGATTGGGAACAGGGAGTTAAACCAAAAAAACCCCTAAGCTTCTGCAGTCGAAGAGGATGTTAACATTATTCAGGGGGTGTCTTGGCATTGATGCTTCTGCTTACGGGGTAAAACTGATTTCATCCCTGACACCAACTGGGAAGTTACTCTCCCCAGAAAAACAGGTAAATAGAGCCCTAGTGGACGTAACTGGCTTTACTCCAGTTTCAGTCCGTGTTGTACAGTGGGCTGATCCCAGCCCCTGTGTCCAGGACAGAGCGTGTGACACAAGTCTGGCTAATCAGAATACTCTCTCCTCTCAGGCACTGTGATGGGTGCAGGGGCAGGCATGTGGTACCAGCTAGGATGATCAGTCTTTCCTGACACTTTTGCTAGAACTGTTGAGAAAGAGGTACTTTCAACAGCCATCTTTGCCTTACACAGAATAAGTCTTCCTTAGACGAAAGCCAGCGTGAAAGAAAGCAGAGCCACCAGAAGGAGACAGACAGACTCCCAGTGACCTCAACTGGACCAGTCTGATCTAAGAACTGACCTTCAGGGATCCAACTTGAATTTCTCAGTTACTTAAGGCTATAGATTTCCCTTTTAGGTTTGAGCTGGACTGAATTATATTTATGTCCCTCCATACTGAGAGGTGCTCACCCAAGAGATAGATCCAGAGGCAGCTGAGTCATCATACAAAGAGAAAAGCCATTCTTGGGATAATAAAGCAAAACAACATTTTGTAAGAAAGCAAATTAACATTTGAGCATTTTTGCAGAACAAAGTGGAGAGGAGCAGAACCTCTGAAAAACAAATTCAACTTTGAGCTGGTTCATAGGCACAGACTAAGACTTATACACACAGAGCCATAAGACCCTGATAGTGGAAAACAGCTCAGTGCATGGGACAGGGAACTGTGGGACACATACAAGATCAGCAGATTTAGAAATCAATTCCAGAATACAGTGGAGTTTTCTTTGAACACACCTGCCTAAGAATCCTCTGTGGTGCCCTCAAAGGGAAAGGGATGGAGATTTTTGTAAGAATTACCTGGCTACCCAAAACGGTTTTGTTAAACATATTAATGCTTAAATGTTCTCTCCAGTAAATTGCAGAAAGTATTCGTTTCAGAGGTGGGCTCAGTAATTATCAATAAATCCACTTTAATTTTATAAAGTTTTGATTTAAAATGCTCCTCTGGGCACTTCAATGTATGGCAACTTAGTGGATCTTGGCTTCTCCACCAAGATTCTGGCACCTAGATTGGTAAAACTGTTATTTCCAGGTGGCTTGTTTCTGACTACATGTGATGTTTGCACATCCTTCGTGGAGGTAGTTCCCAAATGCTCACCTGAGGACCTACAACAGCAGAATCAGTGGAGTCTTAGCTAAAAACACAGATTGCAGGGCTCCACTCCAGACCTTTTGGACCAGAATCTTTGGGAGTGAAGCCAAATCTCTACGTTTTCAAGATACTCCCTAGGATAAAATTATGTGCATCCGGTGTTGGGAACTGTTGGATGGAATAAATGGTCTAATGGCCTGGAAAGGAAGGGAAAGGAACAACAGGTGTCTATTCCTGAAATTTGCACAGTAAAACCTGAAGATGTCCAAAAGGCAAATTCAGCAAAAAGCATAATTCAAGGACACACCAAAATGTGATTAACACATATGCTCACTCAAGGAGATCTAACATGGCACTTGGTCTATGATTGATACATCCCCTTCCCGCCCACTTCCAAATTCCTTACATGTTGAAAATACCACAGGTGAGAAAAAAGAAATATACCTTAAAATTCACACCTACCTTCTGAGATAAGCAATCCATGTCACTCATGTTGTCCATTCTAACTGGACTTATTTAAAAAGGAACACAGAGCTCTCTGTTTCTACCTCTCCTACCAGTGGCTCTGAAATTCACACTTTCCTATAGCATAATGGGGATGACATAGATAATGGAACTTTCCAGATGTTCTGAAAGCTCTGTTCACAGGGCTGCCCCTCTGAGGTCATAGGCTTCAGCTCCCCGAGTAGTTTCCTGGTAGAAGAAGAGAGAAAGGGAAGCTAGATAATGAAGAGGCAGCATTGGGGTTCTGCTGGGCTTTCTGCTGTGGTTCCTAGTCCTCCTGCAATGGCCGCTCTTCCCTTCCACTGAGCGGCTTCTCTCTTGGAAATTTTCCAGGAACACTCCGCGTTCACTGTAGAGGAAAAACTGAAGCAGAGTTACGAATTAACACAGAGAAGAGGAAGGAAGCACCCCACCAAACAATCCCTCTGGTGGCTTGAACTCCTCTCTTCTCTTCACTGGAAGGGCTTGTACCCAGGCCCTGGGGCCAGTCACAAGGCTTCAGCGTCTGTTGCTAGGGAAGGAGGGGCCTCTGCTGTGCCCAGATACAAGACTGGGCTTGACTCAGCTCTGTGTCCTGGCTTCATCCTTTGCTGGAGGCCAGCTGGCCAGCAGGAAGTATTGGTGACGGAAAGGAAGGTTTAGCACTGACCCAGAAATGCAGAGGTGACTGGCAATGAGCGGCTGTGCCTCTGGAGGCGTACAAATGCATAGAGTGGTGGTTAAATTCTTGGGCCCGACAGTCAGACAGGTCTGGGTTCAGACCCTGTCCTTCCCGGTAATTAGCTATGTGGCTTAAGCAAATTGCTTAATCTCACCAAGCGTCCTTTATAATGTAAAATGCCAACAGTGTGAGAACCTACCTCATAGGTGGATTCGAGGGTTTAATGAGACAACGCCTGTAAAGCAATGTGGACACAGTAGACGGATGACCAACTTGTCCCAGTTTCCTGGGACTTCCTGGGTTTTAACACTGCAAGTCCTGCATCCTGGGGAACCCCTTCAGTCCTGGGGAAACAAGGAGAGTTTGGTTACTTGACACAGTAGGCACTCTGTAAACGTGGCTAACATCATTCTCATGATAAACACAGAAACACATGCACACATACACTCATACACAGACACTATATTAGCTGTTGTCCAAACAAGGGAACTGGCCTGGAGCCTTCATGCTTCCATCAAGCACCTGCCCAGAACACAAACATTTCTGAGACTCATGATGAGCATTACGTAGTACCAAGTACTTCCGTTTCTCTTACCTCTTCCTTAAAGCTGGGCTTTCCATACTTTCAGAATAAACTTGAGACTCCTCATTCCTTACATTTGCACTCTTTACCATAAGGTATATATAGTTTCAAATAGTGTTTGGAATAAATGAGCCAGTGACAGGGTTTGAGATTTTAGACAGAAATGGGGTTATTACCAGACTTCCTAGAATAGTGCATGGAATCCCATGTCCCACAAAAAACCCAGCAGCTGTAACCCAACAAAGTAAAGAACTAGAAAAGGCATGGTATGATGCTCATCGCATGTCTCCTACTCACTTGTGTGTGTGTGTATGTGTGTGTGAGTAGGAGACATGCTTCTGTCTGAAATTCTGTGTGCTTTAAGTCCACCTGTGTTTAAAAACATCAAACCAATAATTACAGCTTCCATTTATTGCTCTATACTAGCTTCTGGCACTGTGCTAAGCACTTAATGAGCAAGTCTTTCCAAATCTTCTCAACAATGCAGAAGATAAATACAATTATTCCAAGTTTTATGACTGCGGAAACTGAGGAACAGGGTGGTTAAGTAATTTGCCCATAGTCACACAGCTAGGTCAGGGGTAAAGCTGGAACTTGAACCTGATTATGGAATCTGCTCCATGGCTTTAGCCAAAGCCTACATGTAGTCTGAAGAAAGATAGAAAATAAGTATCTGTCAAAGAGAATGAAAATTCCATCATCTCTCCCTGCCTCAGGCCACTTCACTTGCACCAGAACCTTTTGCTGACTTCATCAGTTCAATAATTTCCAAGCAAGGATGTGGGCCTCAAATCCCTTAATCAACTTTAAGTATATAGGGTTGCCAGATAAAACACAGTTGCCCAGTTAAATTAGATTTTCAAGTAAACAACATTTTTTTGGTATAAGTATGTCCCATTCAATATTTGGGACATTCTTATACTAAAAAGTTATCTGTTGCTCACCTGGAATTCAAATTGGACTGGGTGCCCCATATCTTTATTTGCTAAATCTGGCAATACGGGGAGAAGAGGTCAGCTAGGTTCTAGACTGTCCTCATCTATGTGGTGTTAACAGCTTAGATCTCCACCTGCTGCTGGAAATTTTTGCACATTTCGTATTCAGCGTCCAGTGCTTCTGGCAGATCTTTTCTGAGGCTTGAAACAATTGCTTAGTCAGGTTAAGTAACTGTGGAAAAGTGCACATGGATTTATTGACCCATTAAATGGTCAGCAAGAGCCAAGTCCTTGTGCTACAGAGCAGATGCTAAGGTTCCCACCGTCAGGGAATATGTAAGGTAGAAGAAGAGGCAGCCAATACAGGAGGAAAAGCAAAATCTGGCTGGCTGCACAAAAATGCCAGAGGTGGAATGAATTAGAGGATTCGCAGAGGCACCCCTAGAGGGCACCCTTGAACAAAATTTCCAGTGGAAGCCCCAGTTCAGATTTCCAAAGCAACACCCAGCAGAGACGGAAGGTTGCAACGCTTCGTTCTAAACAAAACCAAACAAAACAAACAAAACAAACAAAACAAAACAGTCCTTTCCTGAGTCCTTTCCTACTGCAGCTGGAAAAAAAGCATGAAACCAGATAGGACTGCCTGAAACATAAGAATTTAGGGACACTTTTCTGTCCATGTCTTCCTATCTTTGCCATTAGCTTCCCCTTTCTTGGCAGTTGCAGAGTTAGAGCAGGATTCCTTATCTTACTATCCCCCAGCTTATGTCTCTACCCACCAGCCTGATTATTTCCAGAAATATTAGTTGGTGGAAGTAATACATCATTGTGGGGGGGTGGGCAAAATTGGTGAAGGAAGTCAAAACATACAGACTTCCAGTTATAAAATGTCACAAGGATGTAATGTACAGCATGGTAACTATAGTTAACACTGCATTTCAATATTTGAAAGTTACTAAGAGAGTAAATCTTAAAAGTTCTCATCACAAGAAAAAAAATTCTGTAATTATATATGGTGACAGATGTTAACTAGGCTTCTTGTGATTATTTTGCAATATACCCAAATACCAAATCATCACGTTATACTTGTACACCTGAAACTAATACAAAGTTATATGTCAAGTATACCGCAATAAAAAAGAAAAAAAGAAAAATAAACCAAGCAGCCTTTAAAAGACACAGGAAAAAGAAATAGCAATACATTAAATATTTTTGAGCCCCTCCGATGTTCCAGACAGGTGCTACATTCTTTACAGCCAGTACTGCACTAGTCCTCACTACGACCCCGTGATAGCTTTTCTCTTTCCTAAAGAGTTATCTTCCAGGTCGCAATGGACACAGGTCACAGAGGAGAGAGAGGTCAACACAGGTCCCTGGATGAAAGGGGCCTGAGAACTGTGCAGTAGCAGGCCAGTCTTCAAGTCTATCCCTCCATTTTACAGATGAAGCTGAAGCTCAGAGAGGTAACTCATCCAGGGTCACACAGCAAGAGTGTGACCTGGTACCAGAGCCCAGGACTGCCTGGCCTCCAGTCCATGGTCTTCACCAGTACGCTCTATGGCAACTGTTCTCAACCCAGACAACTGGGGACACCTGCCAGTGTTTGGGGACATTTTTAGTTGTCTTCAGGGAAGGAAAGTACCACTGGTCTCCAGTGGGTAGAGGCCAGGGATGTGGCTAAACATCCCACAATGCACAGCACGGCCCCGTTAGCACAGAATTTTCCCGCCCAAAACGTCAGTAGCGCTGCCCATTGAGAAACCCAGCTGTGTGGGCTGGAATTGGGGTCAGGGAACATGTGCTCTGGCTCTGACTTGAAATCAAAGGATTTGGGGTTAGACTTTTTCATTTAGAAAATGGTGCTACTAATCTAACCGGTCTTTAAGGACCGCACAGGCTCAAGACATTTGCAATTGGTTGAACTAATGGTTGAAGTAATGGTTGAAACCTTCCAGTCAAGGTCGTACCTCATCACTTGTCTGTCCTGAGTTCCAAGGGTAGTTCCAGAAGAGTCGCTTCAGGGTATTTAGGCCGGGGAAGCCCTAAGACCCTGTGACCACCTTTCTTTGACACCTGTCTCTGAGGGGACCCGGGCACTCGCACTCCAAGCCAATAGTGTAGGAAAGGCAGCTGTTTTTGAGCCTTAGTTTCCTCACATATTCCTTACTCTGCCCCTGTCTTGTCGGGGAGGCTCCCAAAGGCTGAGGGGACCGCGCACTTTCAAATGCCGCCGCGACGCCGGGGGTGGGGGCGGTGGGGGCGGTGCCGGGTGTGCGCCTGGGCACGGTCCTTCCGGCCGCCGGGTGGCAAAGCGGGGCGGAGGGGCGGGGCCACAGCCGAGGGGCGGAGGAAGGCGGCCGGCGGGGGTGCGGGGATGCAGGCGGAGGGGAGGGGAGGGGAGGGGAAGGCGCCGGCTCCGCTCGGGACCCCGCCCCGCCCCGCCGCGCTTTCCTTCCTCCTGCTCTCGCCTCGCTCTGCTCCGCCCGCTCTACTCTGCGGCCGCCGGAACCAGGTGAGCGCTGGCAGCTCTGGAGCGAGGGGCCCGGGTGCCCCGGCTGGCCGGACCCCCCCTCACCCGGCGGGACTAATGGAGGAGCGCGGGGACGGTGGTGTGAGAGGATAGTCGGTGCCCCACGGCTGAAGCCGTCAGCCCGCCGTTTGTTAATAAGGGGAGCCTCATCTCTCCGAGCCCCTGGGAAGGCTGGGAGCACGCGCGCGCACACACTGATACTACCGACGGCCACATTTGGTAAACGGGCTTCCATCCCCATCCCATGCCGTAGACCCTGCCCCTTGTTGGGAAACCTGGTTGGGGAGTCTCCAAACTCTCTCCTTAGAACTAATGAAAATGGGTGCTTTCCTCCCTACCGGGTTCCTCTTCTCTACACTGAACCCGCCTCTCCCGTCACTGGAGAGAGGAGCGCTCCCAGTACCAAAGGTGGATTCTTCTCAAATTAACAACAGGGTACTCGACTCCCCCTGAGCTCCCATTTCTCAGCCTCGGTGCCTTTTCGGGCGCCCAGCCCCCTCTCTACTTGCATCACCCTCTTTTCCGCTCCCCTTAGATCCGGAGAAACTGGGCGCCTGCCCCTTTTCGAGTCTTCGAAGGCTGAGAGACTGGAACCAGATGGGAAAGAGGAGGCCTGGATAGGCCCGAAGCGACCCGCGGAGGCTTCCTCCTGCGTGGGTGGGGTGCGAGTCCTCCCCCTCCCGCGTGGGGTGCGACTCCCCCCACCCCGGCTGCAACATTCTGGGTTTCCGTTTGCCGTGGAAGAGCCGGGGGCTTTTGGTAGGGGAGGGTACCGTGGAAGGGGCGGGGCGGGGCGGGGCGGCTGGTATTCTCGCGGCTCAGCCCGGAAAACGCGGAGAAGGCGGGGAACTTCGTGTGCTGCGCGATCCTCCTTCCTCCGGAGGCTTCTCGGTGCCTGGGGAGGCCCCTCCAAGGAGTAAGTGACTAGAGGGTCTGGGGCTGGCCAGGTGGATGTATTTGGCGGCTGTGGCCCATAGCATTCTGCCCACGCTCGGCTCCATTGGCCTCCCCAAACCGGTCTGGGTGGCCCTGGGGTTTCTAAGGCCCTGGGAGCTGGGCTTGTTTCTGCCTGTTGCAGATTTGAGGTTGGGGAATTGAGCACTGGGAGTATCACAAGTTCAAGTCTGTGCTCGCTGCAGCTTCAGAGATAGAATATGGGGTGGAGGTACTAGTCCTCGCTCGTCCAAGGGGTTCGTGTTTCACAAAAGGGATTGTAGCAGAGAATCTTTAGCCGGGATGATTAAAATGTGCTTTAATTTGTTACTGGACCCTGTAGATATTAGGAAATACCTCCTCCCAACTCATAATTAGCGTGTGGGATATTCAGTATGGTAAATAAGTATGAGTTATCTCAGTTAATTTTGTCCATCGTGACAGAATCTTTTTGGTATTTGTGCTTTAGATCAGGAGATCAGTTGTAAAGGAAAACGGGAAAAGGTATCTCCGTGTCCAGCTGTACAGTTGTTGTTCTGAGAAATCTAAGAACAATATATTTGTGTATATGAGAATCAAAAAGGGTTTTAAAGCTAGACACCTAACTTAACAAATATCTTTTATTAAAAATAAATAATAATGAGAGATTGAGAAAGTCCTGAAATTCTAGTCTGTTGAATCACAGGGTATAATTGGGGCAAAGCCTGTCCCCAGGCTCCTGTCTTGTTAAGAAGAGACTTACACACAAGTAAATAGAGCGTAATTTTTGGCACAATGTAATTGGGAACTAAACTGTTTATTGTGGGTAGTAAATAAAGAAATTGGCCGCTATTACTTGTTTGAGAAAGGTTTTCTGGGGGAAAAAAAGGCACTGGGACTTGAAATAGTGTAGTCAGCTTTCTTACTTTCTGCCATACTCTTTTCAGCGTTAGTCAGGCTAAAAAAATAAACATAAGCTGTCAGAGATAATACCATTAACATTTTGTTATATGTCTTAGATCTTTTATTTTACTATGAGTATATATATAAAATATATAAGTATACATATATAGTTTATAATATGGATATATACATGAGATATGTAACAGTGTGTAGTATTTGATAATTTTTTCACATAGGTATTTTTATTTCACTAAATAAATATCTACATTATCAATGGCTATACAGTACTTTATTGTATGAATTTATCATTATTTAACATATTTCCTATTAATGGACAGTTAGCTTCTTTCCATTGTTTTGCTATTTCTTATGTATTATGAACAGAGATGTACTGCACATCCTTTTGATATGTTTTTATAGACCTGTTCGATTATTTCCTTTGGGTTCCTGGAAAATAAATTGTTGGATCAAGGTGTGTATAATTTGAAATTTTGATAGATATAACCAAGTTATCCTCCACCTGCATGCCCACCATCAGTGTGTGAGGATAATAAAAGCTCTTGTGGGGCCAGCTGAGTGAAGACCACTAATGGTTGAAAATGCTTTTCATTTCCTGCAGTGACAGCAAGAAACAAGGTAACATGAGAGATTTGACTGGGCCCTGCGCTGAAGAGCTTACTGGTAGAATTAATCCCTAAAGAGACTGAAGTGGGTTTCAGGATGGCGAAAGAGGAGCCCCCGAGTACTTCAAAGGACTTGCAGGAGCTGCAGAAGAAGCTGTCTTTGCTGATAGAGTCTGTCCAGAATAACCCAAAGGTCAGTTTCCAATCAGCATAGAATGGAAAAATCCAAACAGAACACTAGCTTAAACACCATGGGAAGTTATTTCTCTCTCAAGTAGAAGAGATTTGGACATAGGTCAGGAATCTTTCTAACTCACCACCTTGTAATGTCTAAGTTGTAACCTTAAAACTTGTTGTTCATGGTGGCTGCTAGAGCATCAGCCATTGTATCCACATTCCATGCAGTAGGATGTTGAGGTGGGTGGGGAAGAAAGACTTGCAGGCCACCTCTAATTTAAGGAGACTTCCTGAAAGTCACACATGCACAAACTTCCACTTACATCTCATAGACCAAAATTTAGTCTCATGATCACCCCTTGTAGAAAATACAGTTCTTTTGCTGGAAATAGAGGCAACTCTCAGTCTGTGCCACAGATACCATCCGTTTTTTGTTTTGTTGTTAATTTTGACCTGTTACCCTGAAAATGAGAGACTAAAGTCTGCTTTAAGATTTGAGTCCAGTTTTCCACTAGGAACCCATTGTCCAATAGAAATAGGACATAAGCCACATTAATAAGGTAAAAAGAAGCAGGTGAAATTAATTTTAATAGTATATTTTATTGAACCAAATATATTTTAAATATTTCAGCATATAATCATTAGAAAAATATTAATGAAAAAAGTTACTGACAGGTACTAAGTCTTCGGAAAACAGCATGTATTATTTTTACAGCACATTTCCGTTTGAACTAGCTGCCTTTCAAGTGTTCAGTAGCCATTCAGTGGCGCTGTGTCTTGAGAGAGTATATTCTGCTTTCTTGCATTTTTGTCTTTATTACTTTCTTCTATATGCCTTTCAGCATTTTTTTCAGGGAAAACAATGACAGCTCTCAGATATTATTAACATATTATTATATGACCTGTAGACTTTTTTTCTGTGCAATATACCCATAAAATACATATATATGTAACTAAGTGAACTGGTTTGTGATCTTTTTTTTTTTTTCCTTTTGTATTGGACAGCAGAGTCCCACCAGGGTCTGTTCAAAGAGCCACCACTTTGCAGTCTGGAGCAATATATACTATAGAGACCTTTCCTGAACTCATCCCAAAATGCTCCTGGCACCGTTTGTGGGTTTAGCTAGCTATTTTTAACTTGGACAAGCAGCCTTCCAGTCAGCAGGCTGAGACTCTTGTTATTAAAAGTTAGCTCAGTAAGAAAGGTCTTCCTACTCATCTACATGTACAGTTAATTCTCATTGTATGTGTTAGTTATCTTTTCTCAGGTCACCTCAAACACTAAATTAGCATGTACTGAACCATGGCTCCTATGGGAAATGCAGGATTAGGTTCTGGCAAACTTCTGGTCGCAACGTTTCATCAGCTAATCAAACCATAACCTGTTTTGTGTGTGTTTTTGTTTAAAGTCACCCTTATTCAATATATGTTGTTGATTCATTACCATTGAACTCTAGGCCAACAGCCTGGACTATAAAGGCAACTGTAACTCTTGTCTGAATAAAGCCTGTCTAATACATGTATTTTCTCTCTAAGGCATGTCACAGTGCCTTCTTTTACTTAGGAACACTAGACAGTACTGCTGCACGTGGGTGCCATTTTAAGTGACAAAATCACCACCAAACAAACCCTAAGTCTGCAAAAAAACAAAAAAAAAAAGATGGCATTAAATAAACCATGAAAAGGACAGTTGTATAGAGAGCTGAAACAAGAAGGCAGAGTATTACCCAGTGTGACCTCAGCTGGGAACATTGTGTGTCAGATGGCTCCTGTTTTTCACTGCTACATGCACATCCATGAAAGCACCCCAAGGGTTGATTTGGGGGTTAATCAACTTTAGTAGGTGAATTCACAAATATGGCATTTGCAAACAATAGGGACTGACTCTGCTTTAACTTTGAGCACTTGCTGTATGCCAAGCCCTGTGCTAGGCATTTGGCATGTCTTAACTTACTTAATGTTCACATCTACCTTCTAAGGTAGGCATTTCAAAGCATAAGAACTCTGGCTTTTTGGCATTTCTTTGGTTTTTTCACCTTAGATCCTTAGCCACGGTCATTGGAATAGGATTGGGCTAGATAACTTCCAGGGCAGCCGACTCCCAGAGGGATGGGACAGGACAGGTCAACAGTTGGCTCAGCCCTGATGTTCTTCACATGGTCTTAAGGTAGAGTAGTTTCTTTCAAATTTTTTGATTAATTGAATTAATTAATAGTAATTGTGTTAACTGAATAGAGTGGCATTGGCAGAAAAAGGAAAGCAATTCACCTGTAAATCCATGGCTAACAAATCCAGTGGTAGTATCATCATTATTGTTATTATTGTTTGTAATTTTATTGAAGTTGAGTTGACTTACAATGTTGTGTTTGTTTCTGGTATACAGCATAGTGATTCAGTTATACATACACACACACACACACACACATATATATCTTCTTTTTCATATCATTTTCATTATAGGTTATTACAAGCTATTGAATATAGTTCCCTGTGCTATCCAGTAGGACCTTGTTGTTTATCTATTTTATATATAGTAGTTTGTATCTGCTAATCCCAAACTCCTAATTTATCCTTCCTCCCTTTCCTCTTTGTTAACCATAAGTTTGTTTTCTATGTCTGTGAGTCTGTTTCTGTTTTGTAAATAAGTTCATTTGTGTCTGTTTTTTTAAGATTCCACATATAAGTGATATCATACACTTTCTTTTTCTGACTTACTTCACTTAGAATGACAATCTCCAGGTCTATCCATGTTGCAGCAAATGAAACAAACTGGTCCGAGCAGGGCCATCCTCCCTAGGGGAAGACAGTTGGGGGACTTAATTGTCTGCATCTTAAATTGGTCTCTTTGCCTATTCTATTTTTTGGTTGTAGGGCCCAGATTTAGAAGAGGCTAAGAAAATGTTAGATTCCTTAAGGACTGGAGGTAGACCATTCCTGCTTTCCTTCTTTGGGATCCCCATGCCAGACTGGTCCCAGGTCCTGTTGGTTTTTCTTTCATCATTCATACTGCATCCCCTCATCCTCTTCCCTTTCTGTCATCAGCCTAGTTTTGACCATTGATAATATCTCTGGCTGGTTTCCCTGCGAATCTTCCTCATTGCCTCTTGTACAGGACTGCCATGTTCGTCTTTTTAAAATTTCTTTGATTGTATCACAGGCCTGCTCAAATACTATCAGTTTGCTTCTTGGTTTTTTTCCTAGCTAAAGTTTGAGTGAGTGCTTTCCAATGGAAATATTATGTGAGCCACATACAGTTTTAAATTTCCTAGTAGTCATATTTAAAATGTAAAAAGAAACATATGAAGTTAATTTTAGTAATTTATTTTATGTAACCCAGTATATCCAAAACCATATAATTTCAACATGTATTCAACATTAAAAAATCATGGACGAGATATTTTACATTCTCTTTTTTAAGACACTGAGTGCACATCTCAGTTCAAATGTTGATTTTTCCATAGGAAAATACTTGGTCTCTCTTCAGATTTCATAAAATTTATAATTGAAGAACTTATTTGAAACATACCCAACTTATTTGAAACATATCTAAAATATTTCCAATGACTGAATCAAACATCAGGTTTTAAATTTAAATTAAATTAAGCATCTAGTTCATCGGTCACACTAGCTGCCTTTCAAGTGCTCAGTACCACTTGTGGCTACTGTGCTGCACAGTCTGGGGGTAAAGTCATAAGCCTGGCATTCTGGTGTTCCAGCCTCATCGACTCCTCCCCTGTGGTTTCTGGGCCCCTTGATGATAAGGATCAGAGAGAACAGTTCAGTTCGTAAGATGACACCTGGGGGTTTACTAAGGATACATGTGGACTTGAGCTGGAAAGCAGTCAAGACCTGAGACAGCTCGAGGGACCAGCCCCACTCCCGTGGCCACTCTGTCTCTCACTGGCAGCCTCCCTAACGGTAAGGTCTCCCTGGGTTCTGATACTAGAGTATGCAAGCTGGACATTCCCTACTCAGAGCTGATTCCCGGTGCAGTCACCTCTGGCTAGAGAAACTGAACAGCCAAGTTCCAGATAGCTTGTCAGAAGGGAGTAGCTGGAGGCAGTGTAGCCAGTGGGCATTCTGTTGTTTTGTGGCTGGGCAGGAAGTGAAGTTGTCAATCCTGAGCCCCAAGACAATAGCAGTGGCTTCTTGGAATGGCCTTTTCTAGTTGAGCAGGATGAGTCATGTGCTTTGTCACCATCAACCTGAGTTACAAGACCCTCCTGCCTTCCAACGTGCCCCCAGATTCGTCTATTTGAATCACTTCAGTGAACAGCTCTTTCTAGTGGCACTTGTGATCACTATAACTTAAATTACACCTTCATTTCAGCTGCTGGCCCTCGAGGCCCTAAGGAATGAGACATGAGAAGGACCAGTTTTGAGGGGGGGGGGAAGTTCTGGAATGATGGAACCTTTCAAGGGAATGGGAACCAGCATGCCAGCACTGAGGAGAGAGACAGCATGGGGCCTGAGAGGAGGGGGAAAGCCCATCCTTGTGAGATTGTCTTGGGCCAGCTCTGTATTAAACCAGCACCCCCTCAGCCTTGAGCCAGCTCCAAAAATCCTTTTGCCTGGCGAAGGAAGATAACCTCTTTATTAATGCAGCGTAAGCTTGCAGTAGTCATCAGGTTATGGCCTGACTGTAGTATCCAGGTTGATGACATAAAAGTGTTTTCTCCTAATGAAGTGGCAGCCATCACAAACATCTGACATCTAGAGCAGAAAGATTTAGCTCTGAATGCCTAGGTTTTGCCACTTGGAAGCCATGTGACTCTAGATGAGTCATTTTGCCCCACTGTTTCTCAAACTTTAATGTGCGTACGTATAGATCATCTGATGATGTCATTAAAAAGCAGAATCTGATTTGCTCCAGGCCTGGGGTAGGGCCCAAGAGACCACATTTCTAACAAGCTCCCCGGTGATGCCAAGCAGCTTGGACCTAACCTCTCTGTACGTCAGTGGCCTCAGCTGTGAAGTAGGCCTCCAGCTGTACGCGCATTACGTCAGCACACAGATGCTGGGGGTGCCTTCTGAGAGGGCGTGTCCCTGGGTCTCTCCTTCTTTTGCAAGACTTGAGGTTGGGTGGGGCCCTCTGTCCACCACCGCCTGAAGGTGTTGCTGGGGTGACTCATGTCTTGGGAGGATTGTTATTGCCGACTTGTTACTTAGGAGCCTTCCAGCTTCACCACCTTGGCTTGTACCTCCTGTGGCTTGGGCGGATCCATCAGCCTGGGGCTCAGACGTGACACTCAGTCCTTCTCTTCTCCTTTGCCCGCAGGTGGTTGCCTTCCTGAAGTCTCCGGTGGGTCAGTACCTGGACAGGCATCCTTTCCTGACGCTCACCTTGCTGGTGTTTGTTGCTGTGTCGGCTGTTCCTGTTGGCTTCTTCCTGCTCCTCGTGGTGCTCACCTCCCTGGCTGCTTTTGTGGGAGTCATATTGCTGGAAGGTACCCTACTCAGTTACCCCCCTGGAAAATGACTCACTTTGGAGGACAGTATTTATTGAGCATCTGTCGCTCTTACCGAAAGTTCCTGTTCTTGTCAAAAGCACATCAACCAAGACATCTTGTCAGAGTAGTTAAAACATGGACTCTGGGGTCTGTATGAGAATCCCACCTCGGGGGAGGGTGCAGCTCAAGTGGTAGAGTGCATGCTTAGCATGCACAAGGTCCTGGGTTCAATCCCCAGTACCTCCTCGAAAAAATAAATAAATAAACCTAATTACCAACCCCCCCCAAAAAGAATCCCACCTCCACCAGCGTGATTTTGGACAAGTTATTTACCTTCTCTGAGCTTTGAATTCCTCATGTGTGAAATAGGGATGTAACAATACTATCTCAAAGGGTTGTGAGGATTGAAATTTACAGTTCCATAAAGTGCTTAGCACAATCCATGGCACAGTGTGGCTTCTCCATGATTGCTAACTATTGTCACTAAGCAGAGAAACCATTCACTCCACAGCTAATTATTGAGCACCTATTGCATGCCAGGTGCCTTGCTGTGTACTGAGGTTCCCCCTTCTCTACCTTTTCCCCTGAAGTCCCACTGCCAGTTACCAACTTCTCCCAGTGTTGCTGGGTTAAATTAACTGATAAAGCAAATCTGATTGCCTCAGTTTGCTTTTTCAAATCAGATCACACTCCACAAAGAGATGGTTACCATCTGCTCAGGTGATCACCTGTGGCCCATTCAGTGGCTTCCCAGAGCTAAGAGCACCCAGGGTTGCTTCCCTGCCCAGGGGATCATGGCCAAGACCGTTTACACTTGAAGGAGAAGGCAGGCATGGTAGGTAGGTGAGCCAAATACAGTGTGGCACAGTGGTTGTTCAGTAAAAACTGAGGGATAGATGGGCGAAAGATGAATGAGTATGACAATAAAAGTAAACTTAGAGAGAAATGAGGGAGCCAGTGCATTTTGGTGGTATCATGCAACGCTTTACAGAAGGCAGGACTTTAAAGGTATGTAACAGCTTTGTCTCAGGGTGAGCAAGGAAGGGCTTTGTAGACAGGAGGAACAGCACGTGCAAAGCTGTCCCCCTTTAGAGCGGTGGTTCCGGAACTTGAGTGCACATAAATCTCACTTGCTTTTTTGAACATACAGATTTCCATTTCTCATCCAGAGGTTGTCATTTAGCAGGTCCGGAGTGGGGTCCAGAAATGCAAATGTTAAACAAGGCTCCACGATGCATCTGATGCCGATACAGGTGGTTGTTGCCCATCTGTTGAGAAATACTGATCTAGGATTCTGTAAATCTTTATGAAAAGACAGCACATCTGGTTATGTACTCTGCTTTCCTTCCTTTCCAGGGTGCATCCCTGAAACTGTCACTGTGGAGCACTGGGCCGTTTGACCACTCGCGAGGCGGGGGGAAAGGTGTCTGCTCTGCAGCATTTCCCATGTTACTAGTTCTATGGAAAGAGGAATTTTGTTATGAGGGAGGCAAGGGAAAGTGTGCTGGGCGGACAGACACTACCACCGTCTGTCCCATACATGACAGCCATTTAATTGTCATGGCAACATTTAGAGGTAGTTACTATATTCTTTTTACAGATGAGTTAAACAAAAGCTCCAAGAGGCCCAACGCCACACCATAAGTGACTTAACTAGGGTCAGACTCATTCATGTGTACTGTGGAAGTGCATGCTCTTTCCAGTGTACCTTTTACTGTTTTTGCCCCAGACCCCATATTATGAAAAATGTATTTTCTCTGCACTTATTAGATGATAATGCATTCACATTCCCATTAAAAATTATTTAAGGTTGGGTAAAATGACCAATCAGACCTTATGGTTACTGTGTGATATTTGCCAGGCTGGGTTGTAAAGGGCCTCGTCAAAACTTACGTTTAGATTTTACTTTATTTAGCCTGCATAGTCTTTATTCCCATGTAAATTCTAGAACTGGTTAGGCAGTTTGAAACACTGGACGTGATTTACCTCCCCCGTTACTGCCTCCGCTGACTCCTTCTATAGAATTCCTTTGGGAGACCATCCCTGACCTTCAGGATGAGGGGGTTTCACATTCAAACACCCATGAGCAAGATGGGTAACAAAAGTGAGCAAAGCGATCTGGAAACGGTACAGTTGGGAACAGTACAGTTGGGCCTGGAGGAAACTGGAGGGCCAGCCAGCAGCAGCCAGGCCATGATGACCCTCACCTGGGCATTGAGAGTACCTCCTTTTTAAGTGATGCCAGAAGTCTGGGTTTTTATGGGAAATCTCACTTGAAACATCTGAATCAATCATTTTAAACCCAGTGGTGCAGGGTCTGGCGTTTTCAGTCTGTTTTAGCTGAATGGCTCTTTTGACCGTGCTCTCTTCCAGGACTGGTCATCTCTGTGGGCGGCCTTTCACTGCTTTGTGTCCTCTGTGGCTTGGGCTTCGTGTCGCTTGCCTTGTCGGGGATAATCATAGTGTCTTATGTGGTGGTCTCCAGCCTCATCAGCTACTGGTTTTCTCCCAGGTAAGTACCTGTCAGTGCAATCATTTTATCTTTTCCATTTGTGGGGGATGTTCACAAATAATACCCTAACTCTAGTCAGTGTCTAGCTGCAAAACTGTAAGAGGCAGATGTTTCTCATAGTTACCCAAACACATCGGACATCAAATGGGAATTTACAGTGGTGTTTCAAACAAACCCTATTGCTACCATCATCCACCACACATGTGATAACTCATTTGTTGTCATGGCAGCTCTATGAGGCAGTTATTATTGATCCCTTTTCAAAAATATCCACTTAACTTAACAAAAATTCAAATTAAGGTGTTTTTTGTAGCAGTCAGGGAGCAACAGGAAGAACAGTGAACTACCGTCCTACTCAGCATGCATGTACCCCAGGCTGGTACAGGAGCTGTGGCTCTGCCGTTCCCAGTCTGTCTTGATGCTCTCTACTCTTCTCATATTTGAATATATGGATTTTGTCCCCACGTTGTGGCTCGTAAATTCCAGCTATTTCATCTGGGGCCTCCACTGAAGGGACAGTGATCCATTTAAACACTGGAGGAATAACCAGCTGTGTTGAAATTAATGAAAGAAAGTGTGTTTGTCTATAATGGGCTGCCCTCCAACGGGATTTTTAGAGGTGATTTTTTTTTTTTTTTTATGTTTGATTTTTGTTCTTTTGTACTTGTTGAGTTTAGAGTCTTAAGCACTCTTTTGTGCTTCCTTTAAGCTCTTGCTGAATTGGTGACAGTGGCTACTACTCACTGGGCACTTGCTCTGTGCCAAGGACTCTCTGATGCACTTTCCAGGCCGTAGCTCCTGTAATACACCCTGGGGGGCAGTTATTAGGGCCCGTTCTGTGAGAAGGAAAATGAAGCTGAGTCCCAAAAGAGGATGGCAGAGAAAGGACTTGTTAAATCCAGGTCTGTTAACTCCAGAACCTCTTAACCAAGACACAGAGTAACTCTAAAACAGGGATTGGGGAACAATTGCTTTAAGGAGCCAGACAGTAAATATTTTAGATTTTGTAGACTGTGTTTTGTAGACTGTCTCTGCTGGAGCCACTCAGCTTTGCTGCTGGAGCGTGAAAGCACATAGACGTTAAGCAAACAAATGAGTGTGGCTGTGTTCCAATAAAATTTTATTTGCAAAAATAGAAGCCTGGATTTGGCCCTAGGGCCATGGTTTTGCCAACCCTCGCTTTAAAAGAACCGATGTGCTGAATTTTGATTTTTTGCAGAGTAGCCATTGAACTTCTTGCCCAAAAGGTTATCCTTTTGTTACTCGTATGTTGAAAAATAAATGTGAAGTGGGTATAATTTAAAATTGCTCAGGGGTGGTTCTCATAGGATTGCTTAACTGATATCCTTGAAATCATGTTCCGCTTCTTATAAATTGTCTTGATCACTGTCAGTCTTAAAGGAGATAAAAGGAGAAATATTGGCCTGTTTGGCTTATTGAGGCTGATGCTTCTGAGCCAGACTCCCTCCCTGCCTCTGAATCCTGTGCTACAACTATTGTACAGCAAGTAGCAGAGTCTGAATATCTATTTCTCAGTGAAGAGATGGAAAAGATCCAAGATTTGTTCTTGATCTCCTTACCCTCCCATTCTCCTCCCAGCCAAGGCACTCACACCCATTTTTTCACTAGGGCAAGTGTTCTCAAGCTCTTTGTTCTCAGTATCCATTTACCTTCTTAAAAATTATTGAGACTTCCAAAGAGTTTCTGTTTATGTGGTTTCCGTGTATTGATAATTACTCCAATGGAAGTAACAACAGAAATTTGAAAAACATTTGTTTACTTAAAAAGAACAATATTGTCTGTTGATATGTATTTTTATGAAAAGTAACTATTTTCCAATATAAAATGAAATGTGTGAGTGGCACTGTTTTACGTTTTGCAAATACCTTTAATGTCTGCCTTATTAGACATCAGCCGGGTTCTCCTTTGTGCATCTGGGTTCATTCAGTTGTGATATGTAACTTTAGTCGAAGTATTTTAAGACCCAGCCTCACAAATGTGTGGTTGGGAAAGAGAGGAAAGCTTTTTCAGATGATTATGAATGTTCTTTGATAGTACACCAAAAATCAACGAGTGGTAGTTTCTTAAAGGTTAATTGAAAGTGAACTTTTTATACTTTGTAATATTAAAATTCACTGGTCTATCTTGTACTTCTAATAGATCTTTACCCAGAATTTTGACTTCATGCTCTGGTCATTTGGAGAATATTGGTTCATTGAGTCATGCAGATCTTCCAAATATACTGTGAAAAATTCCTGTTCTTTCCTAGGACTGCCCTCGCTTCCTACCCCAGCTGACCTCGTTGGCTAGAATTTTGGCAGATGGCCACTCTAAGCTGGAAGGGAGGCTGGCAAATGGACTGTTGAACTATCTCAGCTTCTGTGGTATAAACCCCCAAGGAGAAGGGCCTTGAGATGTGGTTGGTCAGCCAAGCTCTGGTGTGTGCTATAGTTTTCCACCGGGGGCATCAGTGTTAGCAAGGCTATTTGAAATTCAGAGAGAACCCATAGATTCTCCATTTCACTTCCCTCTGAAACCTACCATCACAGGGACTAAAAAGGACAGATCTGTTTCTCTTCCTTTTACCACCTCTCTCCCTTCTGATGAAGATGTGAAGAAATGGGCAGTTAATTGGAATTTGAAGTAACGGGTCTGAATCCCAGCTGTGCCATTTTTTTAACTATGTGATCTTGAACAAACTATTCGGAGTCTCTGTTCTCGTTTTCTTTCATTGGAAAATGGGGCTACTCCTTGCTCTGCCTTTCTCACTGGATTGTTGTGAGGACACAGACAATTGGGGAAAAGGCAATATCCAAAATAGAACAGGGGAAAGAGATTGTAACCTCTCCTCTTAACCCAGTCATTTTAGCGTAGCCCCAAATCTGGTGTGGTTGCAAGAAGCAGCCAAAAATAAACCAACAAAGAATGTCACATATTCAGCCATCCACTCTCTCAACATTTCTCTTTAAAGAGGGCTTAGAGCTAATCATTTCTTATTGTTACCAAACAGGCTGTTGACACAACACAACTCCAGTGGCAACTGTCAGCTGGCCATGAAGTCTGCAGACTTGGAGGGGCTCTTCCGGGAATAACCAGCTGAACAGAAACAAAGCCTTTTTCCAA
Source organism: Camelus ferus (assembly GCF_009834535.1). Lineage (NCBI taxonomy): Eukaryota > Metazoa > Chordata > Mammalia > Artiodactyla > Camelidae > Camelus > Camelus ferus. Next base: position 32,582,369 of record NC_045713.1, on the reverse strand, counting down.
GCACCTCTGGAAAGCTGTTGGATCACTCTCACCCCTTGGGATCATGGCTCAGGAGGGACTGGGTGGTCAAGCACTTCCCGGAGGTGTCCTCTAGCTCTTTCACTGATTTGTAGGGTCTTGCAGTGGTTAGTTTTGGGGATCTTGTTGCTCTTGTGTGAGTCCCATCAGCTGACCCACCCTCACATGGAGAATCAGTGGAGAACTATGATGGCTCAGCGGCTCCCGCCTCTCGCCTCCTCCTCCCCAAAGATGCAGACCTGACCGGGGCAGGGTCCTGAGCCTCCAGAGGCCTGCAGCTTGACCCAGAGACTCAGATCTTGTATCTGAGGGCTCAGTTTGGGACAACTATGGATTGTTTTTCCTTTTCCTCCCTCCTTTCCTTCCTTCTTTCCTTCCTTCCTTCCTTCCTTCCTTCCTTCCTTCCTTACTTCCCTTCCTTTCCTCCCTGTCCTTTCTTTCTTCTTATTTCTTCACTCATTTGAAACAAGATGTGGGGAAAAACAATCCAAAACAGAACAAGCTTTTCTGCCTTACTAGCTTTTTATCAGAAAGACCAACAGCATTTGGGAATAATGGCCTTTCAGACAAAGTTGGAAAATAGAGTCCAAACTTAACTTTATGGCCAAGAGCATTTTTTCCCTAAATTTAAAAGTATGGTTTCCACTGTTGAGCACTGTTAAGTACTGCTCTTACCCTTTAAAATATTTGCACTTGATATTTCTGTATATAGTTTTAAGGAACTTATCTTGTTAAGCCATTTCTTCAAAAGTCCTATGAAAATGCTAAAGGACTACACAGATTTTTAAAGTCCTGTGGGGTTTCTACTTTAGTGGTTTATTTGCTGTGGTATTTTATTAAATATTTATTTGGATGAGCTTTTTTTCTATACTCTTTACTTCCCCCCTGCCCCCACTCCAGACAGACATCAGATTCATTTATTCCTTCTGTGTCAATTTCACAGCAGATCCTGGGTAATGAGGCTTTTTTTAGTTGCTGGTGATAGAACTCAAAATAGCTTTAAAAAAAAAAATAGAGGTAGAGAGGGAGGGATTCATTTCACTGAACTATAAAACCAAGAGGTAGATCTCTGGGCACTGCTGGATCCAGGGGCTCAAGTGCTGTCGTGAGGCATTTCTCATCATTGCTTTTCTCAGTGTGAGCTGCTTTTTCCGGCTGGCCCTCCTCACGTGGAGGTCGCTGCAGCAGCTCTAATTTTACATCAGCCTATGTCAGGAGGCTGCTCTCTTCCAACAGTACATTCAGAATTTCTGGGTTTGGCTCTTATTGGCCAGACTTGGGTCATGTGAACAGCCCCAAACCAATCACAGTGGCCACGGGGATGGAATGTGCTGATAGGTCAGGGCTGGGACATGTGTACATTGGGGAACCAGGGGAGGGGATGGGTCAGTCCCACTGGTCCTGCATAGCTGGGGGTGCAGGAGCACATGGAGATGGGAGGAGGGTCCCAAAGGAACGTCACAAGAAAAGGAAATACGTGCTGGGCAGACAAAAGCAAATAACGTGCTGTTTGCTACAGGAGAACATAAAGGCCTTAACTGGGTACTCAAACTTTCCGCATCCCGTGACAGTTAGCCACACCTGTCACCAAACTGTCCTTCACCTATTAGAGAACAAGAGTTGCCCATTCCTGCCAATACATGTGGGTATTAATATTAACAGTTACTGTCGAGTGACTGTTTCTTTCTTACGTGCACATGTCTGCTGTTAGCCGTCTATGCTAAATACACTGCTGAGTTCTGAGGCTTCAATAATGAAGAATGAAAAGCCCCCGGACCTGAAGTTTACTTTCTCATGCAGGAGTCACTTAACAAGTGTGTTAGTTTTCTATTGTTGCATAACAGTTTACAAAGCACATGTTTGCTACCCTACATTTTCGGAGTGTTGGGAGCACAGGCCTGGCTTAGCTGAGTCCTTTACAAGACTGCAATCACTTTGCTGCCAGGGCTGGGTTCTCACCGGAGTCTAAGCCAGGGGAAGATCCACATCTAAGCTCACATGGTCACTGGCAGCATCCATTTCCTTGCAGGATTTGGGACTGAGGACCTCAGTCCCTCTAATATAGCAACTCAAAGCCTGGCAGCTTGCTTCTTCAGAGCCACCAAGGGGGAGGATCTCTTAGCGAGATGGACATTACATTTTTATAACACATAATCACGTATGCATAGTCACATACATCCTGTCACTTTTCACCCTATTCTGTGGTTTAGAAGCATCAGGTCCCACTCAGGAGGAGGGGATCACACGGGAATGTGTACCACAGGTGGGGATCATGGGCTCCACCTTGAAATATACCTGCTACAATAAGTAAACAAAATATTAGATTATGGCAACTGCATTGAAGACAGTAGAAGGATGATAAATAACTGGCAGGCCACCTCATCCACAGCAACACAGAAGCCCCGAGACTGGGAGGAGCTTAGTGTGTTTAAGGAAAAGAAGTGGTATCAGTGTGACTGGGCTGGGTGAGCAAAGGGTAAGTGGAGGAGAGACAGGAGCCCATCATGCAGGACCTCATAGGGTAAGACGTTCACACAAAGAGCAAAGGGAAGACAACGAAGAATTTTACACTTTATGTTAAGAGGGATATAATTAGACTTAAATTTTTAAAGATCACTTGTGGCCAATGGATTAGGAGTCAAAAGGCCAGTTAGGAGGTCTGCAGAGGTCCAGAGCAGAGGCTGGTGTGACTCACTAGGGTGGAGATAAGGGACACCTTCCTTATTTGGAGGGCCAGCAGCATTTGGTGACGGATGATGGTATGTGGGTAGTGACGGAAAGGGGGACACAAGGATGGCACCTAAATTTTTTTAAATTGAAGTATAGTCAGTTACAATGTGTCAATTTCTGGTGTACAGCAAAATGTTATCAGTCATGCATATATATATATATGTGTATGTGTGTATATATACATACATTCTTTTTCATATACTTTTTCATTAAAGGTTATTACAAGATATTGAATATAGTTCCCTGTGCTATACAGAAGAAATTTATTTTTTAATCTATTTCTACATATAGTGGTTATCATTTGCAAATCTCAAACTCCCAAATTTATCCCTTCCCACCCCCTTTCCCCTGGTAACCATAAGATTGTTTACTGTGTCTGCGAGTCTGTTTCTGTTTTGTAGATGAGTTCATTAGTGTCCTCTTTTTTCTTTTTTTTTAGATTCCACATATGAGTGATATCATACCGTATTTCTCTTTCTGGCTTACTTCTCTTAGAATGATGAACTCCCGATCCATCCATCTTGCTGCAAATGGCAATATTTTATTCTTTACTTTGAGTCTGTGAGGTCAGTGACACTATTTTCTGAGTTGGGGGCTGGATGAATATTCAAAATCTGCTTTGCTCATATTAAGTCAGATATGCCTTTTTGACACCAAGAGGATGTGTGAAGTGGACATTGGCCTAGAGAGTAGGTCTGGGCTGGGGTTATAAAATTTGAGAGTATTTTCACTGCTAAGAGCTTTAAAGAGCCTTCTTGTGGCATGCTCTCCTGACAGTAGCCAAGAGATCATTGTAAAACATATTTCTGATCACGTGAACATCCTTGCTTCAAACTCTGCAAAGTGCAAGGTGCTTTCCCACAGCACTTAAACGTGCTAACTCTTTCCTTTCATGGATGAGACCCATCACAACAAGCTGCCCCTGCTGGCTTCTCATTTTTCATATTCCATTAGCCTTGGAATTTTCGAGGTGAAACCAAGGTTCAGAGCTGAAATGATTTATCAGTTCTGCCAAGAAACCTGACATCTAAATCAAAGCTTGCAATTCAGGTTCTGTCTGTCACACTGCCTGCAGCCTAAGGACTTTGCTGGTCAAATGAAGTAAAATAATGTACAAATCCAGCATAGTGCCTGCCACAGAATAGGCCCGTAAAGAATAGTCATCAAAATGCACAGTTCATCATCACTGAAAACGGAGGGAACAGGAACTTGTAAAAATCCTACTGTTTGCCAAGCTTGGAGTAACATTAGGACTCCCTGGTCATTCAAAAGTGGAGATGTAAGATTAACCATGGGGAATATAGTCAATAATATTGAATTAGCTTTGTATGGTGACAGATGGTAACTGGACTTATTGTGATGACCATTTCATAGCGTACGTAGACTTGAATCATGGATGTACACCTGAAACTAATATACTATTATTTGTCAATAATTCGGTTAAAAAAAAGTATTGTTGGCCTTTTAGGCACAGTCCAATGTGTGGCTTATTTGGAAAGGTAATTGATCCTTAAAATATGAAAACTGTGACTTAGTACAATCAGAACGTTAATTTATCCGTATGACGGTAAGTGTTTGTTTTTGCCTTGTGTTAGGTGCTGTCTTAATCCTTTACTTGAATCCACGTCTTCAGTCAGTCCTCACTACCACTCATTTTAGAGGTGAGGCTGAAAAACTGAGGGCTGAAATTGCCTAAGTGCGTGCAGAAGCAGACATGGGATTCAAGCCCAGCTTGCCTGACTGAAAAACCCACCCATGTAACCAGTGAGCTGTTAAATGTTAACACCTCCACCTGCCTTTAAGGCTTGAGCCCGGACCCATGTCCCAGTAAGTGTTGTCTGCGACTGTTGCCGTAACCTTTGTTGCTTTATCAGGTAACCCTGGGGGATCACCATTTTCATAAAACGGGAGTGTGAACGGTGGGGTCTACTTAGAGTTGTGCACACAGAAGTACTGTTTCAACCACCTCCTCTGCGTGGCTTCTGTTGTCTGCTCCACACAGAACAGGAGATTCAGCCCGGGTGTCATCACAGCCTGGTGAGACATGATCAGGTGTGAGTTGTCACAAGGTTGAGAATGGCTAACCATAAGGTACTTCACTTATATGCTGCTGTTTCCTCGAGTGGGAGGTAAAAGCTAGAAAGTGCTTAATTTCTGAGCCAGTAGAGGGCACTCATATCCATGTGATCTGAAGGTGGCCCAGCTGAGAAGCCACAGACAGCACTGAGAGCAGGAAGAAGCTTTAGAGGAGTGTGCTTCTTAAGATACTAATTACTATATATAAAATAGATAAATGATGAGTTCATACTGTACAGCACAGGGAACTCTATTCGATATCTTGCAGTGACCTATAATGAAAAAATATGAAAATGAGTATGTGTATGTGTATGTATGACTGGGACATTATGCTGTACACCAGAAATTGACACAACGTTGTAAACTGTACTTCAATTAAAAAAAAAAGTTAATGTGCATGCCTACAAGGGGTTAAAAGGCAGATTCTGAGTCTGTAGGTCTGGAGCAGGACTTGAGTTTCTGCATGACTTAGCTCCTGGTGAAGCTGTTACTGAACTAGTTTTGTTTGCCTGACAAGCGCTGAGGTTTGCAGCAGAGAAAGGGTTTATTCACAAGGCAGTCAAGCGAGGAAACAGGAGAACGAGATTCAGGTCCGCCTCCTGGAAGGCAAGAGGCTTGGGATGTTTATGGGTGGAGAGTGTAAGGTGGTCAGAGGTGCAGGGGAAGGTGATTGCAGGTGGGAAAAAGGCGAGGTAATCGCTGTTCTGCACAGGTGTATCTGAGTTACATGCTTCTTCATGGGACACACGTTCAGAAAATGGCAGAATTTGCATAATCTAAGGGTGCAGTTTTTGACCTCTGACGTCAAAATGTCACCCATCAGACGTTGGCGTAGGCCCAGTTTTATGGCTGGTGGTCTCAACCGGTTTGAACTGGGCAAGACTAGCTCCATGTTCCTTAAAAACAACCTAAGCAACCGTTACTATAGCAACCCATACATCAGAGGTGTTATCTATAGGGGGCGGTTAAAGGAGTCTTATATATATATAGTTCAAGCTACGTGAAGTTTGGAGGGTATGCAATTTGTAAAACAATTAAAGCAAGCTTGGTCAGTGAAGGCAGTTTACAGGATATTATTTATTAAGCAAGTTATAGTTTAAGGGATCTAACTGATGACTGCCCTCGGTTTCAGAGCCTTCCACAGACCACGCCTTGAGTAGCAAGGTAATAGATGCTCTCTCTAGTCCTCTCTACAGCTGGTACACCCGAGGCACAGAGAAGGGGTGCACACTGTACGTCTGCAGTGCCAGGGATAGAATCCATGTCTCTTGCATCCAGTGCTTGCTTTATGACATCTTCCCTTCTCCTTTGACCCTGGAACTGAGTTAAAGCAGGAGAATCCATCTATGCATATGGGTGAGAAGTGACTATGCTGTCTGCTTTGAATCAAGCTTCTTTGGACTACATTTTTGGACAAATCACTTCCTTCACAGAAGTACCAGTGGGAATTCAAAGATGAATGAACCAGACTCTGGTTCTCTTGGGCCTTGAGGGAGCCAAAGCAAAATAAATTTGTTAACAAAATGTATTCTCATTCTTGGTTTGTAACAATTTGGTTATTAATCCAAAGAAAAGCTTACATATAACATGGTGTGTTCTGTAGATGCAAATGATAGTCATGAACTTTCTCCTAAAAATAAGGGTTCTTTAAGCCTGAATGATCTTGAATGCTTTTACCTACTAGAAACAAAATGTCTCCCTTGAAAAATAAGAACCCTTAACTTCTCACTAAACATGAAATCCAGATATAAGTGGTTCTAGGGTTGAGTTAAAAAACACAACAATGTAATCAGGGATCTAGTCTTTCTGTGTTTTTACTCCACTGTTCTGAAAGAGCATCCTCAAGTTTGTTTCCTCATGGTCACAAGAAGGCTGCCAATGCTGAAGGAATCACAGTGTCACATAACCATATTCAAAAGCAGGGAGAAAAGGGGCTAGCTTTATATAACTTTTTTTGAAATGAGGAAAAAGACAGAAGTCCCCTCCCAATTTCCTCTTAAATCTCATTGAACAGAACAGTATCATGTACCCACCACTAAACAAATATCTGCAAGGGGAATTGAGGCTTTATCTTGATTATTTAGTCCAATCAGGATATGTGCCGTAGGGGTATGCTATGCCATTGATGAACAAAATGTCAATTGAAAAAAATATACAATCTAAACATTGAGATATGTTTTATCCAAGGACATTAGTGGGACTATAGCCTGGAAACGGCCTCTCAGACAGCTTTGAGGAACTGTTGCAAAGAGGTCAGGGAGGAGCCAGGTTATACTGGCATTTTTGTGAAAAAACAAAAACAAAAATAAACATGTAGTTGAACATCACAAGATTACGGCTAGTCACAAAAACAGACATCTCAAGTTAATCATTTTAGTGCTTTTCTATGTGTGGGAAGATGCTCGAGTCTGCGCTCTCTGAGACCATTCCTTTGATATGCATCTTAACTATCGAGGGCCAGTTTCCTGTTTTTCTCCATCCTGAATTCTCCTCAGGGCACACCATGGGGGGGGGGGCAGCTGCAGGAGCTGAGAGCTTGATGACTGGTTAAATTCTTTGTTTACTGAAATGGTGGGCAACATTCTTTACCTACACAGTCTTTGTCTTTGTCTAGCCCTGTGGGTCTTACCCAGGGGTGTATGTCAGAGCATCTGAGGAGCTTGTATTAGTTCCCTCTTTCTGCTGAAACAAATTGCCACAAGCTCACTGGCTTAAAAATAACACAGATTTATTCTCTTGGAATTCTGGAGGTCTCTTACAGTTTCCCTGGGCTAAAGTCAGGGCATTAGTAGGGCTGGCTCCTTCTGCAGGCTCTAGGGGAGGATCTGTTTCCTTGACTTTTTCAGCTTTTCATGTCCACCTTTACTCCTTGGCTTGAAGCCCCCTTCCTCCATCTTCAAAATGCATCCCTCCAATCTCTGCCTCCATCATAATACCACCTTCTCCTCTCCAGTTAAATCTCACTCTGTCTTCCTCTTATAAGGGTACTTGTGATTACATTTAGGTCCACCTGGATAATCCAGATAATTTCCCCATCCAAGATCCTTAAATTAATGATGTGTGCAAAGTCTCTTTTGCCATGGAAGGTAACATTCACAGGTTACTGGGATTAAGACATGGGTATTTGGGGGCCATTATTCAGCTTCCTATAGAGCCTCACTCCTTAAAGATTCTTAAAGATAAAGGTGAGATCAGGACACTGTATATTTTACAAAATATGTGCATGATTAAGAACCTCTCACCTAGCACAGAGTTTTATTCAACCTTCAGTGACTGATAGAATGAGGTTTGGTTTAGATGGCTCCATTGCTGCCTGAGCAGCAAATATGCCAACACGTGGACAATCTCACTGAACCCTTACATGCTTCCAAGGTAGGTTTTATTCTCATTTTATACATGTGGAAAAAGGCTCTGAGATTCTTCCATCTGTCCAAGGACACACAGTAAGGGAGACAGACCCAGAACCCAAGCTTTTGTTCTAGAGCCCTCCATGTTCCATAGAACTGCTTAACGCAGCAGAACGGGGTAGGGAAGAAAATTCAACATTTGGGGGGATTTCCCGAGGCACAGAAGCCCATCCCCAGCCTCTATAAACTGCATCATCAGAGCTATCCTGTAGCATATTAGAATCCCAAATGCCTTTCATCTATCTCCTGGCACCTGAGTTAAGGTACCTGATGAGGGAGATTACAAACACACGTTTGGATGAGGGAGCAGCTTCTTGGCATTTGAGCCCCGTCTCTGCCCACACAGCTCCTCTCTGCTGACTGGGCTGCCTCCCCCACATACAGTAGGATGTGTACCTTCAGGAGTTGAGAACACGACTCTGACAGCCTCTCATTGTGCTTGCTCCAGGCTACCATGGCAACAGGTGTTCATTCCAGCAGCTGCTCCACAGCCAGCCTGGCTTTGATCTCTCAAAGTTCTGCCTCAGCATTTGCAAACACATCAGAACCGACCTGCCAGGGGACAGCCTCGAGGCCCAGGTCACCTTAGTCTTGACCTGTGACTCTACACTAACAGACCAACTTGCAAATAAGAAGCTCCAGCTCCACAATCAAGATACTGGTATCTTGGACCAGCTGTGCTTGGGCTCAAGTCGCTCATCTGTAAAATGTGCACGTCCAGCAAAGTGTCTTTCCCAGTTGGGGGTAGTGACTCGTTAGGAGGTATATGAGTTTCCTATTGCTGCTGTAACAAATTAATACAAACTTAGTGGCTGAGAATAAGTTATTTTACATCTCTGGAATTCAGACGTCCAAAACAGGGCAGCAGGGCTGTGTTCTTCTGGAGGCTCAAGGGGAGAAGCCATTTCTTTACCATTCCCGACCGCTGTAGGCTGCCCACGTTCCTTGGCTTGGGGACATCACTCCATCTTCTGCTTCCACTGGGACATCTTTTCTGATTCCACCACTTGTTTTATTGGGAGCCTTGTGATTGGGCCCACTTGGATGATCTCCCTGCATCAAGACGTCTTACTTAACCCATCTGCAAGGTCCATTTGGGGCCATCAATAGACAACAATATTAAGTTTTTGGTGATTAGGTTGTGGACATGTCCCAAGTGGCCATTATGCAGCCTACTACCCGGGTCAGGAGGCCATTTAAGGGGCTGACATTTTTTTCAAATGCCATTGTAAGAAATGCAGCACATGTAATACTTCTGGTTCTGATGTGTAACACTATCATGGCATAGTCACAGAAAAAGTTTGAATCCAAGCCCATTCGTTTCACTATTGGCAGATTGCTTTGTAAGAGAATAAGGCCTCAATGTCCAAAGGATGGCCTTGATGAGAACCGGACAACTTGAAATTTTGACCCTTATCACTCTAGGAAGACTAGAACTTTCACACAACGTCTGTGCGGTTGTTTCCTTCCCCACACCAGGGTTGAATTTTACCATATAACTCTTAAAAGAATTTAGAATCAAAGGTTGTGTTGAAGGTAGAAGGATTCAATATTAAAGACCTACAGTATCACAAGATGACCATGTGTATATAATATTTGGGGGGTTTAGAAAAACCCAGGGGTAGGGCAACTTATAACTGAGGGGTGAAGTCTAAATACTAGAAATATCCATATTTTATTCACCTTCACCATGTACAGGGATTCAGAAATTTTACAACATTTTTCATAACTTCTGGTTTAGATCCAGCCTTTTTCTAGTTGAGGGATACAAATTAATGTCTGTATTCGATATCTTGAATATGATGTGAAGCAGCTATTAGAGCTACAGTGTGAAGCAGACTAGTCATGCTGATGTAATTACAGCCTAATTCAGATGGGGCGCCTCAGGAGGAGGTAACACAAGTGCTAGGTAGTGGGACAGCAGCTCTCCAGGATCAGCGAAGAGGCTTGTGTTCAGCTGTGGAGTCTTAATGAGACCAGGAATATTTTTTTTTTTTTGAAGGGGAGCGGTAATTAGGTTTAACTTATTTAATATATTTATTAACAGAGGTACTGGGGATTGAACCTAGGACCTCGTGCATGTTAAGCATGTGCTCCACCAATGTGCTATGACTTCCCCACCAGGAATGTTTTACTTGCATTCCAGAAAGCTAGAATCTTATAGTATTCCTTTCCTGCTTCCAGAGGAGATTGTTGGTCTTTAATTGGATTGGAAGTACACAAAAGAGAAACTAAATCCCTTAAATTCTCGGGGAAATTGTCTACTTATTTGAAAGAGTAATTTGGGTTAGGAAATACTATGATACCAGATGAACTTCCCCTCTCTACAAGGGAAGGGAAACCAGGTATTCGCAAGGAAATAATGCCAATGATTAGGGGTGAGTTCTTGCCCCCCTCATCTTGTAGGGGTGACTTTTTGTCCCCCTCATCTTGAATATATGTGAATAGAAGGGTGTAAAAGACATTAAAATCACTTAATGCCCCCCGAGAAAAGGGCTGTCACTAAATCCTGTTATTGATTGACTTCTCTGGCACTGCCAGTTTTAGCGGGTGGCGGTGAGAAAAAGCTGAGTGACAGGAATCAATTAAGTCAGAAATATGTTTATTCACATCCACATAGACCAAAGCCTGCACAGGGGATTGTGGAAAGGTACTATATTCTCTAAAGAAGAATGACTGCAAGAAACAGTCCTTGAACTCCATCTAACCTTAATGAGACAGAAAAGCAAGAGGCTTACTTCCACCACTTTATTTGAAAACCCGATTAGTGATTTAACATTATGGTTCTTTTCTTGCGCAGGTAACCGATGAAGCCGAGAGTTCCCACAACGCCTGCTAAGGCAACCACAGCCACCACAGTTTTAAAGGCAACAAAACCAGCAGTCCCATGCCCTTTGGACTCCACAGTGCCTAGAAAGGAAGCAGACATTCCAGTCTTAAGATCGTATTTAAATCAAGTGTAAGTTGAAGCTGAAACCTTACGTGTAAGCTCCCCAGAGAAGGAAGTGAACTTAAACTTCAAAAGGACTCGTCTGGGACGCTTGCAACAGCATAGTCCTACCCCTCCAGCCAAACCCCCCCTCTCCCGACCCCACTCCCACAGCTGGCATTTCCTCCTTGCTTTTACTCCTCTCAGATCAGATGGGCTGACACCCGGAAAGGACCTTACGGTCCCAAGCATGCCGTTTAACATTCTGGCACTGACAGATGTGGTCAGTTGTCCCAAGGGCATGGTCTCTTGCGGGTTGTTGGCTAGGGATTTAAAAGAGCTTAATGACAAGTTCTAGGCCTACAATTAAGACTATTGGGGGTGAGGATATGGGACAACAATAACATTAACAGTAAAGGCTTAAGTTTGGTAGTAACAAGACACGTCTTTGAAACTAAGTCTCACTTTTAGAAATATACCCGTAGGCCAAGATTTAAGATTTCCATCGTGGCGTTAGTGACAAAACTGGAAGTAACACAGACGGAATTCTTTCTAGTTATTAACGGTGAGAGGTCTCTTTGCAGATATAAGATGGCTAAAACAAATAGTTACGGAAGAGTAGGTACCATATATGATCCCACTCGTGGGGAGGGGAGACTTGGGGAAGGGTACACAAGAGACTTAACAGAACCTACTGCTGGGAAGAGACTATTATTCCCGTCTTGTTTCTCATGAGCATGTATTATCTATGCACAATTAAATTTGACAGAAACCCAAGAAGCTGAGTCCAAGAAGTACCCAAGGCTTTAAATCCATACCTCTGAGTGAAGAGCCGTCTAACAGGAGGATGGGGCCCGGGAGACTGACTATCACTTTCTCTTCCTCAGTGGCCCCTGTGGCTGGAGACAGACAGTTTGACCTCTGAGATAATGGACAGTGGTAAGAAGTGTGTTGATGGAATACACAGAGCAGCTCTCTGCGGAGGCCATGCTCTGTATAGTTTTGCCTGCCTTTGCAGGAGAGGCATACACCTTACTGTAAAAGCAGGAGGAACTGTGAAAGAATACCCAAAGACAGAATTTAGAGTCTGCTTAGACTCAGGAAGAGTGACTTGAGAGTCAGGTCTGCAGAGGGTCAGGCTGAAACCCACGTGCAAAAACAAACTTGTCCACAGGACTGATTGAGAACCTGTCCATGTCAGGCTCAACAGGTAATGCCGACTGGGTTAAGGTTTCTTGGACTCTTGGGACTAGGTAAAGAATGAGGTGCTCATTCTTCAGTTCTCAAAGACTGAGGCTCGCTTTAAGCAAACTCATGTTAAGGAGGACTTGAAATTTTTACCTCGTCTGCTTCTAGACGACACAAGGCAATTCACAGAACACAGAGGGGGTTCAGGAGAGAGTTGGTTGCAGATTAAGGCACTGCAATGGAAGTAGACCTGGAGATGGGAGAAGAATTGAGTGGAACTGATGCTCTCACATTTGACCTGTCCCAGGTGACTTGTTAATCACTTACCAAGTGAGGGAACTCCTGGGCCCCTGACACAAAGGCAAAGGTCTTCACGTCAAACCTCTGATAGTGACTAGGATAGGCCACGGAGGAGCCAACTGGATGGAAGGTGGTCCTGTGGTTGTCCAGGTTGTATTCACAGCTGAAAGGCACATTTCAGGGAGGGACATCAGCTACACTCACCCCACGGTCTAACAACGTTTGCTCAAGTTCAGTTACACGTAAAACCTTCAGGAATATTGCTGAACCTTCTACCTGTACATTTTATTTTATTTAATATACCTCTGATCTGGCCTATCCAACATATCCATGAAGTCATGTTGTTCATGCTCGTTTTTCTTTTATGTGTTAATACAATTTAAGTATCGATTTTTTTTTTGCCAGCTAAACTCATCAAGAATTAAGTTTTATGTGTAGCTCTTCAGATGACACTAATTTAACTCTTATTAATCTGAGTGTCTATTATATCCCAGGCAGTTAGCATATGTTGGTAACAAAAAAAAAGGTAGAGACGTGCCCTTTTATATCTTAGATGCTAGCAGAGGGTGGCAGCTGCAAAGTAGTATGTTAGATTGCAGGTAAGCACTAAGGAAAGAAGAGTTAGACCAGGGTCAGGGGGCAGGAGGGTCAAGGTCGCTTCAAAGAGAAGGGGACACTTGCTCTACAGTGGAATTTGACACAACATTGTAAAGTGATTATAAATCAATTTTAAAAATGTTAAAAAAAAGAGAAGGGGACATTTGAAGTAAAACTTTAATGGACTGAAGGAATGAGCTGCATGAATGTGCTGGCTACACACGGTCCTGTGTACCTGGCAGGAGTGTACCTGGAGGTTACAAGCTTAACAGGTTACAACAGCTTCATTTTTTACAACAGCTTTAAAGACAGCTAAGTACAGTGCTACCCAGGTACAGACCCCTGCAGGTGTTGGTCCTCTCCACTTTGCCAGCACACCAGTGGGTGTTGTCACAACTTTAGAGCATCATGGTGTTCGGGTCTAGAATCAGATGGGCATTCAAATCCTACGATTTATTAAATATTACTTTGGGCTAGTTATTTAAGCAGCAAGCTTGGGTTTCTTCATGAAGTGAAATGACCTGTGTCTCTTATGGAGTGAGGTTCAAATGCACGTGGAGGACATAGCACAATGACTATCACAGGGTAGTTATTCAGTAAGTGGATAGGAACTAAGTATTTATTTTCTCTCCAGATAATAGAGGATTAAAGCCAGATTTCCTTGGGAAGGATCCTATTCTTTTAGATTCAAGGGTAATGGGAAAGCATAAATTATTAGATCAAAGACTGGTTGCTAAGAAACAAGGATAAAAATCAGGGCCTTTGATATAGTGCTTCTCTCAAGCCCAAGTGCATTTTAATTCTCTTTACTGGCAGTCTGAGTGATCAGCTGGTCTACTTTGTGTTGAGAGTACATACCCATCCACTACAATATTCCACTGGGGGCGAGAGGCTGGGTCCACAGTGGACGTTGCCCAGCAGTCATCTAAGACCAGCTTGATGTTGGGGTCCGTCCTGTTTAAGACTCTCACTTCTAGGTAAATCGGTTGGCGGAGGTATCTCACCAGAGGGTACTCCTTGTCCCCATACGGCTGCAGGTAGGAGTTATCTGAAATGGAGTAGAAGCCTCTCCAGTTCTCAGGAAGTTGACTGGCCACGAACAGGTGCTTGAGCATTACTAATGCTCTCATCTGGTGGCATCAGAAAGTTCATTTTGCACACTTACCCTATGATCCAGCAATCCCATTCCTGGGCATGGATCTGGAGGAAAGTCTAATTTGAAAAGATGCACATACCCTGATGTTCACAGAAACATTATTTACAATAACCAAGACATGAAAGCAAGCTAAATGTCCATTGACAGATGATTTGATAAAGATGTGGTGCGTATGTGTGTATATGTGTGTGTGTATATATATATGTATATATATATATACACACACACACACACACACAATGGAATAACAACTCAGCCAAAAAATGCATAAAATAATGCTATTTGCAGCAGCATGGATGGACCTGGAGATTGTCACACTAAGTGAAGTAAGCCAGAAAGAGAAAGAAAAATACTATATGATATCACTTATATGTGGAATCTAAAAAACTGACACAAATGAACTTATTTAGAAAAGAGAAACAGACTCACATACATAGAAAACAAACTTACGGTTACCAGGGAGGGAAAGGAGGGGTGGAGGGATAAATTGGGAGTTTGGGATTTGCAGACACTAACTACTACGTATAAAATTAATAAGCAACAAGGTCCTACTGTGTGGCACAGGGAACTATATTCAATACCTTGTAATACCCTATAATGAAAAAGAATATGAAAAGGAATATATATATATTCAGAGATAGAGAGATACATTCAGATAGAGAGATAGAGATACATTCAGATAGAGAGATACATTCAGATATAGATATATAAATATATGAATCACTATACTGTACACCAGAAATTAACACATTGTAAACAGACTACAATAAAAAAGTTCATTTTAGGGAAGAGTTTCCTGAAAGTATTTAAGCAGATGTTTTAGGTTATAATGTCTCACCTGGGTAGGTTTGCAGGGTCAAGGCAAGTGGACCTGGCTTCACTGAGGCCACTGGAGGAGGAAGACTTTCAACACTGCTACTTATTAGCATGTTACTGCTGCTGTAATGGCATCTCACCTGTCATTCTGTAAGAATGGGTGGGTGAGTGTTAAGAATTTTAGGTTAAATGACTGCTTGAGTTTAAACGGGAGCTTAAAAAGTCAAGTAGTGATTGTGTCACACCTGAATTCACTGTCTCTGGAAATTGTGCTTGGAGGAAGATCCACCCAGAGAGCATGTATCTCATTTTTATAGATGACTTTGTCATTCTTGAACTTAAAATTAGAGTAGGGTTAGAGAGAGTGGTTAATCAGTTATCTCAAAAGTAAGTCTTAACTCCTAGCTTAACCCCTTGCTGCTACTAACCTTACGTCTTGTTCCACATCCACTCAGGGGTATGCGAAAGCGTACCAGCCCCTGAGACGGAGCTTTGAAGGTTGGCTGGCAGGAGGAGTCTCCTACCCTGAGGGTATCCAAGTTGAGAGCCGGTTTTGTCTGGTGGCTGTAGACCTCCACGTCCATAAACCCATCCTGAGTACACAGCTCACCTGAAACTAGATGGGGGCGAGAGTTTTTAAAACAATTTGTCTGCCATGGGACTATTGTCCTCTACCAACCTTGAAGTGTGATGAAAGTCTGGATTTTTACCACGAGGCACTAGAATTTGTCGTAAGTCTTCGTTTGGGAAAAACACTTTGATAAGCAGCTTAAATCTTTGTTTGGGAAAACACCTTGATAAGCAGCTTGAGTTACAAGGGGAGACACTTGAAGGTGCCTAGGCACTAGTGAGGTGGCTCTGTATGAGCAGAAGGATTTTTCATCCAAGTGAAGAGGGAGCAGGAGACGTGGGAAGAAGCACCGGGTGGGGCAACAGACCCACGATTATACCCTGATGAGGCTGTAAGTCTAAGCACCTTGTGCCATTATGTCCCTTCCGTCAAGACTCACAAATTTTGAGTGGTTTGAGGGGGAAGCTGAAGCAGCAACTAATTTGTCCTATTTGGCTTGACTTGATACAGGCCAGCGAACTCCCAGGAGCACAGGGCAGAGGCAGTACTGAACAAGAGGAAACACCCACTTCCATATTCTTTGAAAAATTTTCAGGAGTTTGGGGGAAAACTTGTAGTCTCTCTAGTCTCAGGTATGAGGCAATCTTGATTAGATGATGGGCTTGGGCTCCCAACACACAGTAGACCCAGGTTACTAAACATGAAACAGTTGTGAGACCTACCTGTATGTGTATTTTAGAACTAGTATCTTCCTTGGATCTCAGACTAATATTTTCTGATCCAACCAGTCTTTCGTTTCCTCCAAGTATAAGCAATACAGAGTCCGAACTTCTACATACTCTCCCATATGCAAGAGCTAAGGGAAGAAGGATGTAGGGAACCGTTCAAGAAAAGTGGTCTTTACCTATAGAAACTGTTGGTTCACAGGGACACTCAGGATAAATCACCATGGATACAGTCTCCAGTTGAATGTAAAAGGTCAGCTTGAGTGAAGGTAAGTAGAACTGATAGGGTAGGCATTTTTCAGGGAACTGAAATGAAAGAATGTCAGTTAGCAGCCACAGCCTGTTGGGACCCAGAACACTCACAAGAGAGGCAGGAAGGAAATACATTGAAACCTGCAAGGCACACTCCAGACTTAATATGGTCTCCCTTTAAGTCAGAACAAGAGACCCTATCACTTCTCCAGACCAGGATCCTTCTTCTCTTGGCAGGAAATTTATTGCTTTAAACTCATACCCTCAAGGACCCAACACTGTATGTTCTTTGTACTAGGCACTAGAGGTTGAATTAACAGATCAAATTCCAAAGACCGGAATACCTTGCCAAGCCAGGAGTGAGTAAAAAGAACTCTACAAGTGTTATTGCAAAGCACACACCAACTTAAGATTATTCTCTGGTATCCCTGACAATGCTCTGGTGTCCCTGGCAATTGTACCAGTTGAGATCCAGCCTCAATGTGGACAGTTGGGGGCACCTGTTTGAATCAAGCTGCCCTGTGTTAATAGGGCATAAGATGTTCATCATTATTTGATAGAAGTTTGTACTGTTTAATGAATTAAGAAACTCAGGAAAACTAGGAAGAATTCCATTACAGTTAAACAGGCTTGGTGTTCGAGAATGAATTTCAGTTACTTGAGAATTCACTTACGCAAGGTTTTCAAATGAGGCCTTCCTAATCTTGAATATTTTACACCAGCAGTTAGACTTTATGGACAAGTCAGCATTTATATCAGGGTGGCCTGAAAAGCTATGCTTCAGTCATGCTTCCATGAAGTTCAGTGAATGATAATGGAACATACTTTTGTTTTGAGAAGAGTTTTGCTGAAATGCAACCGCAAGCCATTTGTTGTTTCTGTATCAATCCCATTGTGGTGCAGCTGGCTCACATCAATAGTCCTATTTTCAAAGCTCACAGATTTTAACTTCCCAGGAAACTCTGGTATGGTGAGAGTCATGTGTGTGGCATTACAGGTTACAGGATCTAGAAGGAATGAGAGAGGGATCAGCTTTGATTAAGCCCCTAGGACAATGTCTCCCATACCTGGAGTTGCCCCTTCCTAGGCCCTTACCTGACATACAAATGATTCTTGATGATAAGATGATCGTCTGCCCAGGAGATACATGTGTGAGCTTCAGGGGTACCATGTAGAGATGACTGTTACCTTGCTGAGGAGAGGCGTTTTCAAAGACATTGGTTGATTTGAATTACTTTAATTTGTAACCAATGTTAGAATAATAATCAGGGTAAACATACTCAACTATTGGGCGTTGTTTTGGCTCAAGTAGAATTTAGGCATTTTGTCCAATAATTGTTTGACAGGTGCTCTAGTTTTAAAATTTTGTACTTTATAATATCTGATAAGGTAGTACCTACTGTAGCTGATCATTTCTAGGTAGATATGAGCTCTTGTTTTATGACTATTTTATGGTATCAGCATTCAGAGAGAATGTTTAAGATTCAGCAGTCTGTTTATACTCAGTGCACAGCAGGACTGTTGTTAGAATGGCTGACATTAGAGCACGTAGGTACCAAGACCTGTTCTAAGTACTTTGGCACATTAACTCATTTAACATAGTACCTTGATTGTTGGCCCAAAGAGCACCAGTACCTACTGTAAACACAGCAGAGGACAATGATAAAACAGAACATCTTAATTTATAAAGGAATTTTGTAGTACCCTAGTTCTACAGTGTGTAGTACAGTTAGATCTCTGGGGAAGAGGGAGAACAGATTGAAGTAAGGACCTCATCTGTTTTGTTCTCGTTGTTATCTTTAGTACTCAGACAGTACTTGGTGCATAGTAGGGATTGAGATACCTGTTGAGTGAGTTGTATTCTCAATTTGAGGACATGTTTGAGATCATGCTTGGATTTAGAAATTTTGACCTGTGCCTGGGTGGTGGTATTAAAAAAGGTTCACACCCACCGAGTAGTGAGTCACTCCAGTGGCATGGAATGACACTTGGACGTTCATCTTCTGGTTACCAATCAGGAGATTATATCCTTGCATCATGGCCTCTTGAAAGGTCAGAGTTTGGGCTCTTTTACCATCACCAACTGTAATGGTCCATCCCATCCGAGGTTTGGATTCCTAAAGTCAAAAGCTTCATTTAGAGGGATGATGCTCCCCTTGACTCCAGGACTATTGTCTGTTTAATATTTTGATGAGGATTGAAGTTATGTCACCTTTAATGTAGAACTAAAGTTTACTTAGGCTTGTAATTTAAAAATAACTTCCATACCGTTCTTGCGGCTGCATTTTCATCAGCCATGCCAGGAAAAAAGTGAAAGGTAAACTGGAAGACAAAAAGATGATGTGAGGTTTTGGTTTGGAGAAGGTTGCTGAAGTCATGTTACCTGACAGTATGTGGAAAACACCCAGAGCAACTGCAGTGTGGTTCTGTTACACCACAAAGCCTGGCTGTTGGATGTCGTAGAAGCATGGGAGCAGGCATGAATCCTAGAAGTGCCCTTAGACATCATTTCCTCTTTGAGCTTTTGATACCAAAAGGCAATTGGTGGGAATACAATAATAGTAGGACACTTTTAATACACCACTAACATCAATGGACAGATCTCCCAGACAGAAAAAAAAAAAAATCGATAAGGCAACAGAGATCCTAAATGGCACTATAGAACAGTTAGACTTAAATTAATATTTTCAGGACATTATATCCAAAAAAACAGTACACATCCTTCAAGTGTACATGGAACATTCCCTAGGATAGGCCACATACTCTGACACAAAACAAGCCTCAACAAATTTAAGAGGATACAAATTATTTCAAGCAAGTTTTCTGGTCATAACAGCGTGAAACTAGAAATCAATCACAGAAAGAAACAAACAAAAAATTGCATGGAGACTAAACAACATACTACTAAAAAACCAGTGGGTCAATGATGAAATAAAAGAGACAATTAAAAACTCCCCTGAGACAAATGACAATGAAAACAACCACACAAAATCTGAAATGGAGCAAAAACAGCCTAGGAGGGAAGTTCACAGCAGTACAGGCCTTCTTCAAAAAACAAGAAAAATTTCAAATAAACAAGCTTACCTACCACCTAAAAGAACTAGAAAAAGAACAAACAAAAGACAGTTGGAAGACCTAAGCTCCCTTCCAGTTGTAAGTTGAGATACTAGATTCTTTAATTTACAGCTTTTCACTATGTTCATAGAAATCAAGTACTGTGTCGAGCCATGCAGTTCCGTTATTGTTATAATAAAGTATGAATATTTTTGTTCATTGTTGATGTTAGCCATGTTAGACTATAAAGTCCATGGGCTTTTTTGCTCATTTAGTCTATCCTAGCATCTGGCATAGGGCCTGGCACATGACAGGTATCCAACTGGTCAAGCGACTGATTGCAGACACCAGTTGAATCCTTTTTTATTGCTAGACATGATGTGCTGAGCACTGTTATCTACTTTCTCAGTCAATTCTTAAAGCCATTTTATGAAGTGTGAATTGTCCCCCACTTCAGACTTGGAAACAAATTCTCAATATTGTTCGGAAATCAGTCAATCCAAAGCCACACAGCAAGTCAGTGGTGAATACAGGATTGCAATCCTGATCCTGTTCTGAAGCCCAGCTCTGTCTAGACCACATTTCCCCTGCAGTAGCCAGATGAGAAGGCAGTCAGCCTGCTTCACTCACAGACATGAAATCCTTCGTGCAGACAGTGGATCCTGAATGCCGCTCATGGCTGTCTGCTTGCATCACTGGACAGCTGACCTGATACATGAGGCCATCTTGTCTTAAAACAGCAGTGTTGTCCGTGAGTTTGATGGTCATCTGGTGCTGGCCAAGCTGTAGAAAATGGCATGGTAAGAACAGAATGCTAGTGTTTAAGTGAGAAAGGGAATTCCAGAATACCATCCGACTGACAAAACCCTTAAAGTTTATCAGTACCCCAGGTTCTAGAATATACCTCATTCCTTTACCAGGAGACTCTCTAGCTAGCCTCTTTAGATATCCAGGAAAGACGCATACATTGGCAAAGAACAGTCCTTGAGTGTTAGAGCTCAGGGTCCAGTTTTTATTTTCTTCTTACATTGATGTCTGAGTAGCAAGTTACTGGTTGATTTGGGGCCTCTACCAAAAGATTCAAATACAGTTATTGAGCACCTATGTAGCAACCATTGTGCTGGGTCTGGACAGAGCCATTTTGCTATTTCTCCTGGCCCAGGAAACTCACCAGCCTAACGTAGGGGTTAGCCAACCTTTTTGTTGTTGTTGTTAAATGCTAACATTTAGACTTTGTAAGCCACATACGATTTCTCACACGTTTTAAAAACGCTAACAAAAACCATTCTTAGCTGGAGGACCATCACACACACAGACCATGGGCTGGATATGGCCATTCACAGATTGTAGTTTACTGACCTCTTATCTAAAGGAATGCATCTTTAAGCTTCCCTGAAGCTGGGAAGGGCTGTTTTAGAGGGGAGCGTTTTAATTGCTGGAGATCTTCACTATAGAGTAAGATGAAGTAGCCTATTAAGGCAGGCAGACTTCTAGGACACATCCCAGACCTATTAAGTCATCAACTCAATGAACTAATTCAGTGCTTTAAGTTCCCTAAGTGATTGTTTGCACACAAAAGTTTGAGAACTACTTAGATTGCTTTTATTGGGCAGTACTGTTGCTTGACAAGAGGAAATCCTCCTGTTCAGCTGCTGCGTGCCTTCCAACACACGTTTTTACAGCAGGGAGTTACCGGCATTCTATCTGCTGGCACCGAAAGAGCTTCCTCTTTCCCATGCGAGTCACAGATCAGGATAAATCACATTTGATTATTTATTGTGCCCAGGTGCTATGCCAAGACCTTCATCTGTATTGTGTCATTAATCATTAAATACCTTATGGAGAGGCTATCAAAATCCATTTTCCATTGGGCAAGGAGAAGCTAACTTGCCCAAGATCGCACCTAGATAGTGTCAGAGTCAGAGAGCAAGACCGAGGCCTCCACTCCAGGGTTTCTCAGCCTCAGCACTGGCATGTTAGGTCTAAAATGTCTTTTATGGGAGGCTGCTGTGTGCCAAGGAGGCCACTTAGCAATATCCTTGGCTTGTACCCACGAGATGCCAGTAGCTGCCCTTCCCCTCTTCTCCCCACCAGCTGTAACAACCAAGAGTGTCTCCAATTATTGCAAGATCTTCTCTGGGATGATTAAAAAAAAAAAAAAAACAACCCTCCCTGATTGAGAGCCTCTGCTCTATCCCAAAGCCTTAACTCCTACATTGCTACTTCCCAAGTCACTCCTCAAACAATTACTTACCACTCTTTTGGTACAGGTTTCATATGGGGCCTCCAGGGTAAGCTTTTCTGGGTCCAGAACATAAGTACAGTTCAGCATTTCAAGACCAAGGGGATCTACAGAAGTGAGAGCAGTTTAGACAGGAGATGGCCAGTAAGTACATTCCAGTGACATTGAGTCAACCAAAGCTGCATAGCCAAGACTGCCAATCCATTTCTAAGGTCTGTCAGTCACTTCACTTTTTATTTTCCCAGCTGGGTGATATAACCCAAGCTCTGACAGATGCTGTGATTTGAAGCTAGAAGTTTCCTAGGGGATTCTGAGATAAGACAGATTTCCAAGGAAAGATTTCCAAGGAAAGAGAAGGTCTTCCACTCTTGGAAGCATCACGGAATTCAGTGAGCCTGTGTATCATGGGATTTGGACACCAACTGCTCCAGAGTTTGTGTGCTCTGCTCCCCAGAAAAACGGAGCCAGCCTTGAGCCAAGGCTTTCTACTAAGTAAGTCCAAGATGAAATAATAATAGACGTTACTTACCCACCACAGATGTGTGCCATGTCTTGTTGGCAAGAATGCTTGGAAACTCCACTGTCATTCTATTTTCATGGCAAATGACAGAGCCTGAAAGAGCCAAAGAAGCACGTGGGGCATCTTTGAACAACAGGAGGCATGACTCCCATGGAAGTATAATAAGGGACCTCGTCTCTCCAACAGGCATCGGGGAAGATACCAGTTGGGAGAGGCAAAGCTTGTCCCCCACTCTTGGGGAGCTTACAAAACTGGTAGAAAAGACAAAACTACAATTCAAGATACCAAGAACTGTAAGGAAGTTATCAATTAAGTGCCTAGGGCTTTCTAAAATACTCCAGGGATAAGCCTGGATTGGGGTTAACAAGCACGCCTGCAGGAACCAGGCTAGAACCTTGTCAGGGAAGGCTGATGGAGATGGGGATGGTAGGTCTGTGAAGAAATGGAGAAAAGTTTTGGCTAAAGATTTTTTTCAATTTGAAGTTTAAAAAGTGTCCCCAGGTAAGCCTAAGGACACACTTTTTAAAAGACTAAACAATCTGTTTATAACCTGCCACTGTGCATCCTTTGGTTCAGGTGAAAGGATCAAAAAACTCACTGCAAGTGGAACAGCTCTGATTTTGTCTGTTCCGTTGATGCTTTCCTGAAGCATGAGTATGTGTTTGAAGAGGAATGCTACTGGAGATAGGGGCTTAGTGTTGTGGTTTGCTGTTCTGTGGATGCCATAAAGCTTGAGGTAGGGAGGGAGTAGAAAGTAATGCAGATGCTTTTGCCATTTCATTTACTTGGTAGAGCAAGTGATAGGCAAGCAATGGAAAAAAAAAAAAAAAACTAGGGATTTGATCAAGGTAAGAAGGAGACTGAGTGAAGATTGTCTAACCCATGTTTGTGTTTCTTGGCCATTTAGTCATCCTAGCTGCAATCTGTTCCCTTACCTAAGAGGCCTACCTGGGAAGTCGTGATTCACCAACTGATTAACATCTACTGAGTTCACCGAAGTCAGAAGGGCGAAGAGTAGAGAAAGGGACCTGTAGGTGATGGAGGGCACGGGGGAGAGCGTTAAGGAGGAATAAACTCCAGCAGACATTGACTTTACAACCCCTCCCTTCTGCCCCCAGAATGACTCACCTCCAGTCTGCTCTGAATCGGCTTGAGAGTCTCCTACTGTCTGCTCTCTGCCTGGACGCCATGACCAAAGGCACCACCCAGTCAACCAGGCAGAGGGCTCGGCTGCTCTGCGCTTTTACAGCAGGAAGCAGGACATGCCCCCGCCCTCTCCCCATTGGAGACACCTGAATCTTCTCCAGCCTTCTCAGCTGAGAGGAAGGGGTTTGGGAAGGAAAAGGCTTTCTGGAAGGCCTGTGAAAAATAGAGCTCTGCCCCTCCTGACGTTTGCTCCACCAGCTGCTCTGCAGGTCAGCCATGAAACCAGCGTTCCTTGAAACTGGCTCCTGCTGAATAAATTGGTGTTTTTCTCAAAACACTGGGAAAAATTAAGATCTCTAAATCTTTACAACTCATATGTAGAGTGAAGGAGTGTGGTGGGATTTTTTTTTAATTTAATTTTTATTTTTTAAAAATATTTTTGATTACTTACTTAATTAATTTATTTATTCTATTTATTTATTTTTTAGGAAAGAACAGCTCTTGTTCCCACTATCTTTAAGTAACAACCCTTTCAAGTTACTGCTGGTCTTCTGGCTATTGTGGACATCACCTTGGCAAAGGGTATGAAGAAATACTTTAAAAAAATGGACAAAGCATTATTTTCCCTCAAGGATAGATTTTAAGCTTACTTTTTTTTTTTTTTTAAAATGCAGAGAATTACAGAAGGATATAGAGAAAAGGAAAAAGTCATCTAAATTTTATCACTGCTCATACTAATAATACGTAACTAATAGAATGTAACTTTATGGTCTTTTTTTACGAACACCATGCATGCTTAAAAACAACCACCACCACCTGGGATCAAAGTATAAATTATGTTTGTCTGCTTCATATGTCATGGACATTTTCCGTATCAAACAAAAGGTCTCTATGACCATTTTAAAGATTTCATAATACTCAATGTCTAGATAAATTGGTGTTTAACTGTTCCCTAATGATGGACATTAAAATAGCTTCCAATTTTTCATCATTATAAGCAATAATTTGTTGGACATTCTTGTACATTTCCCTGGTTAACTCTCAGGAAAATTTCCTAGAAGTAGGAATTCTGGGTCAAAGGGAATAGTGATCCAAATTAAGAATATCATACTGGGTTACAATAGGGAGTTTACAGGTGGGGAAATTGAGAAAAAGCAACTTGCCCAAGCTTTACCATCTGGGTGTCAGGGCCAGGGTCAGATTGAGAACTCAGATTTTCTGAGACTTAATCAACATCTTTTCAGCACCTCTCACTGTTCTTTGAGACACCTTGCTGTCTGCAGTCCATGCTCCATAAGAGGTGATAATGCTCAAATTCTGTGCACATAGGGAGGGTGGCATTTGCAACGATTGATTTATGTGTTGTTCTTTTTATGATTTATGTCTTTGTGATGTAACTTGAGGAGTAATCTTCATTCCCTGTTACAGGTGTCTGAAATACTGTTAGTCAGTGTAGAGTTTCCCCTACCTTCCTCTATCAAAATGATCACCTGGGGTTCTGGTTAATCTGGATCCCACCCAAAAGCTACTGAATCAAGCTCTCCAGGGGAAGGGCCTGGGGTATGTTTAATAAGCAAGGTGAGTCCTATGCTCAGCGAAATTTGGGAAATACCTGGAGGGAGGAGGTAGGCAGGAAGATGAGTGATGCCAGTGGTTAACTTAACTTCTTTATGGGAATCAGTTGATTAGATTATATCCCAGTGGAATGGAGAGAGGGAGCGAAATCCAGGATAAGCAGGTTTTTGGGGGTAGAGATGGTGAAAGGATTTAGATTCTTTAGCAGGAACATGACAGCAATAGTTACTCCTAAGCATTTTTTCCAAAAGTGGCACCTTTTCTGATAAGGGTGATGAATACACCAGAGATTGATTTCATTTGCCCTCCCTGACCTAGCCAGTGCTGTGCTCGGTACAGTCACGGAACCACTAGCTCAGGCCCATAAGAATCAATGCTGCATAAGTACACAAGGATGCTAATAGTTTGGTGTAGCCAGCCTTGAGAATGAGAAAGACATGGCCTCTCCACAATAAGATGGTGTCTCATACCACTAGTTAGGAACAACTAAAATCTTTACAAAAATGATAGATCCTCAATATTTTACTAAATAAACAGTAGGATCTCTTTCATATGTATGTTTTCCGCATTCTTTTCAATGAGCCTTTTTAAGGGTGCTTATAGCTACAAGGTGCTCCCTCTCTTCTGTGACTGCCCTGGTCTCCACCTGACTTATGAGGTCACTTCTCAGCTGCTCCTCACCAGGCATTTCTTTTTTTTTTTTTTTTTTTTTTTTTTTTTTTGAGAGTTTTAGATTGCTATGCAAAACAACAATGCAATGCTGTTGCCTCATTTGGGCAGGTGCCTTCCTTAGTTTCTGAAATGCAGTTCTTATGAACAACAGTTTCTAATTCTTAAATTCTAATCCGGTTGCCATATTTTCCACGACAATTGCAAAAATATTCATTGAAGATGACCTAAATGTTATCATCAGAAGATGGTTAGATAAATTCTGGAATACTCTTCAGGTACTAAAATAACCCTGTGGATTCAACTGGATATATGAACACTGATATTAAAGACATCCACAATAAACTGGAGTAATGGAGCTGCATAATTAGTATGTTTTCATATTTTACTTTAAAAAAAGAAAAGTGAGAAAACTATGTTGTCTATATATTGTGTCTACATACAGGCATATAATGCATGTTTGCATTTATATACTGGGGAGCTAGCACATTACACAGAGGAGGAGACAGTGCAGGTATCCAGGCAGCCCATCCCAATCCAGCCATGCTAGACATTGACAGCCATTGCCTGTTCTGACTTGTTTGTGTTCTTGCTGTACTCATTATAAATATGTGTTAGGTATCATCCCTGGAATAGGAATAGGGAGATGGGATACATGCTTTTTTAAAAACTTCATTCACTTCTTTTTTTATTTTTTATTTTATAAGTTGAAGTATAATCAGTTTACAAATGTGTCCATTTCTGGTGTTCAGCATGATGTTTCAGTCAGACAGATACATATGTTTATTTGTTGTCATGCTCTTTTTCATTTTTGGTTACTACTAGATATTGAATGTTGTGCCATATGCTATACAGAAGGAACTTGTTGTTTATCTATTTTATATATAGTAGTCAGTATCTCCAAATCTCAAATTCCCAATTTATCCCTTTCCACCCACTTTCCCCCTGGGTAAACATAAGTTTGTAAGTTTCTGTTTCTGTTTTGTAAATAAGTTCATTTGTGTCTGTTTTTTTTTTTTTTTTAGATTCCACATATGAGTGATATCATATGGTATTTTTCTTTCTCTTTCTGGCTTACTGCACTTAGAATGACAAACTCCAGGTCCATGCATGTCGCTGCAAATAGCATTATTTTATTCTTCTTTATGGCTGAGTAATATTCCATTGTGTAAATACTTACCACAACTTATTTATTCAGTCATCTGTCAATAGACATTTAGGTTGTTTCCATGTCATAGTGCTGCTATGAACATTGGGGTCCATGTATCTTTTCAAATTAGAGCTTCCACCAGTTATATGCCCAGGAGTGGGATTGCTAGATCATATGATAAGTTTATTTTTAGTTTTTAAAGGAATCTCCATACTGTTTTCCATAATAGCTGCACCAAACTACATTCCCACAAACAGTGTAGGAGGGTTCCCTTTTCTCCACACCCTCTCCAGCATTTATTGTTTGTGGACTTTTTAACGATGGCCATTCTTACTGGTGTGGGGTAAAACCTCACTGTAGTTTGATTTGCATTTCTCTGATAATTTGTCATATTGAGCATTTTTTCATATGCCTATTGGCCACTTGTATGGCTTCATTGGAGAATTGCTTGTTTAGGTCTTCTGTCCATTTTTGGCTTGGGTTTTGTTGTTGTTGTTAAGTTGTATGAATTGTTTATATATTCTGGAAATTAAGCCCTCTCAATAACTTCTTTCACTTCTGTATTGATTGAATTGTCTTGCTGATAAATAACCAATTAAAATAATTTAAAAATGATAACAGTAAATCTGATTTGTATATGAGTGAGCTATAGAAGCTATAGAATGAAATGCCCATGAATTCGACCTTTATAGTATAAACGTATAGGTGAGTGGATCTGGTTCATGAGGCTTTCAAAGTCCAACTTCCTATTATAAAATGAAGAAACTAAGCCTACAAGGTTTTGTGACTTGCAGCAAGTTAATAGCAGATCCAGGGAGAAACCAGGTCTTCTGATGTCTACTCCCAGGCTTGTTCTATGATTCAAGAATCCATTTGAATTTCTGGGTGCATGTGTGTAAGGGGGTGTTTCAAAACTCCATGCTTCACTCGCAGTTCATTTAACTTTAAAAGTACAAGATGGCATTAATAAGAATTTACCAGTATTAGATGCATATGAAATATAACAATTTCTATCAGTTATGCTAATATAGCTTAAAATAGCTTTCAAATATCAAATATGAATTTAAGTTGGAAAAATGAGATAGATGTTAATGAGAATGTTCTTGAACATTACATGGTACTTCCTTTACCTATGAAATGTAACTACACAATGTTTATGTCATTTTTCCACTTTGGATCTCTAGACAGATCCAAATTGAATGTGCCTTGTAACTAATGGATTCAAAGAGAACTAGGACAAGAACAGAAACAGCCTCGTCAAACTGTTAATGTAAAGATAAGAAAGCTTAGTTAAATGAATGACAGACAAGGCTCAGAAGTTCTAAATAAAAACTCATTTACATACAAATATCAACACAGTTTACTCCATAGCTAGTGTTGCAGAAAAGCATGTGACAGCTCAGTGTTATAGCTCAGGGTTACAGCTCAATGTTACAGCTCAGTTGTGACAGGAACCTGGATTCGGAAGAGAGACCAAGCAGCACTCGGAGAGTTGGAGAACTCAGGTTTATTACGTCAGCGGGCCCAGAGGAGTTAACGCTCCAAGCTCTGGACTCCGTCTGTAGGTTTACACAGGTTTTTATAGGCTACCAGTCTAGACTTTGCAACATTTTGTAACATCATATGCAAATAAGTTATAATAAAGGTGACTAATTAGGAACAAGCTTTGTAGAAATGGACCACTCAGGAGTGAGAGAAATGGACCAATCAGGAGTGAGCTCCATGCAAATGAAGTGCTATAAATGGATCCAATCAGGAGTTAGCACAGGGAACCAATAGAATTTTAGGGGTAAGTTCTACTTTCTTAGAAGTAAGCTGTTTCAGAGGCAAAAAGCGAGATAATGCCACCAGGCCAGGGAACCAGATGATGCTGGCAGGGGGTTAGTGGCCCTGCCTGGGGGATCTGCTAGTCTTTTTCATGGGGCTTCCCACCTCACTAGTAGCTAGGGTAATGGTTGCCACAGAAGTAAAGAAAATGCTTCCTTGGCAATACAGCATAGTCCTTTTAGTTGGTATAATATTAGATGTTAAAGTTCTTAAGGCAATGTGGCAGATCAGTTGTAAAGGTCCCAATCTTCCATCTCTCCCTGGACTCCTATCCTTTGCAACGTGATTTGCAGTTAGCCTGGTCCCCCCCCCCCCGGCCCCCCGCTCCTCCTTCCGCCTGAATCTGGCTGGCCTTGTGACTTGCTTTGGCCAAGAGAATGAGATGAAGTGATGGTGTGCCAGTTCTGAGAATAGGTCCCTTGAGGCCTGTACACATATGCACACTCTCTCAGCATTCTGCATTCACCATGAGAACAAACCCAGGCTAGCCTGCCAGATGATAAACAACCACAAGGAGCAGAGACAGGTCATCTAAGCTGAGGCTGTCCTAGAGCAGCCAGTCCCCAGCCAACCCACCAGTTGACTGCCGATGAATGAGTGAGCCAAGCCAAGATCAGCCGAGCACAGAGGAATTGACCAGTTGACTGTAGACTTGTGCGCTAAATCAATGCTTATTGTTTTAAGCCACTTAATTTTAGGTGGTTTATTAGGCAGCATAATTGTGGCAATAGTTGTCAGAGACTTTTATTTAGAATTCCTATTTCAAAATGAGCCCAGCTATAAATTATGAAACTACAGATATTCTGCTAGGGAGCAATCTATGAAACTGTGAAGCCTCAAAGGAAGCAAGAGGACCATTTGTGCTGGTGCAGAAACAGACTGCCTTTGAGGGGTTTGCTTTCTCATGGGAGAGAACAAATGACTACTTATGTAACAAATAAACCCTAAGCATAGATATGCAAAATTAAATACACGCAGGCATATTCTCTCCTGTCCAGCACCCTTTGCTCTTCTTTTGGTAGTAACATCATGATGGGCTTTAGGGAACTCTTTCCCGTTCAGTATAATCTTGGTGAGACTTTCAGTCAGGCTGCCTCCTTCACCCTTTGGACAAGGGGTGGGCACATGACTGAAATTAATCAAACCGTGAAATTTGAGTCTCCATCAGGGTAACACGGGTTGAAGCTCAACCCATTCCCTGAAGGGTTGTCTCTTACTCAAGTAACACCCAGCTCTGTTAAATCTCCCTTCACTAAATCTCTGTAATCCACTGCTCCTTCTTTGGGTGCTCCTGCAGGTTTTATAATACACATCTTTATTATTCGCATCTCACACAGAGTACTGGAGAAGAGTAGGTGGTCCTCAGAAACTCTGTGGTTTGATGAGTCTCTGTAGGAAGGAGGGAAGGGAATTTTTGTTCGTCCACCGTGTATAGGTCCTGTGCTGGACGCTGATGCATAAACATTCAAGGTAGAAATAAGAAAAGGAAATGAAGGCTTCTTGAGGTGAATTTCCCCTCCAGCTGATAGCTACTAAGTAGAAAGCTGTTATGGACTGAATGTGTTTCCCTCAAAATTCATATTGAAGCCCCCACCTCCCACCATCAGAAAATCCTAGGTACCTCAGAATGTGATTATATTTGGAGCTAGGGTCTTTACAAAGGTGATTAATGTAAAATGAGGTCATTAGGATGGGCTCTAGTGCAATATGACTGGTGTCCTTATAAAAAGAAGGAATTTGGGCATGGACACATGCAGAGGGAAGACAATGTGAAGACACAGGGGGAAGACGACCTTCTACAAATCAAGGACAGAGGCCTGGAACAGATCCATCTCACAGCTCTCAGAAGAAACCAACCCTGCCAACACTTTGATCTCAGACTTCCAGCTCCCAGAACTATAAGAAAAAAACAATTCTGTTGTTTAAGTCACCCACTTTGAGGTAATTTTTAATGGCAGCCTTAGAAAACCATTAGCAATTCCCAGATTGAAATACAACTCTGTGTGACTATAAAATATCTACTCTTCTTACAGAATCTTAAGGTGGAGGGTTAAAAATAAATAAAAGCCAGGGCCCAGTTGTCGTTCTTATTATTGAAAAGAAAAATGCAGAGGAAAGAGAAGAATGGTTGAGGAAATAAGTTGATTATACATCTATGATTGACTTAAAGAAGGGAGAGACTTTCTCCCTTAATACTACTAGTGTTACCACTTCTACTTCTAAAACTACTACTGCAGGCTTACATTCATTGAGTACTGACTGCATACCACATCATGTGCTAAGTGTCTTACAAATGTTAACTTAGCAGTTACTTGCAATAGACCTGTGACTAATAATTGGAAAAATCCCATTTTTATTTTACTGATGAGGAAACTGAGACTCAGAGAGAATTAGCCCAAGTTAATGGAGGCTCTAGTTGCTGACTTAGGAGTCTATGTTCTTAACCATTACTGTACTCTGGTTTTGTTTCAACACAACGCCTGGCATTCACATGTGCTGGTCTTCCCAGTCCAACTGTCAGCTTTGAGAGAGTTGGATGGTTTTGATGGTATATGATAATCTGCTAAAGGGTGCTTTAACACACCTCCCTTGTGGTAGATTCTGCCATCTTGAAACAAAATGACAACTAGTGTAGGTTTTCCAGTGATCATCGTTCCTAAAGCTTTTATAGAATTTAAGCTTTGGGTGAGGACTCACGTCATATGATTATGTTGACTGAAGTCTTTAATTCATAAAACCAATAATTAATTAGGAAGGGGAAAAGGCCTAAGAAAAAAGGAAATTTGTCCAGCTAACAAAGTCAGTTGATTCAAGTACAGAATTTAAAATCATAGCTCCTGCTTAGACAATCTAACGTTCACATTTTAAAGAATTTGTTTTTGGAAACCTTTATAAAACTCTCCACTGTTACAATGTAATGCCATCTGGGATTTAGCATTTATAAAATGTGCAGTTAAGTGATGCCAAGAGATTCTTCATGCAAACCAGATGGTACAATAACAGATCTGTCTATTTTTTCTGGCAGAAAAAATAGGGCTTTGAGTGGCTTGAAACTTATGTGAATAAATTAAGCACAATCAATACTTCAGGGACATTACAATTTCAACCATCAACTTACCCATTTAAATATTTTCATAAATGTTTTCATTTGGAGAAGAAAAATCAAAAGGGAAGACAATGGTGTCTTTCACTGCTTCATGTTTGTATTTAACAGTGTTTCTAAGGAAAACACCAATGACCTTCAGTGTGGAAAAGAATATATTCTCTGTATTTTGAGAGTGATAATATATGTTTAAATGAGAAGCAGGATTGTTGAAATCTCTTTTGAGTAGGAAAAATCCACATAGAACAGGTTGAATAGTTTTATTACAGTGATAGAGGAAAAAATACACAAAATGACATTTCTGAACGATGCATTTGAGAATGTCTTTACCGCAACAGATATGTTTCCATAAACTTGTTTGGCACATACGGTGGTATGTTAACTGGTTCTCCCCTTGCCTGATTCCTCCAAGTTTTCTGGGTAACAACAGGGCTTTTGTAATTCCCTTTATTTTCATTTACTTTCTGTTATTGCTTTTATGTTCAATAGAATTCCTAATAAGATACTCATTATATGAAGTAATCTTGTTAAAAGCAAATGTTCCACTTGGAGCTTTTCTTTTTCCTTATTATTTCCAGTAAAGTGCTTCTCTGCCATACAAGTGAATTTCCCCTGTAATTAGATGTGAATAGCTTTGAAGAACAAATAATGTCTGCTTTTGAAAGCCAGACCTCTTGGAGTGCAGGGGGAGCAATCTCGTTAATAAAAATATGGGCTGCACAAACTGTTGAGTTTCTTTCCCAAATAGCAGTGAATGGGAAATGCAGAACCACAAGGGTGAAGTTTGTTTTCCACTCGGCTGGCATTGGTTTTTCCTGCAGTGGACTAGAAGTATCAACTACCACTAGTCTTTGTCCTTTCTGTTCCTCTTCCTGAGCAAGGGAACACACAGGACTCCGTTTTATAGATGGGTCAGAGTCCTAGGTTAGTCCTCTATCCAAGTGCTACTTGGCCAGGATTGCCCTCAAGGTATATGGGACTCCTGGTCAGACGACCCAGCTGTTAGGTATCCACAATTAAACTAAGAGAGGTCACAAAATTATAAACACAACAATAAAGGGTTGCAAATGGCCTTGCTCAATGGGGAAGAGGAGACCGTTTGGTGGGAGAATCTCTCCAAGTGTTGCCCCTGGGAAGTGGTTAACCCTGTTATCCTATGAGTCACTGGCAAAAAGAAGTGGTGTCTCTGCACAAGGGCTCTCAAATTTAAATTCTTGGGGATTTTGTTAATAGGTTGAGTTTCTAGAGTTTTAGGGAAACAAAGGAGGAAATAGAGCCTACCTCTCTGAACCTAAGTGGCAGCCAGAGGGGTGTGGGAATCACTTGCAAGCAGTTTCTCTAAAGTTATACTAACATTGCAAGAGTGTAGGGAGGTGTGGGCGGCAGGACTGGTTCCAGTAGGAAGGTTGATGGGGGCCTTGACTTGCTAGCTAAATAGAATGACCCAAGAGAGGGTCATTGTCACTTAAGTCGGATCCTCAAAGTCTCTGTGTGCATGGCAGGTCTTCTTCTCTGACCTTCCCAGAGTCCAGCAGCATACGGTTGGAATAGACTCACATACTTATTTCCATAAGACCAATACAGTCAGAATATACAGTCAAAAGCCACAATGGCCCCACAATTATCCACAACCCCTCATAAAGAATTAGTGTCTACATTACATGTAAGTCTGTGTTAGTTATTTTCATCAATCTTTGCCCCTTATCATCTCCTACCAATTTTGCTTCCTTTGGGCTTTGGAGAATAAGGAAGTAGATGAACTACTGAGCTATATAGCTCTCTCTTGCTCTCTCTCTCTCTGTTTCCTAAGCCACAATCACACTACTTCCAGTTTGTACTATCACGCTTTATAGTTTTTAAGGAATTTTTATATCATTTCATCTTTACTGTTGTAAGCTTAGGTGATGATGATAGAATTGTGAGCAATCTACCCAATTCTATCCACAAAGAAATGTTGACTCAAATAGATGAAATAACTTGCCCCAGACCATATTGGCTCGACTCTAGGTCTTCTTGCTACAAGTTCAACCCTCTTTCTCAGCCTTATTTTGAAGGGATGAGGTAAGAGGGATCTTTAAGTTCAGAAAGATTTGCTTCTGTTTATCCTGTCCCACCTCCTCCCCATCTATTCTTATTTCAAGGAAAAGTTTTCCCAAGGAAAGGCCAGAGGATGCTAGGATCTTCACCATAAAAACAAACAAACAAACAAAACAACCCTCAGGTGTTTTACCATTTCACAGGAGAGGTTAAGTTAAAGTCACTTAAGTACTACTGGAGTTGAGAAACTTTTCATTCTACTCCTTGTCTTCCACTCGCAGTCCTTCTTCCTCTATAATTGCTCTGTCCTCCTTTTTCTTTGCTTCCAACCTCATTCTTGTCATTCTCCTTCTCTTCATCATTGTTATCATTATTATTATCATCACCATTATCATCTTTATCTGCTAGCAGACTCCTGGTTTGATTGGCACTTAGCATTCTATTACTGTAGAATAGGATATTATACAGTATACTATTAATCCATCTTTAAGAAGCCCTCTCTCACGTTACATATGACTTTCTCTATCAGAGTACATTAATGAATGCAGTTGTGTCTAAATTAGAGTGGCTTGTGCAAAAATGAGAAATAATGTTTCCTTGTTCTCAGAGTATTTACAATCATGTTTGTATATTTCACTTTCTCCAAGCTAAAAAAATTCTTTTTTTTTTAAACAAATACATAGTGCTGGACTGCCCTCCAGGTTGCTTTTACAGCTTCTACTGCTGTTCTCATAGAAACCAAAAAAAGGGAACAAACATTGACCTTTGGAGCTAATTGCTGTGAGGACTCTGTAGATTAAAGCTTTGTACATTTTCAGAGTGGTAAGATAATTTACCTTGGAATAAAGACTTGGGCAAAAAAAATAAGAGCAATAAACTGTTACAAACTTAAAATATATAGCTTCCTTACATCAATTCCATGGACTATTATCCAAACACAAAATTTTAAAAATTTTATAACAATATGGGAAATATTTATAGTGTATTAAAGAGAAGACAAGACAATGCAAAATTATATGTATTTGATAAAAAATAAAAATATAAAAGTTATATCACAAGAGAATATATAAATATTTCATCGGTTGTAGGATAATGGGTTCTAATTTTTTTGGTGAGGGGAGGTAATTAAGTTTATTATTTATTTTTAGAGGAGGTACTGGGGATTGAACCCAGGACCTTGTTCATGCCAAGCATGCACTCTTCCACTTGAGCTATACCCTCCCCCCGGGTTCTAATTTTATTGCTGTATCTTCAGAGAATGTGATCTACATGAAACCTATTATATGATATTTGTCGAGGCCTGCACTGGTTCTGTCAGATGGGCAATTTGTGTAACTGTTCTCTGTGTGCTTGAAAAGAACGTGCATTTTCTATTGAGTGTAGTGTTCTCTATAAGATTGTTAGATAAATCTTTTTAATTATGTTCCGATCTTTTATGTCTTTCCTAGTCTGGTGACAGAGTGTGTGATCAGGTCGTCCACAATACTCTGATTGTTTGATGGTGAGGTAACAGGGTGATAGTTTGGGAATCTCAATCATCAACCTCTGGTTCCAATTGGTCTGGGGTCTACAAGCTGGTGGCTAGTGTGCCGTTAACTTTTTCCACCTATTAAGGGTTTTAGCATCTGCAAAACAGCTCAAAGATATGGCTCAGGATATTATCTATAGCTCTTGAGAAGGAATTGATGGTCTTTGTCTTATGACTAAACTGTTATTATTTTGTCTTGCTGAACTGTTTTTTCTTTGCTTCTATCTTTTCTCACTTCTCTGATTAAATCTGCTTAGAACTCAGAGAAGGCCTAGGAGGCTATAGCTTTTCTATAGACAAGAGGTGGGGGCCTCAGTGGGGGCAGGAATCTGTCACCGGGAAGGCTCTGCAGGGTCCTACTTGGTTTCATGGTAATGGTTATACAACTCTAAATTTAGTAGTGATCATTGAATTGTACACTTAAAATGGGTGAATTTTATTGTATGCAAATTATACCTCAATACAGTGCTTTAAAAAATAGACCTCCCCAGTGAAGTAGACCTAGTTCTAAATTGTTTTGAAATTATTTTCTTCATTCTGTTTCTAGATGACCAATGTTATATTCATGACTTGTTAATGGACATTAAAAAATGTGCCTCAAAACACTCAAGATGAACACAGCAGTCCTCAATATTCAATGTCATGGTCATTCCAGAAAGAAAAGGTCTGAAGGTCAGTGTTGAGAACCTTTCTGGCTGCCTTCCATGGAGGGAGGCTGGAATGAGCTTTGCCCTGTGGTGTGGTTCTTCCTTGTCACTGATTAACCAGGTGTGTAGAAAGGCTGCTTCACTGACATCCTGCTCTGCCTGGAGACTGATATCTGGCCTAGCTTTGGTGAGGAGCAAAAAATGTCCACCCGTTACCACCAAGCTGCTAGTGATAGCTATCTGGAACTTCTGAAAGAGGCTACCAAGAGAGATCTGAATCTTTCTGATGAAGATGGCATGACTCCCACACTCCTGGCAGCCTACCATGGGAACTTGGAAGCCCTAGAAATAATCTGCTGCAGAGGGTAAGTTCAGTCTGATGGTTCTGATTGGAAACTGTTTTCGTTAGAATTTTACAGACAGCAGCAAGATGCAGGGAATTAGTTAAAAATTTTTGTTCTCTTCCCAGTCTGTGTAAATGATTGTCTTTTTAGAGAAAAGGAGAAAATTGCCCAGAGATGCTCTCTTTCCACACTGAGAACCAGCACCTGGGGAGTGATCCCTTATAAGCCACATGCACCGAGATTCTGCACTCTAAGGCACTACTATTTGCCTTGGAGGTGGCAGATATTTTAATTCTATGCCTTTAAAAATCTTTTCCATGACACGTAAATGCTTGACTCTTTAAAAAGAGATCACTGCTCTATTTCATTTTAAGATGTCAACTTTGAAACAAATAATGCGTTTTTATTTTTCCATCTACGCCATTAAATCTCACAGCCTTTTTTAAAAAAAAGTACTCAATCCTAGCGCAAGCTCATGATTCTGAGATGAAATTGCTGGCTTTACAAACTATTAAAGGGACCTTCAGCCTGTCTTAATTTCATTACCTCTCAGGCTGTTAGATACATACATGCACACATACTCCCCCTGCAAATTCTAGCAGAAATTAGCTAGCTCTTGTCCTCTGTTTGTTACTGGAGGGGCTAGACAGTGTTGGCAACTATCACCCAAGAAGGGTAAAGAAAGAAAAAAAGAAAATGTTAAGTAAAGGAGGCAAGTGAATTTATTTCAATCCAATACATATTTATGTATTCATATTTATGTATTCATATTTATACTTATATGTATTTATACCTATCTGCAATGTGCCAGCCATTTTGCTAGCCACTGGGGATGTTGTGTAATTGATAAGAAAGATATGGCTCCTGTCCTCATGGTGATTAGATTTGAGAGAGGTAGACAAATGTCACATATGATAGGTGTTACAAAGAGGGAGAGAGGGGGCACTAAATAAATAACACAGATATCTGTCCCGATCTAGGTAGCGAGGGAAGGCTTTCCTCAGCATTTAAGCTGGGTTTTGAAAGGTGAGAAGGAGTTGGCCAGATCAAGGTGGAAGAAACAGTGTTTCCCCCAGGTGAGAGCACTGCATGCTAGGCTCTGAAGAGGTCGGGGACGGCTGGATGTGGCTTGACTGGGAAGAAGCCAAGTTGTAAGAGACAAGACTGGATCACAAGGGCCTTGTAAACTCTGTTAAGGAATTGACATTCATCCTAAGGGCAGGGGAAGCCACTCTCATGGGTTTGTGCCAGGAAGCCACCTGGTAGGTTTTTGTTCACGAAATTTGCTCAGGCAGTTGTCCAGTGGTCAGAGAAGATGTTCGGGGCTGTTGTCATGGTTGAGATGATGGACAAACTGGACTAGGATAGTGGCAGTGGGAATGGAGAGATGTAGATGCATCCGAGTGGCGATTCGGGTGTGGAATTGATTATGATTCACTGGATGTTGAGGTGGGTGGATAGAGGAGGAGGAGGATCAAGGCTCCGGGTTTGGGCTTCGACAGCTCATGGATATTGGCACCCTTTACTGAAGCAGAGGGGGGACCCTCTTTAGGAAGGACCAAATGTGGTGAGAGTTTCTGAGCTGAACACTGAATGAGGAAGTGAGGGAAGATGATGTTCTCCATTCTTTTTGTTTGATTTGACTTCTGTTTCCCAGACACCACCTCTAGGCTCACCCCCGTCAGTCAGCCTTCTCCAGATTGTGACACTGTATCATCTCTCCTCTTCTTTCTTCACCTACTCAGAGTGTGCCACCTCTGCATAAAGGGCAAGATAGTTCACAGCCAAAGTCAGCTCTTCTTCCCTTTGGAGTTCAATTTAAATGGAAATGCCTAGATGTTCTGTTTCTCTCTCTCCCCTTTGTACGCTTGAAACATTTTTTTTAAGTGCATAGACTATTTGTTTGTTTGTTTATTTATTTTTTTTCCCTTTTCAGTTTTCCTAGGTAGAATTATTACAGTTCGAATGCACACATACATTATATTGCATGTAAATACATTTATACAATATACTGCACATATTTTTTCAGTTTATATATACGTACTGATCATTGTTCCTGAAACATTTTTTTTACCCTATTATTCTACTGGTCTTTATTTATCACAAAAGTAACATAATTGAGCCCAGAAAATTAAATTATATATATATACACAAATTATAAAGGAAAAAATGTCCTTTTAATGCCATGCTGTTAACATTTATTGGTTTATACATTTTGTATACATTCTGTGTATAAATATATATGCATATGTGTATATATAGTGTGTATAAATAAATATATAAAAGTATATGAAATGCTATATTAAGTACACATTTTTTGTGGTATGCTTTCTTTTTTTATACTCCTCAGTACATCATGGACATTTTTTCCATGTCAGTATATATTCTTTTCTAATATATATTTTTTTATTTTAAACATTAAAAAAATTTTATTCTTTTCTAATTTAATTTTCGGGGACTTCTTAGCATTCTAGTTAATAAAAGTATTCTTAAAATAAAATACTTCTTACTATTCTAGTTAAAAGTACATTTCTTAGTTAATGTCTCCTTTGGACAATTTGTTTCCCATAATTTAAACAGTGTTGTGATGATCATCTTTGTACATAAATCTTTGCTCACAGTTTCTTCAGAACAGATTCTCCAAAGTGAAATTTCTGAATCAGTTTGCATGTGCACAATTTAAACTTTTTTTGTGTGTGTTTATTGACAAATCACCCTTCAGAAAGTGAGTACCCATTTTTTCAATATTATAGGTCCAAAATGATATATCAGTGTGCCTTTAATGTTCTTTCCTTTGGTTACTGGTGAGTTTGAAATTTTTTTTCTGTTTAGTAGCCATGATATTTCCACTTTTGTGAGCTGTGTATTTATAACTTTGTCCCACTTTTATATTGGGGTCTTCAACATTTCTCATTGATTTATTAAGAAGTGCTTTTTAAAGTTAGACTATCAGCCTTTTGTCATTATATTTACAAGTATTTTCACAATACATAATTCGTATTTTTAAAAACAAATATTTAATATAAATAAAAATATAAATATATTTACGTTTATATCTTTATATACTTAAGTCTGTTGATTTTACCATATAATTCCAACTTTAAAGTTATACCTAAATATTGACAGATATTTTCTTCAGTACTTTTTTATATTTTTAAAAAATTTTAAATTCTTAATTGATATATCATTTATTTGATCTAAGATTTGAGGTTATGATTTAACTGTACCTTCTCCAAGTGGTTAGTCATTTGTTTCTAAATAATTTGTTGTGTAGTCCACCCTTTTCCCATTTCCTTGACATGTATGATTTCATCTTAATTTATTTAATCAGTTGCTTGTTCATGACATTTAATTTGAATCCAGTCTATGTATAAGTTGGAATGAATATCTTTGATCATTCATCTCTGCACAAGGGTCTGACATTTCCTCAGGATAAATTCCTTAAGGAAGAATTGTTGATTCAAGAGGGTGCCATATGTTAAAGGATTTTGGCAACATATTCTGCCAGGAAATTTGAAACACTTATGTTCCCTCCAGCATTGTTCATTTCCTCACACTTGTGCCAAA
The DNA here is from genome assembly GCF_009834535.1 of Camelus ferus. Taxonomy (NCBI): domain Eukaryota; kingdom Metazoa; phylum Chordata; class Mammalia; order Artiodactyla; family Camelidae; genus Camelus; species Camelus ferus. The sequence goes on along the minus strand of NC_045713.1, from coordinate 32,542,195 downwards.
ATTGATTATTCTTTCTAATCATTGCCTATCTGATAGGCAAATAAATGGTGGTGTATTGTGTTTATTTGCATTTGTTTGATTACCAGTGAGCCTCAATATTCCTTCTTATGTAGAAAAACATTTTTGAAAGAATGATTTTTTTTCCCTGAGAACAACTCCGCCCCCAAAATCAAATCAACTTCAAAAGGAGAAATTGAAATTGAATAAATGCTCAAAGTAATTTAATATAAGCAAATTGTCTATTTTGTAACAATAATAACAATCTAGTTTTAAAAATGATTGCCCAAGTGTACTAATCTACCCAAAAGTAAGGACAAAATATGATTATTTATACATCTTTTCATTGAGTTTCTCTTTTGGGGAAAAAAAGGGATAGGAAAAAATCGAATTAAAATTTTATAGATTTAGTCCAAGGAAACATTAAAAAATCAATATTGGACTCTGATTATCAAATGTGGGGGACTAGTTTGTGAATATCTGGACAGGTATGTGTAATGATTCTGTCAAGAAATGTGAAGAACATTAAGGCTCAAAAGACAGAGATTGAGTTTTGAAGGACCCCCCAGCTTGTCGACAGAAAAAATTTTGATTTAAGTTGTACATTAATTTGGAAAGTTGTCTATAAAGAGAATTTTTGAAGGTGGAAATATCTTAAATGCACTGGGGAAACTCACAAATCAGCTTACTGACAGTTTCATCTGTAAATTTGGAATTTTGCATTTGAAATTTTCTTAAGAACTATCTTTGGGGTCATGTCAGATTTTCTTCATGTTTTTCTTCCCATCTTGAAAGGATAACTTAAGATCCCTTGGGATGGGAAAATTCTACTATTCCAAGGCCTGAAGCATGTAGATTTAACCCGAACTCCTTAATACCCACTAACATCCTCACCACAGCTCCCTTGTTTCAATAATTTCTTTTTTAACGTATCCAATTTAATTTCAGGCAAATTTAATCAGTATGTTTTTGTTCATGTTTATAGTAAGATCTTAGATGTTTTACAATCCCCCTTTGATGTCTTTTGAATGTGGTGTTTGGTTAAAATAAACAGTGAAACTCCATCTTTGGGGGTGATATACTGTACTCCCCTAAGATACGTAACTGTGTTAAGGTTGAAAGAAGATTTCCTTTGATCCAAGATAATTAAATCAGGCAGACTAACCAGAGCCTTCCTAAAAGTGGCTGCCCGACAGAATTGTGTTATTTAATCTCTGCTTTCAATTTTCTTTTCTTTCCTTCCTCTTTAAACTTACTTCCCTTGCTGTCATCTCTATTTATGGGTCACACTAGTCACACAGGAGTATACTCCTGGTTCCCCAAATATGTAAATGTCACCTATATGTGCATCTGCTTCCACTATTCTCTCTGCTCAGAAGGAAGTTGCCAACCGCCAGCTTATGGGCTGGATCTAGCCCACAAATATATTTTATTTGGACTTCACCATATTTTTCTCTTAAATTTGAGCCAACGTTTAACGATTAGAAAGTTTCACATGAAATTCTGGATTTCTGGCTTAGTTTGGAAGATGAAAGCTCTGGCAATATTCTGTCTGCTTTTATTCAAGGTAGCAATCAGCCACAGCTGAGTGACACCTATTCTTTTAGATGGAGCTTGCATTTAACTATGACTTTGTTGAAAGAACAAACCTGGCCGCATTCAGTTACTTACATTACTGTTACCGACCAGGACTCTTGGACTCAATCAATAGAAACTGATGAGGCTAGATGAAAAATTCAGGCAAGTCCCTTTATTGGGACTTGTGCTGCACACAAGGGAAGGAAAATAAGTAACAAGTTCTCTTGCTCACTCCCTGAGTAGGGGCAAGCTGGTCCCTTAAGTAGGGTGAGGGTAGGGGTGGATCCATGGGTCAGACTGCAGGGGTGGCTTAGGTGGTTGACCCACCCCCTTGGTGGTGCTGTGTGCAGAGATCATGCACAGTCCCCTGCTTTTGCTCCTGGCACCTCAGAAGTGGCAGTTGGGATTTTGGTATTTTTGTATCTTATTGTTCATAATTTGCCCCAACTGTGCATGTACACAGTTATTTTTAGTCCCTTATTGTTTCTTTGTATTCTGTTGCTCCAGGAGACGTCTGCCAAGGTTTATGTAAGGGTCCCAGTTCCCAGGTCCCAGATTGTCTCATTACCTGCTTGACTTCTTTAGGGTGAATTTGAGACATCTGCTAGGATATATGGATACAAAGGACAAAAGACACAGGTTTTGTTCTCTGCAGCATATTATCTATTTAGGGGGTGGGCAAGTCATATTTGAAGAATTAAGTAAGACTGTAAGTTTTAAAAAGTCACAAGAGCTATTGTACTGCTGCAGGAATTTACTAGACTGGTGTGAGAAAAAAATAAATATATGAAATTAAGGACTTTGAGTTTAGAGACAAGGGAAATAACAGGTAAAGTTTATTGAATATTCAATGTGTACTTTTCTAATGCTTTATGAATGTTGAATACATAGATACCTTGTCTTCTGTTTCCACCTGTTACTTTCCAGGAATGTTAAAAGGTCTTCTCAGACTCTCTCTCTTGCCATTCCATGGGACCAGTCTGGCAAAAGTTTACTGAGATCCTAATTTAGGGGTCTAGACTAGGACAAGGAAAGGTGCCCTTTAGCACCTGTATTAGCAGAGTTCTCAGCAGTGGCTTGGGGTCGCAGCCATAGTTAACAATAAGTTGTTACTTTACTTTTTATTTGTGCTTGTTTTTAACTCAAGGCCTCATAGGAGAAGGCCAGGGGTGGGGAGTGTGGCCTGGGACAGGATTCCAGTAGGCTGTCATTCATCCCACATATCTTTTTTACCTACCAGGTACCTGATTCTGTGTCAGGCATGGGATCCCTGGCCACAATACCTGCAATTCAACCTGAAACCACTGCAGAACCATTCCCATATAAAACACTGTAATTACATGGAAGTAAATGGACCTTTTGTATGAATTTAGTTGTATTAGACTGTTTTCTTCTTATCCAACATCCATTCCTCTCTTCTTCCTTGCTGATGGGGAATGAGTTTTGTTCTGTTATTTATTTCCCTACATGTGACTCAGAGGAGGGTAGCAGTGGTGTGCTGGAACTGTAAGTGAGCAAGTGGTCTTGTTGCCCACTGCACAATTGGAAGACCAAGGCGACAGTCTTTTGCAGAGAGAACAGGCTTTATTGCAGTGCAGCAACGTGGAGGAGGCACTGTTCAGATCTGTCTCCCTGATTGGCTTTTGAATGGGCATTTATCTGGGAAGTGGGGAGCACGAAGGGGAGGGGGCTCGGAAATGATTGGTGGAAAGTGTCAGTTTCAGTGTAAGTTTCAAGAGTTCTCTGAGCAGTCCTTCATGCCTCTTCATGCATTGCATGTGCAATTTTGGGGATGGGGGCTCCAGTATGTAACATGAGGTGGATTTTCAGTCTGACATCCAAAATATACTATCAGCCATTTTTGTCTCTGAATGTACATGTGTGATGGCTCATGCTCAGTCAGAGGGGCTGTCAGCAAGTTATGTCTTTTATCTGTGGTTTCCCTTACGCTCTGCAAAACAGGCTTGGTATTCTCCATGTTATCATTTTTGTTTCTATCTTGTTTCAACTTCATGGGCCTTGAGCTTTTGAGGTACAGAGTATGTTTTCAGAACCAGCTCTTACTAGCTCACAAGAGATGAGTGCTAAATTTTCAGGAAGTTCAAATCAGATAAACACATCCATTATTAAAAATCAAATTATATAAACTTACAATTTAATAAATTATATTAAAAAGTTAATACTCAAAACTCATCCCTTTCTAATCATTTTACCATATTTTACTGTTTTCTTTGCTCTTAAGATTACACACATCTATTATATAGCTATGTGGTGGGAATAATTTATAATCATGAGCTACTGCACATCTCTTCCAAATTCTGCATCCAGTAATATCACATTAGTAGCTTGAAATGTGCTGTGGTGGGTGTATTTACACCACAGCAATCGGCACACGCTATAAATCAGAGCTTGATTTATTTTTCCCTCCTGGGTAGGCTGGTTGTTAAACATTTACTAGCATACCATGGGGTAATTCTATCCCTAGCCTCAGGGGAAATTTCTGATTGACCTCAAATAAACAAGGTAGCTCTGTTTCCCTTTCCATTGGCACATGACCCAATTCTGGCCAATGAGAGATGAAAGTTGCTCATTTGGGGAGTTTCTTGGAAAGCTTTTCTTGCTTCTAAAAAGGAGATAGGGGGTAGAGATACGGGTTTCTGTTTCTGGCTGTGTGATGTCTGGATGTGACATATTGGGATGTTCAAAAGTTATCTTGTGTCAATGTCAAGGCAGGATTAACATGCATTTTGGGGTTTTTTGGTGGGGGGAGGTAATTAGGTTTATTTATTTATTTTTTTTAACAGAGGTACTGGGGGTTGAACCCAGGACCCCGTGTGTGTTAAGCACACCCTCTACTGTTGAGCTATACCCTCCCCAACATGTGTTTTTAAAAAATTTTTTTTGGATGTCATGCCCAGAGAAAACCATTTGCATGTGTTTTTCTTATTTTCTTTTCTAGAGGGGATCCTGATAAATGTGACATCTGGGGAAATACTCCTTTACATTATGCAGCCTCCAATGGTCATGCCCACTGCGTCTCATTCTTGGTCAACTTTGGTGCCAACATCTTTGCCCTGGACAATGACTTACGGTCTCCACTGGATGCCGCTGCCAGCAGAGAGCAGAGTGAATGTGTCGCTCTCTTGGATAAGGCTGCCACTGCCCAAAACATCATGAATCCCAAGAAGGTCACCAGGCTGAAGGAGCAGGCTCAGAAGAATGCCAGGAGGCAGATCAAAGAGTGTGAGAGGCTCCAGGAGAAGCACCAAAATAAGATGGCTCGCACCTACAGCAAGGAAGAATCTGGTACCCCTTCTTCTTCCAAGGGCACTTTCTCCGGGCCATCCCTTTCAAATGCTTCTGCTTCCAACAAATTTGGGTCACTATCTAAAGGCATTAAAGACACCTTCAAGATAAAGTTCAAGAAGAACAAAGATACAGCAGAGCAGGTAGGGAAGGAGAGCAGAAGTGGGCAGAGGAATGTGATGGAAGTGTTCAGAGAGGAGGAGGAGGAGGAAGATGCATTCTCAGGGGACTTCAAAGAGAAGCTCCAGTTCTCAGCCAAGGAGGACAGCTCTGTGCAACATGAATCCATTCTCAACCGTCCAGGTTTAGGAAATGTTGTTTTTAGAAGGAAGAGAATCTTGAGCCCTGAAGAAATCTTAGACAGAAAGAGGGAGTTGGGGTTTAAAATACCCAGTGAATGGCTTCAGAGACAAGAAGCAGCTGAGGCTGATGAAGAGGGAGAAGAAAACAACCATGAAGATGATCTGCCTTGGGATGAGGATGAAGTGGAGTGGGAGGAAGACGTGGTTGATGCTACTCCCCTGGAAGTGTTCTTACAGTCCCACCACCTGGAAGAATTCCTTCCTATTTTTATAAGAGAGCAGATTGATCTGGAAGCTCTGTTGCTTTGCTCTGATGAGGACCTTCAGAACATACAAATGCAGCTGGGTCCCAGGAAGAAAGTTCTTAATGCCATAAACAGAAGGAAGCAGGTACTACAACAGCCTGGGCAGTTGGTCGACACCAGCCTCTGATGGAGTGTCGGGGCATCAGTGTGAGTCTGCAGCAGTCGGGGGATGCTGTGGCCCACTGGAAGCATTCCAGGCAACACCCAATCTCTACCCAATACCAGACGACTGGGTTTCTAGGCTTTTGGAGATGTCCACCTAAGAAAAGAGGCCCAAACTCTATCCTGAAAAATACTCAATACCTGTCCAAATAGATCGTCAGGGAGAAACTCAAGGAGATCTGCAAACAAGAAAATGGCATTTCTTTTCAATTATCCTTTTCGTATTTTTAAATATAGAACTGGATGACAGAGAAGGGAAAGTATTTTCTTTACTTTCCTAACACTGGACTTAAAATTTATAATCTCTCATCACACTAGCTTCTGCTTAATTTCTGATCCTCATAGTCTAGGGATTCTAACTCCAGCTCTGTCCTTAGCTCTACGTCTTTGCCGGTTAGTGGAGACTAAAGTTCCTCCATTGACTTGTGGCTTGATGCCCAATTTAAGTGTGTCTAACCCTTCAACAGATGTTTACATGTTTACAAGTAATAGAAATGGGTCTAAGGACAGAGACAGGATGGAAGGTAGGGCAAGAGAAGGAAAAAAATAGAATGTATGGGACCTTTTATGGACTGCATTTTTGTCCCTCCAAAATTCATATGTGGAAACCCTGACCTCCCCACCAGTGTGACTGTGTTAAGGTTAAATGAGGTGAGGCCCTAATTCCAAATAACCATTGTCTTTTTAAGAGGTAGAGACACCCGGGATGGGCATGCACAAAGACTAGACCATGTGAAGACAAAGCAAGAAGGCAATCATCTGTAAGCCATGGAGGGAAGCCTCAGGAGAAACCAAACCTTCCATCACCTTGATCTTAGACTTCCAGCCTCCAGAGCTGTAAGAAAATAAATTTCTGTTGTTTAAACCAGTCTGTGATATTTTAGCAGCTTTAGCAGACTAATACAGTGCTTAAACGAGAGAGTGGGGGAGGAGAGAAAGAAGGATACAGAAAAGAAGTCTGTATGATTTTTAGAATCACTAGATGATTTTTCTAAGGGTAAGTGCCTCCTGCAACTTAAAAAAAAAAGGGAAACTAAATCGAGGTTCTTGGTAAGGAAAATTCAGTTGCAAAAGTAAGTTTTACATTGTTAAGCTCATTACGGACATGTCTTTTGTTTACTGTTGTCTATCATTTCTGCATATATGAATATGCGTAGGTTCTACAATATAAGTGGGCAACACTGCTGCTGTCGTTATTTGAATGGCAAATCCCAAATTCAAACTGAAACCCTACTTGAATAGCTAAGCTTCATTGGATTTTTTTTTTTTTTTAGCCAGACTTGTATTAAGTGGAATTTACCATTGATTATGTGTATAATATAGAAACAGCTTCAGCATGCTTCCTGATTCACATCTGTTTGGGTTACTTCAAGAGGCACCATGGAGGATACAGATGCTTGAATCTGACAAACAACTGGCACATTCTTCCTCAATGAATGGATCGAAAAGGTTGTTAGTTATTGAATAAATATGTGGTATCAGGGGATGATTATGTTTCCAAGTATCACATTTCCTTGTTCTGAAATAAACTGCAGCTGTATGTGAAATAATGTACACGAAAGCAGTAGTCACATGGAAGGCACTCAGAAAAAGTTTGCACTGTCTGAGTCTGCCTCTATTAGTTTTTCATTATTGTAGATGCCAGGATCCTCCCTCTGAGCATCCCCCAGAATCTGCCTGATGAGAGACTCGTTGCTAAGATATAGGAGAAGTAAAAGCCACTAGGGGGGTGCTATTGTTAACAAAAAGGATGCTTCCCATTAATGCTTTGTACATCACCATTAGAGGTAAAAATAATATAGAAAGCCAGATGATGTATTCTAGCAAATAGGAGGCAGCATGGGGGTGGTACAAAGAATTCTGGACTGGAAACCAGCATTGCTACTTGGCAGAATAGGAAATGGGAAGGTACTATTAGGGAAAAATAAGAAAAGACAGCAGAAATGTTACTGGAATTCAGCATTATAGGATTTGGTCCTGCTTCATGGGATTTGATTATGTCTCACTGGAATTTTCCAGGCTGCCCTACTGGAGGGGTTAGCAATTTGCTCAGAAATATGGGAAGGAAGGGAAGGTACGTTTTGCCCAGCAGAACCGGAAGCTCTCACCAGGACCATCCCATCGGACTTCCTGTCAATTCTGTGACAAGATAAAGGGATGTGAATTTGAAGAACACGTGGATTTTAAAACCTCACATAAAACCCATCCAATTGCTAGATTAAAAAGGAAGGAGCAAACATAATCCCTTTATGTAATAATAGTGAATAATGTAAAACTCTGTGAAGCCAGAATGGGTTGTTAGAAGTTATTTTTTTTTCCCAACAGTTACATTTTATTTTTATTAACGTATCCTAGCTTATAGACTCTCTAGGCTCGTCTACCATTCTCTGAATAACCCCCGTTCCATTTAAATGGTAAATACTGTATCTGGGATTATCACAAAGATTGTCTCAAAATGTATGAACCAAACAGAATTACACTGAGTCTTGTATCAGAGAGCAAAGGAGGCAAATTAAAGAGTTCCAGCTCCTGGGAACTCTCCTATGCCCAATTCCCTAGTGGAGAAGCTAGCGTCTGCCCTCCTACAATGCAAGCTCCTTTAAGACAGGGAGTTTTCTCTGTCCTGCATGCACTGATATATCCCTTGCACCAAGTGCCGGTCCGTCACACAGCAGGTATGCAATAAATACTGTTGAACAACTGGATGTGTTGTCTAGGCTGGAAGCAGGATGCAGATTGTTCTGGTCTGTTGGTTCCTAGGAGTCTGACCGACTTCAGAGGTTCACATGGCATCCAAGGGTGGGGGTGGGCGATGTGAAACTGAAAAGAGTAACTGTGAAAGGCCAAAGTCTTGTTGCACACACTGCTCTTGATCCGTTTCCCTCCCCGACTCTGATATAGTTGGAGAGAGTCATCTGTGCTTTTGGTGGTAAGGATTACCTCTTTTCTGTCAGTAACCTAGCACAAGTTATGGTAGGGGATCTTATGGAAAGAAGGAAAGAGGAAATCTATGAATGAATTAAGGCCCTTTTGATGGTCTCATCATTACATACTTTTCACTATGCATCCTTTACAGTACAGTTGTGATCATTAAGATTCCCAGAAAGACTCCACAGTCACTTGAGGTGTGCAGGACAGATCACAGGGGTATTGTATTCTAGCAGAAAGGCTAGACAGCCTGGGAAACATCAAAAACATTTAGCTAAGCTACCTAGAGCATGAAGAGGACCTGCCAGGAGGAAATTTGGGTAAGAACATGATTTTCTTCACTGCTGACTTATAACCAGCCTAGGGGTTGGGTTGGGAGGATTTGAATGGGAGCTTTGGCAGGAATGGGCTACCAAGCTCTGCTAGGGACTCATCTCTGCACCTCAGTTTCCCCATCTGTAAGTTGAGGAGGTGGCACTATATGATTCCTAATGACCCTTTCAACCCTGACCCTATAATGGACATCTGCAGATTTTGTCTATGCAATACACACTCCTCCTCCTTTCTAGTAAGAGACCTCTTTCCTTTTGTCAGCTCATGTGGAAAGATGAGCTGACGGCACTCCTGACTTCAAGAGGGGGCGTGTGACTCAGGCCTGGAAAATAGGGAAATCAGATCCCCCTGGGTGGTGCAGTGGTTCAGGGACAGGCACATGGCCTGACCAGGCCAAATAGAGTATTCTGTTTCCTTTAGCTACTGTGTTACGCATATGGGTGTATGACCTAGGTGGTCCAGTGAGTCTCCACTCTAGGACTTCTGTTAATGAAGAGAATGTCTATTTCTGCTCGGGTTGCTGAAGAGGACAGACTATGATTCAGGAGCTGCTGGCACCCATCCTGCCACTATCAGGAGAGACCTTACTTGATAATGGAGCCAACACTGAGGAAAACAGGGCCAAGGGACAGAGAGAGTAAGACTGGGTCCTGATGACACTCGGAGCTCCCGGATACAGCTACAGCTGAAACCAGTTACCTGTACTTCTTAACTACAAGAGCCAATAAATTCCATTCCTCATCCATTCATTCAGATTCAGGCAGTTTGAGTTGTGGTCTCCACAACTTATGACCAGAGGAGTCCCGACCAATATGGAAGCTCCACAGTTCCTTGAAATTTCAATTATAAGAAGCCAGAAATAAAAGGCTACCTAATATATCATTCCATTTAATACGAAATGTCCAGAAAAGGCAAGTTCATAAAAACAGAAAGTAGATTAGTGGTTGCTAGGGACCGGGGGAAATTGGGAATGACTGCTTAACAGGTTCTGGGTTTCCTTCTGGAGTGGTGGAAATGTTCTGAAATTAGACAGTAGTGATGGTTGCATAACCCTGTGGATATACTAAAAATGTTGAATTAGATACTTCAAACTGGTGGATCTTATGGTGTGTAAATTGTATCTCAATAAAATAGAAAAAAAAAAATATAACTCCAGCCATTGGAGCTCCTGCAGGGAGCAAATGGAAACAATCCATCCCCGTATTTTCCTTGCCGTGAGGGCTAGAAGTTACTAAAGCAAGACCCGCAGAATTGGAAAGAGCTTTATTTCAAGGAATTACAAAAGGTAGTGAAATACAGGGGGAAAGGAATGCTAGAATAATCTGACGTTACAGAAGAAATGGCCACTTAGTTTTGCTTTCCAACTACAAACACAACAGGGGATATCTCATTATTTAAGGTAAGATATGATAAACACAAAGCTATAGCTCACTGGGCACTGGGCTCCCTTATTTGATGTTGAAATTATGAGACAACTAGTGTTAACACCCTTCGAGCTATAGCATCCACTCAACACAAAGTTCCCTCTTTTTATTTGCCACACGACCAGGAATCGTACACTAGCTTGGCTGCCACCATGTCTTCCACCGCCATTCCTGGAATGAACAGAAAGTTGGTTCACCTTTGGTCAGAACAAGTTTTCCTCAAACACCCCAGGTCTCAGGTTCCCTGAAACAGCATCCATGCTGCCAATAATGCCCATCAGGGTAACAAGGACTGACGCCCAGCGGTGAACTTGGGCTTGAAGCGTCAGCCACGGGCAGGGCAAGGCTGACAATGCCCACCAAACAAATTCTGTGTCCTTCAAAGGCTAGTTCAAGGGCCAGAAAACTTCCTGTAAAGCGCCAGACAGTAAATATTTTGAGCTCTGCACGCCACTTCCGTGAAATTATTCAACTCTGCTGTTCTAGTACAAAAGCAGCTGTAGACAACAGGTAAACAAATATGCCTGAGTGTGCTCCAACAGAACTTTCTTTATGGACACTGCATTTTTCAGTGTCATATAATTTTCCTGTGTCATGAAATACTCTTAATTTTTTCCTCCAATCATTTTTGAAAAATGTAAAAAAACGATTTCACTCCCAGGGGGGCTGGGTTTGGCCCATGGTTTGTAGTTTGTTGGACCTCTCTGGTCTAGTCCAAACCCTGAGTCTTCAGCAACGCCCCCTTTGTCTTGTAGATTTGGGCACATACGTTAATCCTAAATTGGTGTATGTCCTTAAAGGGCAAGAGCCAGTTTTTATTAATTTTTGTAGCCACCACTGCTCTCAATATGGAGCCTGATACATAACAGATGTTTAATATGTGTCTCCTTAGATGAAAAAATGTGCCAATAAACCAACCCCCAAAAGTGAGAAAGTAAAAATTGCTCAGAAGTATAGAGCAGGCTTCTGCATTGTTGTCTCCTGAAGGGGTCACTGACCTCCGATCTGCTAGGAACGATGAAGCTTTCAGACATAACTAGATCAGTGTGATGTCTCTGAACCAGGCTCTAGATAAAGCTGCTTTTGCCTGTCTTTCTGTGCATGAGAGATTTAAAAAAAAAAATTTAACAGATGGCAAGGCACGGATACTGACTGGCGTGGGTGTTGGGTGGTTGGAGCACTTTTAAATACACTGCCAAGCATTAAAGCTTTGGTTGCTTGATCATTAAGAAATATGTAAGGCCTGGAGAGCTTGAAGGGCTCAGGGCAGCAACTATTTACCAACCAGTTTGGGAGGATTTCAACATTTTAGGTGTATGAGCTGAAAATGATCTCTGTGACCATTTACGTCCATTTCTTTAAATCTGATAAGGTGGGACAGCTGGGCTGAAGGGCAGACCAGCCACTGGGAGCCCTTTCTTTGCTGGGCTTCTGCCTGTACTAACTCAGGTGGTAACGGGCTCCACAGTGAAGCCCTTCTTAAATCAGCAAGCAGGAAGGTAGGGAAGGAGGGGAAAAAAGGTCACAGGCTATACTTCCTGTCTGGGTCTCTCTCAGCTTGGGTCTCCCTGCTATTTCTCTTAAGCTCTTTTTTTATTAACATCTTTTTCTCCCACCCTCCACCTCTGAAGGATATCTTTTTAAGTTTCATTTAGATCTGAGTCTAAATGACTTAATGCTGACACTTGCTATGTGCAAATTGTTTGACGTGCACGTCTCACTTAATTCTCACAAAAACTCTAGATGACAGGTGGTAAAGAAATTGTGGCTCAGAGAGGTGATGTCACCTGCTCAAGGATGCCTGTCCAGGGAGGGGCAGAGAAGGGAATCTAATCCAGGACTGCCCAGTTCCAGAGTTCACAGGTTTCACCACGATGCCAAGATGTAAATAACTGACCTGAATGATAGATTTCACGATTACTGAGCTATGGAGCCTGCTGACTCATTCCTCTTCCCACCAATAAACCTACCTTGTGCCCTGGTTAGGGCTGTGCCCTGGGAGCAGTGGCTCTTACCCAAAGACTTGAACACTGTAGTCTTCTCGCAGTAGGCTGGCTTCACTCCCTTCACCACTTCTCCCAGCTCAGCGAAGATCTTGGCCTGTCAAATGAACACATGCTGATCTAGGCCATGGAGCGAGTGAATGTCTGCTCAGGGCCAGCTTCTGAAGCCAGGACAGGGTGTCTCTGAGCTGGATAAGGGATAAACTTGATAAAAAGACTTTATAAACTGGATGATGTCAGAGGACGCTTCCCCTTTAAATCTTTCTTTTTGGGGTGGGGAGTGGTGTAGCATCTGCCCTTGTGATACCACAATTGCAGAAATACAAATTTGTGGCCAGAGGAATGTCCTGCCAGGACACTGTGTCAGTGAGGAAATAGGCATGTTCTGTCTTATTTTGGCAGTCCCCCTTCTTATTCTATGCCCTGATTACGAAAGAAAAAGAAGGCCAGAAAGTGGCCAACCCTAGTCCTAATTTGTTGGCCATATTGGGAAAGTTTCCAAGCTCCAAAGGGCTCCCATCTTCCAATTCTACTACTTTATAGGATAGCCCAGTCCAAAGGAAAAATCCATCAAACTGCTCTCTTCAGGTAAAAGGGACAGGAAAACACTTGCCACCACCATAACGGCTACATTATTTTGGAAGGGGATAAGAAATGGTTTAGAGACATTTGGGAGTTATCACCCCGCAAAGAGGTGGGGGTTACAAAGGTCTGGAGCGGGCCAGACTGAAGGAGAGTTAATGAAAGCCTGGGATCCAGGCGCGGTCAGTCGGCAAAAGCCCACCAGGAGGGGAGGCTCACCCCTGACAAGAGGACATCTCCAGACTCTTTCAGGGCAGCCTCCTGGGAATCCACGTACAGCACAGCCTCTTCCATGAGCTCATCATCCAGCTCCCTCCAGTCAGGTCTGCTGGCGCCGATGGCTAAGAGACAGCAAAACATATTTTGAGCCTGGAAATAGTCACGAACACACCAAAGAATGGAAGGGGTGGGGGAAAAGGAGGTGGCAGAGGGCAGGTAGAAACAGATGTGGAATGCCTCATTTCCCCAGGCAAACTCCCTCCCGATCAACAAGACTGAATACCCACTCATAAGAATAATACCTGGCATTTGTTCCCTTTCCATTTCATACCCCTTCTCATTACTGAAAAAAAGACTTTGAGGCAACTCAGCATTCATGTACTGTGTGCCTGCTCTCTGTGGGCTGTTTCACACATGCTATTTATAGTCCTCCCAAGTACACTTCATGTCTGATTCCCATTTAAGCGGAGGCTCAAAGAAGCGGTACATGCCAAGGTTATGTACCTAATAAGCACACATCTGTGGCTCTGAGAAAGCACGTGCCTTTCAGGCGTCTTCCGCTTACCAGGAACGGTGCCTTCCCCACAAAGACTCTAAAACAGAGACATCACTTGGAACTTATTTATACCCCACACTCCTCTGTCTTCTGTCTGTCTGCTTGCTTTTCAATCATTCCCCTTCCTCACCCCAACCACTTCTCTTCTAACTCATGAGAAAAGAACCCAGTGTCAGGGTCACGGAGAAACCCCAATAAAGAGGAAACCAGCTGCACCCTGGCACCAAGATTTCACATCCTCTGCACAGCCCAGAATCTTAACGATGAATCCAAGGCATCATGCCGCCCAGCACTGGGACATAGGATAATGCAGAAGCTGCAACCAAATGCCTGCAAGGCTAGGCAAGTAATGAAAATGAGCAGGACTGGTCAGAGAGACTGGACTGGAAATGCTGGAGACTGAAGTACAGAGAAGAAAGCAGGCCCTTCTAAAGGAGACGGTCGTTGTTCAGCTCCAGCTAATTACTGCCATATGAGAATGCAGGGCCACTGTTAGATACCCCGCTTTTTTAAAGGGAAGCAGGAAATCTATTTGCATGTGTTATTTCCTGGTTTTCAGAACAGTCTATGGTCTAAACAAAACACATCTGCTGGCTGGATCCAGCCCCTGCCAGCCAGTCTTTGGAAACCGCTATAAAGCCTTACACAAATATACGGCAGCATTTATATGCCTTCTTTCACTGCCATCCAGTTTTCTCTACTTGTTCCCTCTCCTGCTGCTCTCCCCTACTCTAATTTTCAAAGAGAGTGGTGGTGTAAAAATGTCCATCTTGAAGGCTGTTTGTGTGAGGAGTTCTATAGAACAAAAACACCAAGTAATGAAGCTCGTAAATAAATCATCAGCTGGTGGGAAAAACCCTAGCTTCTCAAGCCACCTCTTCTCATTGCACTTGAGCCCCCTGGTTCTGAGCAGGCTGAGTTCTCAAAGGATTGCATAAGGCCACTCAGGCAGATGGAGGTGGGCCAGGCTGCAAAGGGAGGGGCCTGCCTCAGGCTGGACTTTGGCCTTGTTTCAGTGGGGCTAGAACGGGTGAGCATCAGACACTGGCTGATGATGTTCCAGGGGCAGCATGAGGGACATGCAGGGGAGGCTGGAACTGGGCTGATCTCCTGGCCAAGCTGTAAAGTAAGTAAGATTTGTTGTTGGTGTTTCCTTGTCAACTGCACTTGTAACACATAAGCATATTTGATGCTTCTGTGAACACATAACCGATTTTGTCTTTAGGCTAGGGAAAGATACGAGGTGCCTTGACTCAAAATCAAGTCAGCCCTTCCTGGAGCGAGAGATTCAAAGCATTAGAGGGATCCAGCATGAGGAAGGTTCTCTGATGCTGGTTTTCGAGGTTGAGCAGCCACACGGCAAGAAATATGGGCAGCCTCCAGGAGCTGAGAGTAGCCCCAAGAAAACGGGCACCTTTGCCCTGCAACGTGAGGAACCTGCCACAACCATGTGAGCCTGGGAGAGGACTCTGAGCTCCAGATGAGACTGAAGCCTGGACAACACCTGGATTTCATCCCGGTGTGAGCAGAGGACTCAGCTAACCCATGCCCAGACTCCTGAACCACAGAAACTGTGAGATAATAAATATGTGCTGTTTTATGTGCTAAAAAAAAAAAAAAGCAGGAAAAAAAAGTCAAGTCAGTCTTGCTGAATATTCAGCGCTTGTCCATTTCACCAAGAACTGGTTTCTCTTGATTTCCCAAGTCCTTCCAGAAACGGTCTTACTGTTCGGGTCTGGCTTTCGAACAGCAAGACCTAACCCCTGGACACACATCATAATACCAGTCCCAAACAGGCTACTATGGCCCCTTCCTCAATCACACCACGTTTTGCTTCCTTCATAGAACTTCTCTTTAGTTGGAACTACTAGCTCATCTATTTGTTTGCTTGGTTGTTGTTTGTCTCCCTTCACTAGAATGTAAGCACCAGGAAAGTAGTGACCTTGACTGCTGGTTTACTGTGACATCCCCGGCATCTAGAACAGTGCCTGATGTACGGTAGGGATTCAGCACGTGTTTGTGAATGAACACATAGTCGTGATACTTGGCTCTTGCAAGCTCATTTGCCAATGTGTGCAGAGATCTTAGACCGTGTGAATTCACACCACGTGCTTGTCACTAAAACGTGGGGCACTGATACCACGTTTAAATTCTCTAGTCTTCATTTGTTTGCTCATCAGAATCCAGTCTTCTTACTGAAAGATGATAGAGGACATTATTTAAGCTCTTGGGCTCTGAGGGTAGACTGCCTTAGCTCAAATGCCAGCTCTGTCTCTAGGAACCTCTGACTCTGGGCAAGATACTTAAATCTCTCCATGCCTTGGTTTACCCACCTGTAAAATGATGGTCATGATAATAATAGCTCCTACTTCATAAGGTTGTTGTGAGAATTCAATGATATGGGACATACAAAGAATTTAGAAGAGCACCTGTAATAGTAGGTATTCAATAGAGATCAGATCTTGCCAGCCCCCAAGGCCATCTGAGGATCTTTAGAGGCCCCAGGAATTCTTTTGATTAGAGTCCCACCCATCCTATGTTACATATTAAAAAGCATCCACAAGTCACATGAAATGTCTTTTGTGGTGTAATTAAAATTAAAAAAAAAATAATTCTAAGTGTTGTTAAGAATAAGTGAGTCATTTGACTTTTGTAATTTAAATTTCATGACATTTTAGAACTGAGCTGTAATTGATCATTTACACTTTATAAAACTTTAATTAAATGTATTAGTTTCAGGTTTGTGATTTTTTTTCATATTTTGGAGTAAATATTGTCTTTCAAGGTTCAAATGTGTCCGAGGCCCTTAAGAAGCTCGGGCATTTGCATGAGTAAACCAGTTCTGCTGACGCGGCCCCTTGGTCCAGCCAAGGGAGAGTCCGGCCACCCAAAGCTCATGGAGACACTCTGCTTACCATTGATGTGAACCCCAGGCTTCACCCATTCACCAAACAAGATGGGCTCTGTTGCCATGGTGACTGTGATGATCACATCTGCACCTGCCACAGCCTCCTGGACCGAGGAACAGACCTGTACCTCTCCTTGCACTGTGTCTGCGAACTTCTCTGCATTTTCTTTGGTGCGGTTCCATATCCTCACCTTCATTGGGGGTGACAAGAGGGACATTGGTGCCATGAGTATTTGACGGTTTATGTTTCATCAAGTCCAGGGGCACAAGGAAAAGTTGAACCACTCTGGGGTAAGGGCTGTGGTTATTTAAATCATTCCCTATGGAGAGCGGATATTTGATCAAGGGTATAGCATTAATCTGGGCCAGATATTTGAAAATGAGCTTTGTCTACCATATTCCCCTTTCAGGAAGAGGGGAGGTTTTTCAGTTCTAGCCTGGGACACACAGCCTCAGTAGCTTAATAGCTACTATAGAGCTTAATGATTAGCAGAGCGAGTTCTGGAGCGAGACGGCCTTAGAATCAATCCGTGCTCTGTCACTTAACTGTTTCTGAGGTTATTTCCCCTCATTCAGCCTCAGTTTTCATGTCTGTAAAATGTGAATGATAACTGGCAAAAGTTAGCATCAAACTCACAGTTTATGTTTGGGATTCTGTAAAGGAGTCATAACAGGTGTGAGATTCACAAACAGGATGTGCAGTGCTATGCGTGGAAAAGCTTGATCTCTGAAGGATATGCCGGGAATTAAAGATTGGAAGGGTTTCAGGAGTGAGTCATGCAGCAGATGAAAAGGCCAAGGGTACTAGCTACACTTAGAATCCTGGAAAGTGCTGGTGGAGAGGGGGTGGGTCATTGGCATCACCAGGAGATGGGGACTCGCTAGCTTGCTTAACAGATACTGATGTCTGGGGTGGGGGTTGTCCGCCTTCAACGGCAAATAAGGCCTAAAGAATCTCTCACAAGGAAATATAACAAATATGGAAATAAATGTTATGTCTAGGTAAGTTCAACAACTAAGGTGAAACACAATATAATACGCCCAGTTAGAAGAGAATGGTTAACCGTACCACCTTTCTTGATAGAAAATGTGAAATACTACACAAAAATTAGGAAATCTGGAAAAGTGATAGTGTTAGGCCACTCAGTGAAAATACAGGATATGCAACTGTGTAAACTTAACATGATTAAAACTGTGTTATAAGGGGTTAATATGTAAAATATGCAAAGAACTTATGCAACTTAATATTAAACATAAAACAACCCAAACAACTTGCTTAAAAAATGGGCAAAGAATCTGAATAAATATTTTTCCAAAGACTCACAAATGGCCAGCAGACACATGAAAAGATGCTCAATGTCAGTGAACCACAGGGAAATGCAAATCAAAACTACAATGAGATATCGTCTCCCATCCGTCAGAATGATGATTATCAGAAAGACAAAAAAATAAGAAGTGTTGGCAAGGATGCTGAAAAAAGGGAAACTGAGTTCGTTGTTGGTAGGGATGTAAATTGGTGCAGTCATTCTGGAAAACTGTATGGAGGTT
The DNA here is from genome assembly GCF_009834535.1 of Camelus ferus. Classification (NCBI taxonomy): domain Eukaryota; kingdom Metazoa; phylum Chordata; class Mammalia; order Artiodactyla; family Camelidae; genus Camelus; species Camelus ferus. The sequence goes on along the minus strand of NC_045713.1, from coordinate 32,524,044 downwards.
TCTCAAAAAATTAGGAACAGAACTACCATACCATCTAGCAACTCTACTTCTGGGTATTTATCTGAAGGAAACAAAAACACTAACTCAAAAAGATAAATGCATCCCCATGTTCTTTGCCGCATTAGTTACAATAACCAGGATATACAAACAACGTATGTATCCATCAATGGATAAATGGATAAAGAAATCATGGCATATATACATATATATACACATACAATAAAATATCTCAGCCATAAAAAGACTGAAATCTTGCTATCTGAGACAACATGGATCTTGAGGGTATTATGCGAAGTGAAATAAGTCAGACAGAGAAAGACAAATACTCTGTGATCTCATTTATATGTGGAATCTAAAAAACAAAACAAATGAACAGACAAAGCAATTCAGAAGTCAACTACAGATACAGAGAACAAAATAAACCACTTGGGGTGATTGCCAGAGTGCGGGATGGATGAAATAGGTAAGGTGATTAAGAGGTACAAACTTCCAGTTATAAAATAATTAAGTCATGGTGATACAATGTACAGCATAGAGAATATACTCAGTGATACTGTAATAACTTCGCATGGTGACAGATGGCATCTAGTTATCGTGGTGACAATTTCAAAAAGTACATAAATATCCAGTCACTATGATATACCTGAAACTAATATGATATTGTATGTCAATTACACTTTGATTAAAAAAAGCAGAAAAAACCTCACAAAACTATGATATAAAAAAGTATATTAGAGAAGACTGAAAATGTTAAACTGCTTGTCTTTGAAAACAGATAAAAGGAAATTATTCTCTTGTTTTCTTCCTTATGTCTTCATTTTCCAAAGCAGAGATGTTACTTTTATCATAAAAGAAAATCATAATTTGAATCTGCCCCACCTCTCTCACACACATACAAAAAATAAAATAAAAGTAGTGTCCAATGTCTTAACAACAGTAGGCAGTGTGCGCCAGCCGGCACGGGGGAAAGGTGGACCAGTATCTGGGCTGCAGAGGGAAAATGCTGTGGCTTCATTCCCAGGTCCTGGATCCTTAACCCTGACTATGTAAAGACCCCAGATTCTCCTAAGAGAAGCATAGAATAGGGCCAAAAGGACAACTGAATGTAGGTAACAGGTCTAACACAATCCTTTAAGTAGCTGAGTAGGCTCGCTGCGTACTTGGGCATCCCCTGCGAACTGAGAAACTGGGAAAGGTGATTCAGGCCTTTTTCCAGACTCTTCACCTCCAGTGGGACTCCTGGGCAAGTCATTAAATAAATGGTCGAGACTGGATTCTCAACTTAAATTTCAGCGTAACCCATGTCGTAATGAAGGAGTATGGACAAAGGTCACTGCCACTCCCTACTCCCCTCACAGTCCCCACAACCCTCCCTGGACTCACCTCCTTAAAGGAGAACTGCTCTGTGAAGACCTCATAATGGCTGTAAGCCTGGACCCCAGCTCCAAGGATACACAACACTTCACTGCTGGGGGGCTTCAGAAACTATTTGAGAGAAATGAGATAGAAAAGGTCAAGGGAGACACTAGCAGTCAAGAGAAGAACAAATGTAGTTTGAGGATCAGGTGACTTTCAGGACCTCTCGGGCAATGAAGAAGATATCGTTTTGTGTTTTTATTTCCACGCTGCTGTAGAGTGGGGAGGAAGGGAAGCCGCCCTCATTGGGTACCTAATATCTGCCAGTGCTTAACCCCTCGTGATCTCATTTAGTCCAGACAAATGACCCTATGAGCTGGATACTCCTATAGTTATCCTCCTCTTAAGGATAAATAAATTGAGGTTCAGAGAGGTTAAGTAACTTGCTCAGGGTCCTTCAACTATTAAATGGCACAGCAGGACTCCAAAGTGCATCTTTGGTTCTCCAAAGCCCACATTCTTTCTCCTGTGTTACCCCATCTCAGGGGCGTGATAAGCCACACCTCCTTCTCTGAGCTGTGAGCTGCTTCTGGAGTCCATGAGCCCTGGGAACCCCAGGTTCTCAGCCGTATTTGCTGTGCCCACTCTCTGCTGATCCTCTCTTAGCCTCTGTCTTCCTGTAAAGAGGAATATAGAGACGGTGTTGTGGCCCCTGCCAAGGGTGTACATGTGTCTGAGTGTGGGAGAAGGGTTCTTACAATCAATTCATATCAAGTTCACCATTCCAGCAAATTAGTTCTGACCTCCCTGATAGAATTCACCACCTTATAGTACTTATTTGCTTACAAATTTATTTTCTTGTACCAATATGTAAGCCCCATGAAAACAGAGACAGTCTTATTTGCACAGAATTAGCCCATATCTACTATTAGCTATAAGAAATAGAGCAGCGTTTCTCAACCTCAGCACTGTTGACATTGGGCTGGATAATTCTTTGTTGGCAGGAGAGGGGGAGGGGGGGAGGGAGCAAGTGGGCAGGCTGTCTTGTGCCTTATAGGATGTTTAGCAGCATCCCTGAACTCTATCCCTTAGCACCCCCATGCCCTCAGTTGTGACAACCAAAAAAATCTCCAGACACTGCTAATTATCTCTGGAGCAACTGGCAAAATTGTTTTCAGTTAAGAACTACTGGCATTGAGGAAGGACATCACTTGCTGCTCAAACCATCCATATTAAATAAGACTGTCCTCCGCCTTTTCTCTATTTCATTTAATAAAATTTGAGCTCCTTGGGTCTGCTCTTTCTTACAATGCTAATTATTGAAATTCTGGAGTACGACCTTAAAAATTAAAGTATTCTTAATTATTAATCACTTGCCAAAAGGAGTCTCAGACATAATAGCAGATGTTCATTTCTCCTGTGGCTGCAGAAGGAGAGACACCATTTTTGTGCCATAAACTATAGTTCAAAGAATCTGATTTGAAAAGGTTTCAAAATGACAATATCCACAAGACTAGTAATCTTATGCTCCTGTCCAGTAAGGAGAATTAGGTGATTTTTCTTTGACAAAGTCAATTTTTTTTTTCTATTGTCAGTTAATATGAATCTACTCTTGGAAGTACATGTGGGCTTCAGAAATGGTTGCAGTAATCTGTAAAAGTAACCTTCGGCCTCTGAAAGTAAATCTGTAATCCTGCTTGGTTGTCTTACTTACTACTTTGTTGCCTTGGTAATAATGTTATAATTGACATCTCTTTTCCCAAATAGTATAACATTTATAAAATTTATGGGGGGAGGGCATAGCTCTAGCGGTAGAGCACGTGCTTAACATGCCTGAGGTCCTGGGTTCGATCCCCAGCACCTCCTCTAAAAAGAATAACAAATAAACCTAATTGTCTCCCCTGCCAAAAAAAAAATCATAACAGGGTCATAACAGGGTTAATGTCACTTCATTTTTTTCCCCATTGCATGCAGATAATTAAAAACATGTATATGAACTTGCCAGGTTTGTTAAAGAGGTTGAAAAGACTGTTTCGTTTGCATTCACTAAGGCCTTTCCTGGTCTGGCCCTCCCATCTCCCCAGCTGCCTCTCAGGACAAGCTCTCCAACACCTCTTGTCTTCTAGCCACATAGGACTCCTGGCAGCTCCCCAAGCATGTGTACCTCTGTCATCCTCAGGCCTTTGCACCTTTCCTCTGCCTGGAGTGCTTTTCCTTCTGCCCCTCACAAGTAAGTTCTATTGGTCTTCAAATCTCAGCTTAGATATGCCTCACAGAGGAAAAGCCTTCCAAAATCCCAAAGACTAGATCAAGACCACCCCTTTTATGTTCTCATAGCACTTTCCCCCTTCCATTCAGTGTGTGTGTCAGGGTTGTAGTTTTCACATTAATTGGTGTGAGCTTTGGATTAATGTCTGTCTCCCCGAATGCGCTCTGTGCTCCATGATGGCAGGTTCTGTATCTGGTTCTAGTCACCATTCTATGCCCCATGCTGAGCACATGGCCTGGAGCGTGGTGGACACTCAAATATTTGTGGAACCAATGTGTGTCAGGGATAAACCCTGATACATATTATCACCCTGAGAAAGCATGTCAGAGTCCCCAGTTCAGGGTATGTGCAACCCAAATACGAGTTACAGTGTCCGACAAACCTGAGAACTTCCTGTACTTCTCATCCTCCTCCCAAAGTCATAAAGGAAATAGGAGTGATGGAAAAGAAAACATCTTACTCTTCCAGCACAAAAAGTAAAAGAGACCCTTGTTCCTTTGTGAAACAGCCCAAAATGGAGATTTTTATCTATGCAAAAAGCAACAGTGTAACTGAAAGCTGGGTCTGGAAGAACTGAGTTCCCGAACCATCAGAATCAATCAGAGACCATTAAAAAACAAAACAAAACAAAACAAAACAAAACAAAACAAAACAATACTAGTTTTGGGGCCCATCCTTAGCAATTCCAATCCAGTGCTTTAGGGTATCTGATTTTTTTTTTAATTTTAATTTTTTTTTTGGCAATAGGAGGAAATTAGGTTTTTAATTTATTTTTTTTAATGGAGGTACTGAGGATTGAACCCAAGACCTCATACTTGCTAGGCATGTACTCTGCCACTGAGCTATAACCCATCCCCCTGGAATCTGAATTTTTAAAAATTCCCCAGGTGATGTTGCTACATAGTTTGGGTTGGAAAGTACTGATCTGGAACAAGAAGACCCATTGCTTCCAAGGGACTTCAGCAAACCCTAGTCTCCATTTCCTTTTTACAAAATGAGGCCAGTAATACTTGCTCTGCTTTCCTCAGAGAAACCCCAAAATAAGTCGAGACAATGGGTTGATAATTATTTTGGAAAACATCAAAGCCCTTTCCAAATGTAAGGCAGTATTGTTAGAGTCACTCTGTTCCTAGGTTACCAGGGAACAGAATTCAGAGTCCCTCCGTTATTTCAATCTGAGTTGGGGCTGGATATAATTTTAAAAAACCAGTTCATCAAGGGGTGTATTAACTCCCTTCCTATATAATTACCAGATTAATCCCCACATTCTTCCCTCCCCATCAGGTGTTTAGAAGATCTTAACATACAATCTGAACACCTGGTTTTTGCTGCTCCAACCCTCCCTCTGCTAGACCCCACATTTCCTTTATGCTTAAGCCTCATACACCAGCATTCCCAGACCTTGTACTTTTCCGTTTAATGTGAAAGATTTCAGACTCCAACTGTTCCTACAGACACCACCTCTTCTTAACCCTAGCCTCGAAAAATACTGCTTTTCTCGCAGGATGCCCTTGCACTAGGTTAGGAACATCACTTCATCACCACATCACTTGCTTTTCCTTCTAACTGGAGAGCTCCCCGTCCCCCTCCTGTTTCACTCACTTCCTTTTCGGTCTTTACTCAAATGTCACCTTTTCAGTGAGGTCTTTCCTCGATGATTTAAAATGTCACCCCTTCCCAATATTCTCAGTTCTGCTTTATGTTCATCCTTCTAATAACCTGTTTGTTTCTGTTGTTGTTGATGGTGGTGGTTTGGTTTGGTTTGGTTTGGTTTGGTTTTTTAAAGCAAATCCTAGCCTGTTACTAAACTTAAAAGGGATTTGTTGTTGGTTAACTATTTTTTTTTAGCAAATCATACTATTTATTTTACTTTTTATTTTATTTATTGTCCAACCCTCCCTGTGTATGTCACCCTGTTTTATTCACTGGCATGTCTCTGACATTTAGAACAGTGCCTGACATGTGGGAGGATTTCAGTCAATACTTGTTGAAAGAATAGATGTCTGGCTCAGATCTGCTTATTTTCCCCTCTGCTTCTTATGCAGCACTGGCTCTGACTTATGGGGCAGACACACTGATTTGCCAGGACCAGTGTGGTTCAAAGGCAAGAAAGTAGTCCTGGGAGTCAGAGCCGACAAGTTTTAAAGTCTTGCTCTGCCATTTAATCGCTGTGTGATCCTGATCAACTTACATAAACTCTCTGAGCCATATTCCCTATACCTGGCAAATGGAGATAATCATACTTACTTTGCAAGGTTGGTATGAAGATCAGGAATAACATACGTAAGGCACCTGGAATCTGGGGCTCATTAAATGGTAGCTAATCATTTTGTGAATCACTGTGCTCACTTGACATCCCAAATCTGGCATATGACATTCCAGCTATGTCAGAGGAAGATCAAAGTAAGTTCCTCACTTCTCCCTTAGACATTCAAGCTTGAGACACCCAATCCCACCCACCAGCGCAGCACAGCCAGGCACTAATCTTACCTTGGTGGCGATAGCAGACACCGCAGCTGTTCTCTGTGCAGTTATGACGTTTCCATCCATGACCTTGGAGGAAAGGAGAAACAGTGAGCAAAGGGCACCCTCATCCACTACTTAAGCGGAGAGAAGTTCTCAAAGAGTAACCCTAGGAATCATAATACTATTCTACCAAGAGCATGGGCTTGGTGTTGAACCTGGATCCAATTATGAGAACTGCAACTTTGAACAAAAACCTTAATCTGTAAGCACTGGTTTCCTCACCTGTGAAAACAAAGATAATGGCAACCATTCAGGGTTTTTTATTTTAAAGATTAAATGCATTAGCATACAGAAAAACATCTAGCATATGGTGAGCCCTCAAGAATTTCCCATTTTCTTCACTTTCCCTGGGATTCTCAAAACACCAAATTAAGGAGAAACTTGAGGAATAAGTGTAAGTCACTTGACATCTGTGCAAGGGCCTGGAAAATACTCAGTGGCTTTCAACTCCTGCTGCACACGTGTGGAGCTTTGTAAAGATACACATGCCCAGACACGGCCCTTAAATTAACTGAATCTGAATCTCTAGGGATGGGACCCAGACATCCTTGCTTTTAACAGCTCCCCAGGTAATTCTGAATTGTGTCTGGCTAATAATAACCACCATCATTTGTGCTGTTCTCCTCCATCTTTGTTATTCATCTCAGCTGATCCTCACCAAGTAGCATCAGAATTCTCATTTTATGGATGAGGAAGCGAAATGCGTGGCTACCGATCAGATTCAGGAAGGATCTCAGGCACTTGTCATTGAGTTTCCAAGCGGGACATGGTCCCAGTTCCCAGGGAAGCACTGTTGGTCGCCAGTAGGGATGCCATTTCCGTTGGATGAGCAGAGGTTGGGCAGAGCTAGATACTCCTTTCCAGAGGAGTAATGAACAGCCAGCTTCCTTGGGGAGCCAGAAATTCCGATAAGAAGGAGGAAATAAGGATCATGGGGAGGTTTGGGTAGAATTAAGGAGACTGTCCCTGATGAGGACTCAGCTGCCTGGCCTCAGAGCCTGCCTGGAGGGCACAGAGCACTTCCCCTAACCAGTTGTGTGACCTCAAGCAAAGTGACTCTGCTACACTGAGCCTCAGGGACCTCGACAGAAATTGGGGGTGTGTGCAATAAAAAATTCCCACAGAGGAATGCTGTCAGATTTGGATGAGATCAATTTCTCCTGCCTAGCAGATGATGAGGGCTCAGGAAGTGGCAGTGGGGAAAGGCAGCAGAGTATAGAGTTAAGACAACATGGGCCCTGAACTTACACAGAGTAGGAATGAAGTCCATCCGTGCCACCTATTTGCTATGTAAACTTGGGCAACTTTAGCATAGTTGCTCTAAGATTCAGTTTCCTCATCTGCAAAATGGGGGTAATAATATTGCTTACCCCACAGGGTGGTTCTAAGTACTAAGAGTTAATACACATGAAGTATTTAAACAGTGCCTGCCACACACAAAGTGCTTACAAATATGAGCTACTACTATTTTTAATATTATCAAATTTTTGATGTTTAAAAATTTTTTTTGATACTATTAAATGATAAAACAGGTCACTGTGTACCCCTTGGAAAAAACTGCCAGCTTTAGAAAGCACCCCTATTCTGTATCTCATATAACCCCATGTTACATAGTTTCACTAAATAAATGTTTCCTTGGCTGCCGGGTTTGCACAAACTGTATATTTGGAGTAACTGGTATAGGACAAGAATATATACAAGAATGACGACATTATTACTTCCACACTGTCACACACTTGAAGCAGCAGTGGGCTCTTGTGCAGGGTCATCAGGCAGTCCTGGAAACATACACCGTCACAGACAACCTTCACTGTCGCTACCATCCAGCTGCTCAGAGATAGGCATGTGTGGTCACATTCAGAACTCCCCCAGGCCCACAGAGAACTAACTTCTGAGCCTAGCTCTGCGCACAGGGGCCAGGCTCCACCCCAGGACAGGGGGTTGCTCACCGCCAAGAGGGAGCCGTTGCTCGGCTCAAAGAGCAGCACAGTGGCCTGATGGGAGGGGCCAGGGGAGGTGGCGCTGTGGTCCTCGTAGAAGGTGATCAGCTTGGTGCTCAGGGCATCCTCCGCGGCACTGTAGGCAGACATGACGCCCAGGAAACTACGGGAAGAGAAGGAGCAGCTTTAAACCCTTCCCATCCATGCTGAGGTGTCCTATCAAGTCCCCATATCCCTTTGCCTGTCCTCCGTCACGTCCCCACTGGCCTTCTCCCTTCCCCCATCCCCCTGCCCTTCTCTTTGGCAGTATGCGGAGTACGTTCAAGAGTCCAGCAACTGGATGAGAAAAACTACCCCAGTTCCACCACTTACTAGTTGCATAACCTTGGGTAATTCACCTCACCTCTCTGAGTCTGTTTTTCCATCAGTGAAACGGCTGCATCACTAACCACCTATGTATGGAGTGTGTTCAAGTAAACAAGGTAACTCCTGTAAAACGATCACTTGACGCAGCGCGTGGCACAAATTAGGTGGCAGCTGTTATTAGCAGTGATTAGGTAAGCCCTCCCTTTCTCCTGCTGCTTCCCCCCTTCTCACCCTTCCTCTTCCTCCTTTCCACTTTCTCCAGCCTCTGGCCCGGGCGGCATTCCTCACTCACCCCCTGTGCTTGGCCACCGGCATCACGGTGCGCACCGGCTGCATGACCCCTCCGTCGGGGCCGCTGGAGAAGTTGGCCAGAGCCGCTTCGAGAGGCGGGATGAGCAGGCTGGCGCTGGGGAGGTGGGCCTGCACGTCGGCGGCGCTCAGGAACGCTGGCACACGGCTCATGTCGCCTCTCGCCTTCTAAGCTCTGGGGCTCACCGGGATCCGCGGTTCCAGGGCTGCGCCTTATATGAGCGCTCAGAGGGTGCGCGCCGCCGCCTGCTGGCCACGCCCAGCTCTCCAGGCGGAGCAAAGCCTTTTTCCCCGAAACCGCGTCCCCTGGGGTGGGCGAGCAGGGCCCACTCCAGGCGCGGGTTCTTCGAGATTGGAATTGAGACAGGCTGGCTGGGAGTTAGTATTCTGGGGTCCGCTTTCTCAATTCCTGTAATTAGCTGTAGTCACATTCCTTGTAAAATGTGTTAGTTCGGCGCCCCACCTTCCTACCTCCCCATCAACTCCACTGTTTGCTGTCTAGGTGGTCCGGCCTGGGAAAGAGGAGACAGGGGGATATGGGGCAAACAATGATGGGCTCCCTTAGTTCTTAAACTATTGCCTGCTCCTTAGGAGATCTTAGATGAAAGGAGAAAGTTATTTTAAAAAACCTTTTTGTCGTGGGGGGTCTGGCGGGTGGCTGGGCAGGAGGTAAAAGAATTTATCAAAGACAAAGCAAAGTGAAGGAAAAGTTTGTTAGCGGTACGCTGCCACAGACAGCTGCTGGCCACACAGAGGAGAGGTGCCTGTGTGTCCACTGGGATGAAAGTGTAGGGTCTTTTATGGGGGGAGAAGTTGGTGAACACATTGCATTGGGAGCTGCGTGATCAGCTCGTGCACAAGTTTTCGATTGGTTGTAGGTGAGGTAAGAAAGGATCTGTGGAGGGGTGGTGCGATTTATAACTGACAAGGTGGAGGCATGGGCTGAAACAAACCAGCCTGAGCTATTGTGAGATTAGGCACTACCTAGGACTATTAGTCTGTTAGGGCAAACACGCATTAGTAAAGAATGTACTTTATCTTTGAGGGATTGTATGTAGACATCTGAGAGCCCAGGAATGGGATCATTGGACTCTGAAGGACGCCAGTTGGCTTCATCCTTTTTCCTTTCAATTCTGTTCACATCTGGAGTCTCTTATCCCAATCTCCTACCCACCCCGACCCCCAGATCCCCAGCTGTTGATTGCTTCCAGTGCACAGTTTTCTCCTGGAGTTACTCAACTAATCTTCACCTTTAGATAAAGGGGAAGTCCTCAGGATGAGATATAATGGTCTCAGTCACAAATAGCCAAATGCATAAGATGTCATGTCAGCAGAGGAGTTGGGATCTATCCTTGAAGTGAGACTCCAGAACTCTACTCCTAAGCATTGGGCTACATTGGCAGGGAGGGTGCAAAAGACATTTCAGGCCAGGTGAAACCCAGGGGTGTTAAGGAATGTTGTCTAGTCCTTGAGAACAGTGTCTTGCCAGACAGATTTGGTTTGGAATGAGGGGCTAATGTCTTTGAGTACCAAGACATAAAACTAGGATGCTTCTTGAAGTAAAGCAGCTAAGAAGGGTGATTCTTTGGAAAGGAATTATATGCTTAAAGAGATTAAATGTTTAGAAATATGGGTCTTGTGCCAGTGCATAGGATGAAACATACAAGCAAGAGTGTAGCCTGGGAGACAGGTCAGGAGACTCCAGTGCTTAAGTTGTGCTCCCCTGATATTTTCATTGGGAGCTACATAGGGCATTTCTTACAAAATGGTCATATCATAATAAAAGATGATCTAAGTGTCAAAATGTGTACCAGTGAAATGATAAATCAAATGTAATATACTTAGCACAGTCCTTGGCACAGAGTAACCACATAATAAATGAAAACCTCTTGTATCATCAAAATAGAGAGAAGATGCGATGGTGGCTGGGAAAAGCTTATTTCAGTTACACAACTTTGTTTCTTTCGTTCACTGTCCCTAGAAATGCGTGCCCAGGGCTGCTGGGATTACAAAAACGTTTGTAGCTCATTATTTGTGTTTTTATAATTATTGTGATGTAACATATATTCGGTTTAAAAAAAATGACAGAGTTCTGTGGAAGCTCTAATACCTCATGACATCTCTTTTATTATTTCCTTAATATATTGTGTTAAAATTTTTACTACTCTTTTCAGCTTCAGTAGAAGCAAAATTAGCCTGATATTGTAGTTTAATATACTATTTCAATCATTTTGAATTTGCATCAAAATAAATGCATGAATATTTAAAAGACTGTTAATCACTTCAAATCATATTCTTTATGTGGCTTTGAGTAATATTGTTGCTGGAGAATAGGTTCCTGTCTTGCGCAGGAAAGAACTCAAGAGCAAGCCATAGTAGAGTGAAGGTAGATCTATTCAGGGAGATACACACTCCATAGGCAGAGCTGTCTCAGAAGGCCAGAGAGAGGTGGCCCTAGGGTATGGGGTTGTTAGTTTTTATGGACTGGGTAATTTCATATGCTAACAAGTGGAAGGATTATTCCAACTATTTTGGGGAAGGGGCAGAGATTTCTAAGAATTGGGCCCCTGCCCACTTCTTGGCCTTTTACATTAGCCTGGTAACTGTCATGGTACCTGTGGGTATGTCACTTACCATGATAATACATTACAATGAGTGTGTAATGAGACTCAAGGTCTACTGGAAGTTGAATCTTCTGCCATCTTGGGCCGAGTTGGTTCTAACCAGTTTATGTCTTATCCTCAATTGCTTTTAATTGTTGTGCCCTGCCCCCTTCCCTCCTGTCTCAGTATCACCCAGGTCCTCAGTAAAGTTTTTGCTGCCAAAAATGATGGTCTAGTTTTAGTTCAAGAATCTGGAAAGAAGTTATCATAAAAAGGGAGGGTAGCTTTCTTCCTCCTCCCCAGCCTGGTGGTAGCAGCAGTGGTTCTGGGGAGGCTGGTTGGAATTCCAGGGGACCAGCACAGCAGATCAACCAGTGGTACAACAAACACTGGCCCATATGCTGCAGAGGGAGAGGGTGTTGCTGAAGTTGTGGTATCACACCTCTTGGCTGGGGCTATGGGGTTAGCATGCTTTTGTATAACATGTAAGTACCTTTCTCAGCTTGGCTTACAAGGAGCTTCCATGGAAATGATTATGTTGTTTTCCTACCTTTACTCATTGATGTGATGCATTTTATGAAAGATACTCTAACATTCCAATTTGTTTCTAAGGTTTTTATTGGAGTTCGAATGCTTTTTAGCCAAAATCCCCACCAAATCACTTGCAGGTTGAGGATTAGGAACCTCATACTTTGTGATTCCCAGGTAAGGGCTCTGGGATCAGCCAGTTTGGATTTGATTCCTGGTTCTGCTGCTGTACATGCTGGATGACCTTGAACAGGAGACATAACCACTCTGATCCTGTTTCCTCTACTGTAAAATCAGATAATATTAGTAATAGTAGAACCAACCTCCCAGAGTTGTGGTGAGGCATAAGTGAAATCATTTTGTGAAGTGTTTAGCTGGAAGGTGTTTAGTAAGTATTATTAGTAAGTATTAATATGTATTAATGATGCCTTTTTAGTTTATTGTTATTAAAATAATGAAACTACTATTAGTAGTAATGACTTAATAGAAAGAATATCAATAAACTTATAGTAATGTAGGGACTAGGAACCAGGATGCTGGAGTAACTCTCCCTTCGTTGCCCTCCAGAGACCTTCTGCTGGGACATGCCTAGAGGGTTTGCAGGCCCCTGTGCCTGCAGCTCTGGGAGTTCCTTGCTAATTCCCGACAAATTCTGGGGAGGTGGCCATTTGCACTTCTCTAGCCTTCTTGCCACTGCTACACTGAAGCTGGCAATAGAGCAAGGCTGTCACTAGGGGGAGGCAAGCACAGTGGATGACTCACTTCCAGCGCACAATTTAGGGGCACACTCAGAACTCAAGATACTCAGTACTGGAGATAAAAAAAAATTTTTTTTTTTAAATATACTATTGGAAAAAAAGAAGCCACCAAAAAAAATTCCACGATGAGCAAAACATCAAAATTTTAAATAAAGATAGGATCAGAATAAGTGATTTTTTCCTTTTGTTTTAGCCTCCCATATGGCACTTTCGAGTTTTTTATTTTGAAAAAGTTTTAAATGTCATATTAAAGTATTTATCTTGATTATTGAGTTGGTTTCCCCTTAAATGTCATAGCCAAGGCAAATGTCTCACTCCTCTCAGTCCGAGTCATTGTCCTGGGAAAGTGGGGGACCACGTGGTGGCCCAGGAGGGGCCAGTGGTGAAATATTTGGGAAGCCCGAGAAAGACCGGCTGGGCGCCTCAGGAGCAGGTGGGTTGCCGGGAAGGGACTAGCTTGGGGACTGGGAGGCAACCGCGCAGGCGCGCGGGGAGGGGGCGGAGGAGGCGCGCGCTGGGCCCTGCGGACCGCGGCGCTCGGCGCTCGGCGCTCGGCGCTCGGCGCTCGGCGCTCGGCGCTCGGCGCTCGGCGCTCGGCGCTCGGCGCTCGGCGCTCGGCGCTCGGCGCTCGGCGCTCAGCCGCGCCTTTGAGGGAGTCCGCGCGCGAAACCGTCCTCCCGCCGTGCGCAGCGGGGCGGTTGAGGAGAGCGTTGGAAAGAGGAGCCGTGCTGAGTGGATTGGCGCCCCTTAGAGGCAGGACGGAGGCGGCTGCCGAGGCCTGAGCCGTGAGTGGACCTCCTTGCCGTCCTCCTCCTCCCTAACCCCTTCTTAGGATGCTCTGCCTACCTCGCCGGAGGTCAACCCAAAGCCCGCTCCCCCTCCCCACCCCCAGCACAAACACGTAAAAACCCACTAGGGACTTAAGGTTGACATTTAACTGTTTTTATTCATTTTTTTTAAATTTTGGTAGTAACTTAGTGCTTAGAGAGAAGGTTTTGGGAGGTTCAGTCAACTTTGGTTTTAATTTGACTTTAGGCAAGTGAGTTGACCTCTGAATCTTAGCTATAATGTAGGAATATAATTTTGCGCGCCTTTAAGATTTTTCCTTCTTTTAAAAAATTGAGATAAAACTCATCAATTTTTACCATTTTAAAGTATTAGAATTCAGTGGCTTTTATTACATGCACAATGTTGTGAAATAATCACTGCTAATTCCAGAACATTTTTATTGAAATATAGTTGATTTACAATGTGTGTTAGTTTCAGAGCATTTTTACCTTGTTTTATATAAACCCTGTCTGTACTCATGAGCAGTCACTCCCCATTCCCCTATTTCCAGCCTGTGGCAACCACAAATCTACCTCCCGTCTGTACGAATTTGCAGATTCTGGGCATTTCTTTTGTGGATGGAAATAATCAATAAACCAATTTATAATAGGAATAAAGAGTATTATTTCAGCCAAACTGACAACTGTAGCCTTGGAGACACCCTCTCAAATTAACTCTGAGGAACTGTTCTGGGAGAAGCATGGTTTTCAGCATAGTTTTATATCGTGTCAGAACAAAGACCATCAAATAAGTCAGGGACACATTCCTTCAAGGTTTCAAAAAAAAACCCAAAAAACAAAATTAAAAAACTGCTCAGCATGTATACAGTGAGTTAATAGGGTCCTGGCACCTGGAAAGGGAGTCTTTATCAACCAAGAAGTACCAGCATTGACATCCCAGGAAGGGAGGCGTTTAATCTTTATTTTTAACATGGCCACTCTTTATTTCAGTTCAGAGCAACCTTTTCTTTAATGATTAAAGCAGATGTACCATGTAGGTTTGGTAGGCTACAAACAGGCTGTTTTAGTTAGCATAAAGTTCAAGTTAAATCGTGTATAAACTAGAATGACTTCCTCATAACTCAATATGAAAATTTTTTCCACCACGTATAAATAGAATCATATAGTATGTGGTCTTTTGTGTTTGGCTTCTTCCACTTAGCTTATTTTCAAGATCCATGAGTGTTGTGTCCTGTATTATATTCCAGATATACCACATTTTGTTTTTCCATTCTCATGGACTTTTGGATTGTTTCCACTTTTTGGCTATTATGAATACTGCTACCATGAACGTCAGTGTACGTGTTTTTGTGTTGACATGTTTTCTTTTTTTTTTGAATAAACACTCTTATTATATAAGTTTCAGGTATATAGCAGTATAACTTAACATCTGGATACATTACTCAGTGATCACCAGACATATATTTTCTACTCCTAGAAACCTAGGAGTGGAATTGCAGGGTCATGTGGTAATTACATGTTTAACCAAGTTTTTCCATGGCTGCCGTACTACTTTACATTCCCACCATCAGTGTGTGAGGGTTTCCAGTATTCTACATTCTCACCAATGCTTATTTTCTGTTTAAATTTTTTTTTAATTTAGAAGTTATAGCCCTCTTGGTGGGTAAGTGTTTCTTACTGTGGTTTTGACTTAAATTTCCCTAATGTCTAATTATGTTGAGCATCCTTTCATGTGCTCTTTGGCCATTTGCATAATTTCTTTGGAGAAATGTCTGTAGATCTTTTTGCCCATTATTTTACTGGTTTGTCGTCTTGTCATTGCATGGTAAGGGTTCTTTCTATGTTCATAATATGAAATCCTTATCAGATATATAATTCAAAAATATTTTATTCCATTCTGTGACTTATCTTTTCACTTTCTTGACAGTGTCCTTGGATGCTCAGAAGTTTTTGACTTGATGAAGCCCAATTAGTCTATATTTTGTTTTGGTGTCTTATCTAAGAATGCATTGCTGAATCCAGGTTATGAAGATTTCCCTATGTTTTCTTCTAAGAGTTTATTTTTTCAGCTCTTTTGGTGTTTGATCTTTTTGAATTAATTTTTGTATATGGTGTGAGGTAAGAGTCCAGCTTTATTTTTTTGCCTATGCCTGTTACTGGGCCCTCTCCAGATTCTTGGACGGCAATACCATAGAAATTAATATTGCTCCCACAAAGTTCTTAGGCAAGCAAAGCTTTTTCTTAAAAGGATAGATTGTGCCCAAGGGAGAAGGTGGAAAAGAGTGCCAACTCCCTGAGAACTTTCAGGGAACAGGTTTTAAAGACAGTGTGAGGGAGAGGGCCACAGGGTGCCTGATCAGCTTGAGCTCAGTTCCCAGATTGGTTGACATCAGGGTGAAATTTCAAGTATCATCAGTCTTCTGGTTTCAACTGGTACGGAGTTTACACACTTGCAGTCAGCAGTTTTCATCTGGTAGGGGACTGCTTCCTACAAAAACAAATTGAGAATGTGTGTCAGGCCTTTTATGTATATCTTTCAGGGAACTGGGAGTTTGGTGATTCTGCTAGGTGGCAGATTTATGGTCCCACTTTTGTCCTTTAGAAACTATGTACATACATCAGTGGAACAGAGACAGAGTTTATCTTTTACTCCTGTGGGTCTCTGGGTATTGTCTCAGAGGCCCAAGTCTTTAGGTGCTTTGTTTTACTGGGCCTGTGAAGCCTGCTTGCTCAAGGCTGTTCCCTTGGTCCTTTTCCAAAATGACGGTCCTCTTGTCTTCCTGTCTCATGCCTACTTAGTTGTTTAAGCGCTGTTTGCTTAAAAGACCATTATTTTTTGTTGAAAATCAATTGACCATAGATGTATGGCTTTATTTCTAGATTCTCAGTTCTATTCCATTTGATTTATATATCTATGCTAATGTCAATACTGTACTGCTTTGATTACTGTCTCTTTGTAGAAAGTATTGAAAATCAGGAAATGTGAGACCTCAAATTTTGTTCTTCTTTTTTCAGTATTGTGTTGGCTATCCAGGGTTCCTTGCAATACCATATGAACTTTAGGAACAATGTGTTCATTTCTGCAAAAACAGTAGTTGGGAGTTGATTGACTCTATAGATAAATTTGGGGAGTATTGCCGTATTAACAATAATGAATTTTTCGTACACGTGGAATGTCTTCATTTATTTAGGTCTTCTTTAATTTCTCTTCCCCCCAGCTTTAGAGACGTATAATTGACAAATAAAATTGTAGTATATTTAAAGTGTACGACATGATGACCTGATACATGAATACATTGTGAAGGAATTCCCACATTCAAGTTCATTAACATATCAATCACCTCACAAGTTGCCCCTCTCCCTTTTTTTTTGGTAAGAACACTTACAATTTACTCTGTTAGCAAGTTGCAGTTATACAATACAATATTATCAACTATAGTCACCACATTTTAAAGTTTGTACTCTTTTGCCAACCTCTCTCCATCTCCCTCACCACTTAGCCCATGGTAATCTGGAGGTTGCATCGAATCTATAGATGGCTTTTGGTAGTACGCACATTTTAACAATAGCTTCTCTGATCCATGAACACAGGATAGCTTTTCATTTATTTGTTTCTGCTTTAAATTGAAGTATAGTCAATTTTCAATGTTGTGTTAGTTTCTGGTATACAGCATAGCGAATCAGTTACACACACATATTTTTTCATATTCCTTTTTACTATAGGTTACTATGGGATATTGAATATATTTCCCTGTGCCACACAGTAGCACCTTGTTGTTTATCTATTTTACATATTGTAGTTAGTATCTGCAAATCACAAACTCCCAATTTATCCCTTTCCCCCAGTAACCATAGTTTTGTTTTCTATGTCTGTGGTCTGTATTTGTTTTGTAAATAAGTTCATTTGTGTCATTTTTTAGATTCCACATATAAGTCGTATCATATGGCATTTTTCTTTCTCTTTCTGGCTTGCTTCACTTACTATGACAATCTCCATGTCCATCCATGCAGTTGCAAATGGCATTTTTAGTTCTGTGTTATGGCTGAGTAGTATTCTATTGTTTGTAGGTATACCACAACTTCTTTATCCAGTCATCTGTTGATGGACATCTGTCTTGGCTATTGTCAATAGTGCTGCTTTAAGTCATTTTGAGTTTATTTTTGTTTAAAGTGTGAGGGAATGTTCTAATTGCATTGATTTACATGTAGCTATCCAGGTTTCTCAACATCACTTGCTGAAGAGACTTTTTTCCACTGTATATTCTTGCCTCCTTTGTTGAAGATCAGTTGACTGTAGGCATGGGGGTTTGTCTCTGGGCTCTCTATTCTGTTCCACTGATCCACATGTCTGTTTTTGTGCCAATACCACTTTGTTTTGATACTGTAGCTTTATGGTATTGTCTGAAGTCTGGGAGGGTTATGCCTCCAGCTTCATTCTTTTTGTTCAGTATTGCTTTGGCAATTGTGGGTCTTTTGTGATTTGACTGTGAATGTTTAGACATAATTTTCTTTGGTCTATCTTGTTTGGGGTTTGCTCAGTTTCTTTTATCTGTTGGTTTGTGTCTACTGCCACATTTGGAAAATTTCAACCATTATTTCTTAAATATTTTTCAGCTTCACACTTTATCCTGTTGTCTAGGATTCTAATGAATTGTATGCTAGGTTTTATTTTTGTTATCCTACATATTTTTGAGGCTCTATTCATTTTTTTCAATCCTTCCTGTCCCATTTTCTTCATCTTCGATAATTTCTATTGATTTATCTTCAGGTTTAGTGGCTCTTCTATGTCATCTTCATTCCACTGTTGAGTTTATCCAGTGAATGTTTTATTTTGGTTACTTTGGGTTCTAAAATTTCCATTTGATTTTTCTTTGTATCTTTTATTTTTTTGTTGATACTTTCTATTTTAAATTTTATTTCAAGACTATGATTGGCCCGCTTGAGCATTTTAATAGCTGCTTTAAAGTTTTTTTTCGGATAATTGCAACATCTGTGCCATGACATCATTAATATCTATTGATTGTCTTTTCCTATGCAAGATGAGAGTTTGTGGCTTCTTGTAAGTTGAATAATTTGGGATTGTATTCTGGATATTTTGTGTATTAAACTGTGAGACTCTAGGTTCTGTTTAAGATTCTATGGAAAATGTCAGTACTTCAGTTTAGTAGGCAATTGACCTGGTTTTAGGATTGCCAGATTTAGCAAGTAAAATACAAAAAAACACCCAATTAAATGTGAATTTTAGATAAATTGTGAATAATGTTTTAGTATAAGTATGTCCCAAACAAAAAAATGTAATTTATCTGAAATTCAGATTTCACTAGCACCGTATATTTTATCTGGCAGCCTTTCTTGGTTAGGGTTAAGCCACAGGTTCCATCCCATCTCTGGAAGCTGTGGTTGCAACATCAGTTCAGTTTTTAAAGATTTTGCTGTTCTAGTTGGATCCTTCTGGGGCCTGGGAAGAGTCCGTCCACTCAGTAATCAAAGTGATTATCACGCTAACTAGGATCAGATCCACTTAGATAAAGATCAAGGCTCAGATCAAGGCTGTAGTCTCGTTCTTCTGTCTCCCCAGTACCTCCGGTTTCTCCAAGGCACTCTTTTTTCTTTGTCTTCTGGCCAGAAGTCACCCACTTCCTTGGTTGCCTGCCACTGAAATTGCAGAAGTACTTCAGTTCTGGTGTTGTTCCTTGCATTCCCTGGCTACTCTTTCTGGTTCACTCACTTGAAGGAAGTAGCACCTTTTAGCATTAATGAAATACACAGCACCTCTTTATCCCTCCTTGATTCTCTTAAAGTCAGTTCTGACTTTGACAGCCCAACGAGGCTGTTAAAAGTGATGCGCAGGAAGGAAATTCTGACACATATTGCAATACGGGTGAAACTTGAAGACGTATTATGCCTAGTGAAATAGGCCAGCCACAAAAGATTACTGTCACACAGATAAGTGTTTCCACTCATATGACGTACCTACAGTAGTCAAATTCCCAGATACAGAAAGTAGAATGGTGGCTGCCAGTGCCTGGGAGAGGAGGATATAGCGAGTTATTATTTAAGGAGTACAGAACTGGGCAGATGAAAAGGTTCTAGGGATGGAGGATAATGATGATTGCACAATAATGCGAATGTGATTGCTGCTACTGAATTGTACACTTAAAAATGGTTAAAATGGTAAGTTTTATGGTATGTATATTTTATCATAATTGAAATTGCATAGCCTTTCAGTACCCCCTCCATATTAGCAGATGACCCCAGGGGAAAAAATCTTATAAGGTAAGAACTATAATGTTTCTGATTTTTATGGGTGATAAGTAGCCATAGGTTAATTATTTTGCTCAGAATTACATGGCCTGTGAGAGAGTTAAGATTTGAATGCAGGAAGCCTTACTTCAGATCCCACATTTTTAATTACTGTGCCCTACTGTCCACACTGTGAGGAAAAAAATTCATGACTGTTTTGAATCCACCTAAAGGTTAGTATAGAATGTGGCACAGAGTAGGTATTAAATAAATACTAAGTATTCAGCATTATAATTTGTGAGAGTTTCTCTCAGAACCTATCAAAATAATGATTGATATTCTGCATTTACAGTTTACATCCTTCTTTGTGAAAATGGGACTGTGTCTTATTGATCTTTGCATCTCTCTTGCCTAATATGTTCATCCATATTAGAAGGTCATTGGATGTGAATGTAGTGAATTAATATAAAAACAGAAGCAGACAAGTACTTATTTCAAGTTTTTTTTTGTAGTTATCTTTCAAGATCAATGAAAGAATAGGGTAGAACAATGAGGTAATCCTACTTGACTAAAATTTAACATTTTGGCAGGTAACCTAAATTTTAAAAATCTTTACTTCCTTCTTAGATTTGAACTTCCATTCTTTGTGGTAAAATGGATTTGTTGTGGCTTAACCAATTTGCAGCCCTTCTCTGGAAAAATTTCATGTTAAAGGTAAGTGGAGGTATCTGTGAGAAATGGCAGTAAAGGTTAATGAAACTGAAAGGGGAAAAAATTTAATAGCTCCTTTATTTCATTTTTGTTTATGGGTATTTTGTTCCATGGCTGAGGATAGCATTCTAAATGTGAAGACTACCAACAGAGTAAATGAACAGAGTGAATAATGAAATGTGGAAAAGGGTGAAAAAGACAATCCAGAGAACCACTCATGTTGAGGAATGAAGCTGAATAATGTTTGTATTGTATACATGTATACACATAAGGGTATAAGTATACACACGTATGCACATACATATAATACAGTAAGGTTAATTAACACTATTTTGTTTCTCTTACAGAAGCGGAAGATAATTTCTTTATGTGTAGAAATCTTCATGACACTGATGTTCTCTGCGTTGATTTTGCTTCATCGCAGAGATTACAAAAAGGAATTTCTAGAGGCGATTCTTTTCCATCCTCTTCCCTTGAATAGGTTGCCTGCTTTCCTCACTGATGGGAGAAATAAGTATGAATTGGTTTATGTGCCTTCTGAAAGTGTTGCGGCAAAAACTATTACTGAGATGGTGCAAAAAGATTTGAACGCCAGCCTTGAAGGTTCGAAATTGTGATGTCTAAAATGTTTTTTATAGAATAATTATTAATTTGTTTTAGGAGAAGCATGTTTCAGTAACTTTCACAACTTGTGCATTAATGTCTTAAATATAACATTATGGACTTTGTCAAATAATATCAACATATTCTTTGTATAATCATAAACAAAATACAGTATTTAAAATTAGATGACTGAGTTATGTAATTCTAAATCTTCTTTGTCTCTGATTGTGCTTCTAAAACTAGGGTAAGTACCTGGTTGTGTGCCAAGGGGACACAAAGCCTCAGGGTGAATTTGGTAGTTTTTTCCTGGATGCATAAACTTTACTTGAGGTCACGAATTTTAAACATTTTATAAAAATATGACTTCAGTATAATATATAAGTGCATTTGAAAAGAAGATTAAACAATGTAGAATTACACCAAAAACATCCTTATCTCCTTACACTGTCCTTACTCTGCACCTAGTTTCTCTTCTTTGTCTCCCACAGTTAAAAACACTGTCAGAAATTTGATAAGAATCCTTCCAGTCTTGTCTCATGCTTTTACATACGTGTATATTATTTTCCTCATTTTAAGAGTGTTGTGAAGTGAGGAAAAGGTTGATAATACATATTTACTTTGCCATCTTAAAAAAACCATCTTTGAAAATGAAAATGTTATATTTATGTAACTTATTGCAAAATTCCCATGAATTTTAAAAATATAGTCTATGAATCTCCAAAGAACTTTAGTGCTTATGATGGGCTGATTTAAGTTACCTTTAAGGTATGTGTTTTTAAAAAACAGAGTAAAATGGGAAAAAAAATCACTGTTATTAAATATGAAACAACAACAAAAACAGTCTAAGGAAGTGTTCTAGGTCAGGGGTCAGCCTATTACAGTCTGCGAAGGTCAAATCTACCCCACAGTCTGTCTGGTATAAGAAGTAGAAGGTCATTGGATGTGAATGTAATGAATTAATAGAAACACAGAAGCAGACAAGTACTTATTTCAAGTTATTTTTTCGTAGTTATCTTTCAAGATCTCTGAAAGAGTGGAGTAGAACAATGAAATAATCCTTCTACTTGACTGTATGTGAAGTAGATGTGGACAGGCTGCTGTTTCTTATCTTTTGCTACTGTGGGTCTATCAGTGGAAAAGTATAAGAAGCATTGTCATTCTGTCATATTGAGGCCATCATGAGAGAGTGTGCCTGAAGACTAGAGTAGAGGTTTGATGGGTTGAAGGTCCAAGGTGGCATGGAAAACAAATGTCTTATTATAAAATCCTAATTTAGAGGGAATGCAGCTGAGAAACTTTCCTCCACTTGATTAGGTCTGATACTTTTTTTAGTTTCTGTTGAAGCAAACTTCTTAGCAAAATCATCCAGTGGCTATGAGAAGATAAGTGTAGGAGTCTTTATTTGGAAAACTCCCACATTCAGTTTTGTGTGTGTGTGTGTGTGTGTGTGTGTGTGTTGATTTTGATTGGGTAACTTTTAAAAAATTAAAAAAAATTTTTTTTTGTTGAGGTATAGTCAGTTTACAATGTTGTGTCAATTTCTGGTGTACAGCACAATGCTTTAGTCATACATGAATATACATATATTCATTTTCATATTCTTTTTCACTGTAAGCTACTACAAGATATTGAGTATAGTTCCCTGTGCTGTACAGTATAAACGTGTTTACCACATTCAGATTTTAGTGCTGTTCTGAAGAATTATAACTTAGAAGAAAAACTTGTTCACTGGAAGCTTTCAATCTATCATTTCAAGTTCAGATAGTATAGTATCTGAACAGTATACCATAGCATAGAGTAATGCAGTATAGTACAGTATATCCACTAGAATTATGGTAGTTTGTCATTAGAAACCTGGTGTTGGGTAAAACTCTGATGTTGGTATTTATAACTTGCTTTAATCAATACAGAGTGATTATTTCTGATAACCTTTGGCAAAAAATTCTTGAGGATTAAATAGTATTTTATCTTTAGCACTATGAACCAGAAGGACCCCCCTCACACACACATTTGACTTGGAACAATTTCAAACATATAGAGAAAATGCAAAAAATGCTACAAGTCACCAAGTAACAGTCGTCGCATTTGCTTTATCATTATCTCTCTTGCTCTGTCTCTCTCTCTCCATATATATATACACACATATATAAGTAATATGTATATATCAAACATGTAAGAATATATGTAACGTTACTGGATTTTTTTCTGAACTGTTGAGAATAAGTTGTATTCATGATGACAATTCACCTTCAAGCACTTAATGTATTTCCTTAGAATTAGGATATTCTCCAACAAAACCTTTGTAATTATCACACCCAGGAGTTTTTAAATTGATACAATGAAGTTATCTAATATGCAGTCAATATTTATATTTCCCTAGTTATCCTAATAAGGTTCTTTAGAGCTTTTTTCCTTTCTGTAATCCAGGATCCATCTAGAGATTTATAAATCTGCATTGGGTTTGGCAAACTTTTCTGTAAAGGGCCAGATAGTAAGTATTGAAGTTTTGTGGGCTATTAGGTTTCTATCAAATATTTTTTTTAAAAAGAATGCTTCAGAAATGTAAAAGCCACTCATAGATTACAGACCTATATCAAACAGACTGTGGGGTAGATTTGACCTTCGCAGACTGTAATTGGCTGACCCCTGACCTAGAACACTTCATTAGACTGTTTTTGTTGTTGTTGTTTTGTATTTAATAACAATGATATTTTTTCCCATTTTACTCTGTTTTTTTAAAACACATGTTTGACTTTTTGAAATTCCCGATATAAGTGACATCATACAGTGCTTGTCTTTCTTTGACTTATCTGATAGCTTAGCATAATGTGCTCAAGGTCCATTCATGTTGTCACAAATTACAGGATATCCTCCTTTCTTATGGCTAAATAATATTCCATTGTGTATATGTACCACATAAAAATCCATTCATCTTTTGATAGGCATTTGGGCTGTTTCCATACCTTGGCTATTGTGAATGATACTATAATGATACACTATATATATGTGAGAGTGCACATATCTCATCATAATCCTGTTTTCATTTCCTTTGGGTGTATGTCCAGATGTGGAATTCCTGAATCATGTGATAGGTCTATTTTTGATATTTTGAGGACTGTCTATATTGTTTGTCATAGTGGTTGGACTAATTTCCATTCCCACCAACAATGTATAAAAATTCTCTTTTTACCCCAGCATCCCCAGCATGTATTGTCTCCTGTCTTTTTGATAATAGCCATTCCAGCAGTTATGAGGTAATATCTCAGTTCTTATTTGCATTTTCCTGATGATTAGTGATGTTGATCATCTTCTTAATGTGCCTGTTGGCCATTTTCACGTCCTCTTTGGAAAAATGTCTATTTAGTTCCTTTGCCCACCTTCTAACCATATTTTTTGTGATTTTATATATATATATTTATATATTTTGTCTATTAACCCCTTACCTGATATATGGTCTGCAAAATTTTTCTCCCATTCTGTAGGCTGTTTTTTCATTTTGTTAATTGTTTCTTTTACTGTGAAGACATTTTTGATTTAGATGTTGTCCCATTTGTTGATTTCTGCTAATGCTGTTTGCACTTTTGGTGTCACATCCAAAAAAAAAAAATTGTTGCCAAGACTGATACCACTCAGCTCTTCCCTAAATTTTCTTTAAGAGTTTTATGTTTAAGTCTTTGATTCATTTCTAGTTAATTTTTGTGAGCAGTATAAGACAGAGGTTCAGTTTCATTGTTCTGTGTGTTTCTCCAATTTTTCCAGCACCCTTTGTTGAAGAGACTATCCTTTCCCCATTGGGTGTTCTTGTCTCTCTTGTTGAATGTTAATTGGCTGTATATGCTGGGATTTAATTCTGGACTCTCTCTCTTTCTGTTCAGTTGGTCAATGTGTCTCTTTTGTGCCAGTACAGTACTATATAAAAAATAGTTTTTATTATTATGGCTTTGTAGTACACTTTAAAATCAGGACTTGTGATACCTTCAGCTTTTTTTTTTTCCATTTTTCAGGATTGCTTTGGCTACTTGGGGTCTTTTGTGGTTCCACAGAAATCTTAGGATTGTTTCTTCTATTTCTGTGAAGAATGCTTTTGATATTTTGATGGGGATTGCATTGAATCTGTGGATGGCTTTGGGTAGTGTGGCCATTTGAACAATATTTTTCTAATCCATGGACATGGGATGTCTTTCCATTTGTTTGTGTCTTCAGTTTCTTTCAGCAAACTCTTGTGATTTTCATTGTGTAGATATTTTACTTCCTTGGTTAAATTTACTTCTAAATATTTTGTTGTTTTTGATGTTATTGTGTTAGGATAGTTTTATTTATTTCTTTTTCCAATGCTTCATCATTAGTGTGAAGGAATGCAACTGATTTCTGTATGTTAATTTTGTATCTTGCCACTTTATAGAAATCATTGATTAATTCCAACAGTTTTTAAAATAATTCCCAGATTTTTTGTATATAAGATCATATCATCAGCAAATAGTGACAGTTTTACTTCTTCCTTTCTGATTTGGATTTTTTTTTTAATCTGTCTTAACCTAATTGCTCTAGCTAGGAATTCCAGTACTGTATTGAATAGGAATGGTGAGAATAGGCATCTTTTGTCTTGTTTAAATTTTTCTCCATTGAGTATAACTTAGTTCTGTCATAGATGACCTTTATTTTGTGGAGTTATGTTGCAAATTGGTATTAATTATTCTTTAAACATTGGTAGAATTCACCAGTGAAACTGTCTGGTCCTGAAGTTTCTGTGTTGGGAATTTTTTTGATTATCATTTCATTCACTTGATTTGTTATTGGTCTGTTCATGTTTTCTATTTCTTCCTGATTCAGTCTTGGTAGGTTATGTGTCTCTAGAAATGTATCCATTTATTCTAGATTATGTAATTTGTTGGAATATAATTGTTCACAGTAGTCTCTTATGATCCTTTGCATTTCTGCATTTTCAGATGTAACACTTCATCTTTTATTTCTGATTTTAGTTATTTGGGTCCTCTCTCTTCTTAGTCTAGCCAAGGGTTGTCAGTTTTGTTTACCTTTTTGAAAAACTAACTGTTAGTTTTGTTGATCATTTATATTGTTTTTCTGGTCTCTATTTCATTTATTCCTGCTCTGATCTTTATTATTTCCTTCCTTCTGTTCACTTTGGGCCTAATTTGTTTCTCTTTTTCCAGTTCCTTGAGTGTAAACTTTGGTTGTTTATTTGAAATATTTCTAATTTCTTAATATATGTATTTATTGCTATGAAATTTCCTCTCAGTACTACTTTTACTGCATCCCACAAAATTTGTTATGTTGTATTTTCATTTTTATTTGTTTCAAGATAATTTTTAATTTCTCTTTTGATTTCTTTTTTGACCCATTGGTTGTTTAGAAGTGTGTTGTTTAGTTTATATATATTTGTAGGTCTGCACACTTTCCTTTTGTTATTGATTTCTAATTTCATACCATGAAATTGTAGTCAGAGAAGATAGTTGGTATGATTTCAGTCTTACTACATTTGCTAAGATATGTTTTGTGGCCTACCATATTATCTATCCTGGAGAGTATTCTTTAGGCACTTAAGAAGAATGTGTATTTTGCTGTTGTTGGATGGAATATTCTGTAAATGTCTGTTAAGTTCATTTGTTCTGAGGTATTTTTCAATTCCAACATTTCCTTGTTGATTTTCTGTCTGAATGATCTATCCATTGCTGATAGCCCCTACTATTATTGTATTGTTGTCTATTTCTCCCTTAAGATCTGTTAGTATTTGCTTAATGTATTTAGGTGCTTGGGTGTTGGAAGTGTATGTATTTACAATTGTTGTGCCTTTTTAATGTATTGACCCCTTTATTATTATATAATGACCGTCTTTGTCTCTTATTACTCTTTTTGACTTGAAGTCTATTTTGTCTGATACAGGTATGGCTATGCTGCCTTCTTTTGGTTTCTGTTTGCTTGAAATATCATCTTACATTCTTTCACTTTGAGCCTGTATGTGTCTTTAGAGCTGAAGTAAATCTCTCTCTTTAATTGTATAAGGTTTAATTAATTCCCATTTGAATATTCATTTGACTTCATATTGTTTATGTACCAGACTGCTCTTTCTCTTCTACTCTGTATTCCTTTTTTTCTTTAGAAATAATTGTCATGCCAAACATTTATTTTCCTCCTTTGTGAATATTGAAAAAAGTATATTCAATTTTAAGTTAGAGGTATACGTATTATGAAATTTACTAATATTTAGTTTTTGAAGGAAACTTACATTTTACAATATAATTTATTACTTGATATTTGTCTTATATGAAGTCCCCGGGAATATTATTTTTATTCTTTATTCTTTTATACTTAGCCTATCTGTAACTGAGAGAATTGCATCTCAAAATAACAAAGTTCAATCTTGTAAGATAAAAGTTTTTTAATGAAAATTCATCACATTGTAATAGCTTTTTACAAAATAACAAAACCTGCACATTTATGGTTAATTAATCTATGACAAAGGAAGCAAGAATATACAATGGAGAAAAGACAGTCTCTTAAATAAGTGGTGCTGGGAATGTTGGACAGCTACATGTAAAAGAATGAAATTAGAACAGTCTCTAACACTACATACAAAAATAAACTCAAAATGAATTAAGACCTAAATGTAAGGTTGGATACTGTAAAACTCCTAATTAAAAACAGGCAGAACACTCTTTGACATAAATTGCAGCAGTTTTTCTGGGTTGGTTTCCTAGAGTAATGAAAACAAAAGCAAAATAAACAAATGGGACTTAATTAAATATAAAATCTTTTGCCCAGCAAAAGAAACCATATACAAAACAAAAAGACAACGTACAGAATGGAAGAAAATATTCGCAAAACATGTGACCAACAAGAGCTTAATTTCCAAAATAAACAGCTTATGCAACTCAACATCAGAAAAATCCCAAACAACCCAATCCAAAAAAAAAAAAAGGGTAGAAGACCTAAATAGATATTTCTCCAAAGAATACATACAGATGCTCAACAGGCACATGAAAAGATGCTTAATATTGCTAATTATTAGAGAAATGCAGATCAAAACTACAATGAGGTATCACCTCACACAGGTTAGAATGATCATCATCAAAAAGTCTACAAGTAATGCTGGAGAGGGTGTAGAGAAAAGGGAACACTTCTGTGCTGTTGATGGGAGTGTAAATGGGTGCAGCCACTATGGAGAACAGTATGGAGTTTTCATAAAAAACTTAAAAATAGAGTTATAATATAACCCAGCAATTCCACTCCTGGGCATATATCTAGAAAAGATGAAAACTCTGTTTTGAAAAGATGCATGCATTCCAGTGTTCACAGCGACACTATTTACAATAGCCAAGGCATGGAAGCAACCTAAATGTCCATTGAAAGATAACTGAATAAAGATAGTTTTGGTATATATACAGTGGAATACTACTCAGAAATAAAAAGAATGAAATAATGCCATTTTTAGCAACATGGATGGACCTAGAGATTATCGTAATAAGTGAAGTAAATCAGACAAAGAAAGACAAATATCATAAAATATTACTTACATGTGGAATCTAAAAATATGATACAAATGAACCTATTTACAGATTTACCTGTTTACCCAAAGCAGACATAGATTCACAGACACAGAAAACAAGTTTATGATTAACAAAGGTGAGAAGGGAGGGAGGAATAAATTGGGACTTTGGGATTAACAGATACACACTATATATAAAATAGGTCAACAACAAGGACCTATTGTATAACACAGGGAGCTATAGTCAATATCTTGTAATAATCTAGAATGGAAAAGAATCTTAGAATATGTGTGTGTGTGTGTGTGTGTGTGTGTATATAAAACTGCTTAACTTTTCTGTATACCTGAAACATGGTAAATCAAATATACTTCAATAAAAAAAGATACTGTAAAATTCTTCCCAACTGCAATTTAAATTAGGAATAATGGTTTTTATATTACCATTTTTATCGTAAGTCAGTTGTATATTTTTATGAATGTATTTATGGGTTCTCTATTATGTTATATTGGTCTATTTATATGTACTGTGTCAATCTGATACTATCTTAATTATTATAGTTTATCATGTCTTGATAGCCTGTAAAAAGGAAATCTTCCCACCTTGCTCTTCACCTGTGTACTTCTGTATAAATTTTAGGATCAGACTAAATTTCTATAAAAATTCTGTTTGGGTTTCATTAGAATTGCATTGACTGTATATGTAAATTTTTACAGAAAAGGTAAATTTACAGTATGAATTTCTTTAAATTCTTGAACACAGTACATACTGTTTTAAAAATCTTATTTCTTTCAATGCATGTTTACATTTCCTGATAAAGAAGCTATCAAAAACTTTGATATCTTGTTGACATTAGAAATAATTTAATTCCTAATAGAAAACTCCAGTCATTTAAGTTACTTGTATATAGGTGATTATATGTGAATGGTTTTGTGAGAGTGTATTTCCAAATTTCATACAGATTCATTTATGAATGAAAAATGTGATTGAAAATGTAGTTTTATTTAACAACTTAAGGTTATTTTCTGAAATATCATACTTTCCACAGAAATAATTTTGTCACTTCTCATTTCTCATCTCATTTTTTTCTTTAAATCAAAACTTCAAAACACAATGAAAACTTCCCCCATCTCAGTTATTAATAGGCAGTTATTAATAACTGTTAGGCAGTTATTTTAATGATTAAATATTATTCCTAGTGTGATACAACTTTTATAATACAGAAGAATTTTTGTGTACCGTAAATATTCATTAGGACATCTGTGATATCAATGTTTGAGTAATAATGCTTTAAAATTTACAATATTATGACAGAATTGTGGTATTCCGTGGTACAGATAGGAAGATAGGAATAATCATTAGACATTTTGCATTTATATGAAGACTGACTTAGATTTTTTTTTCTACAGTTCGAGGCTTTTCTTCGGTAGAAGATTTTGAGAATTACGTTAAGTATGAAAAGAAGTCTTCTCGTGTGCTGGCTGCTGTTGTATTTGATCATGACTTCAAGAACAGTAAAGACAGATTGCCACTTAAGGTAAGAAAGTTTTATCCAAAGACCTTATAATTAAACTTTAAAGTTTCAGAGATTTAATGAGATATAGGTAACATCTCTATTTTTATAAATGGGAAAAATGATAACTTACCCAAGATCATAACTGCTAGTATATAACAGATCAGGGATTTGAATCCAGCTCCAGCTTATTTTAATACCTATGCTTTTAACCATTATGTTATACTGATGAGGAGAAAACTGTAACTTAAGGTCTTATATTCAGAAAATGAAATAATGGGAACTTTGGTAAGGATATTCACTTTGCCCATCTACCTGGCCAGGCAGATGCTTCTGGTCCTGAAAATTGTGGTGAAGAAAATAAGAATATAGTTAGATAAAAAAGATGGGTAGCAATATCCGTTACCTGCTTAAATACCTTCTTGAATGTCAGAGAGTGTATTATCTATAATACGATGTTTAAAATTTTTAATGTGTTGGTTTTAAATGTAATTACCGTTCTAACTTTGTATGTGAAGTCGAGTTTATAATAAAGCTGTTAGCAGATGAAAGCTAAGAAAAAAGAATACCCAGCCCACGTCTGAATGTCTTTTTGGCCGAGGCAGCTCTATTTCCTGAAACTATGAACTCTAGAGGGTGTTTCTCTGTCCTCTTGCTAGGACAACAAGCCTACAACTTGGTTTTGCTCTGCTGAATGCCTCCTTTTTTGCACTTTGTACCATGCGTTAATATATTGTTTTTACATATCCAAAGAGGTAATTGCTTTAACTTTGAGAATTCTTGGTGTGAATGGAATCTTCTGAAACGCCACTAATAACCCATTTGGATGTCCTTAAAACATTCGTTTGATTTTTCTTTTTTAAAGAAGGTACATATACTCTGACAGAGATTCCAACATGAAAGAATTCTTTCTTTTGAATGAATTGCTTAATTTCTCTTCTAATTCTCTAGTACCGCTCTTGGGCTCAGCCAGGGTTGCATCAAAATTAGGACATCTACAGACACTGAGGAAGACTCTGATAACATCCCCCGAAGAGAGTGTTTTGAACTTCGTAACTTGGTGTGTCTCTTTACCAGGTGTTATAGATGTGCTGCCCAGGGTTGAGGGGAACAATCAAACTATAGTATCTATGCATAGAGCCAGATACAGCATTTAGGGTGGAAGTGTTTGCCTGTAGAAGGAAAGAAAGATAAAGGAAAATCACTGGCAGGATAGTAGGTGTTCTTTCTCTCTGTCCTGTCCTCGCTTCACTCTTTTCACACGTGCCCACTTCCGGCTAATTACTGCCGCAAAAATACATACTGATGCTGATACAGGTTCATTGGTATTGATAGAGCGCCTGGCCCAAATATCAAATAACTTTGATGCAGTTACAAGCTTCATTTTTGTTGTTGATTCTCTGTATCTAGCATTTGGAATAAATTCCTGACAATTTTTTCACCCGGGTTATTTGCCCAGGTGCCTGTTTACTAAACTTTACCAAACAAAATTTCTTATTTCTGCTTTCTGACTTCATGGATAATGTAGTCATACTATACTGTCCTCTTGACCCCACCCCACGGCTCTTCTGTAGCTTAGTCGATTTTCCTGGGCGAGACTTAATCTGCCCACATAGGTACCACAGTCATCCAAGAACACTGAGAAGACCATGTTGCTGTGCTGTGTAAAAGACTTCAGGGGCATTCCATTAACTACACAGAAGTTCCTTTGCACAGAACACAGGGCCATCAGCAACCTGTTTTGTGAATATCCCTCCAGCCTCATTTTTTCCTCCTCTTTCTTTGAACTTTATGCTGTAACAATATTAAACTGGTAGTAGTTCTCTGCATGTACAGTGTTTAATCTTTTGCTTCTCTGCGTTTGATCACATTATTCTCTCTCTCTCTCTCTTTTTTTTGGGGATGTGTTCTCTGTCCCTCATTTTCTTAGTAGTTCTTACTGATTCTAGAGAAATCTTGCTGTGACGACCTATACAAAATCTCCTCTTCCCTCTTCTGTGCTCCCTTAACACCTTGTGAGTTCCCTGAGGTCAAGGATCATTTATTGAGAGTATTTAAGCATGCTGTAGCTACTTAAAACTTTGCTTTTAAATAACTGAATTATGTGAATGTTTTACCTAAACTTAGTGCACTTGCCTACTTTTTCTCACCTTACTGATTTCTCTGTTCTGCTTCTGTTGATCGTTGGCAACAGTAGTCTCTTGTTAAGCTACTCAGGTTCTACCATAAGTTACCCTGAAGTTGATTTAGCTCTCCAGATACAGTATATCATTACCTTCCCATTTAATACTTAAAACATTCAACATTCCACATTTAAATGTTGTTACCCCTTCTCTTACTGTATCTGGATTTTTTTCCTTATGTGTCATTCACTTTTTGAAGAGGGAGATACTTTGGCTTTACTATAATTGCCTAACATAATGGGAAGGGAAATTAATAGAACTTTTTGCATTTTCACCCAGTAGGCAGGTCAACTGTGGATGTAGAAAATACATTCATAATGATCAAAGAAGATACCACTATTGTGCGTTTGAAACTCAAAGGCAAAATGCCATGAAGATGAAAGAGGACACATAGAAATTTAGTCAATTTCAAATTATGACTGATTGTAGCATGTGAGTCTTGCTACTTGTCCCATGTGACAGTGACACTGTCATTTTCCATCATTTAAAATTCCATATTTCTTACTCTGTCCTCAAAACACAATTTTAAACTTTGCATTTATTTTCTTTTCACTGCTAGTATTTGCAGTTTAGTTTTCACTGGTTTAAAATGTTTGTTTTCTATTGTTCATTCTAGGTAAAATATTCTCTTCATTTTAGTGGTTTCAGCAATTATTTTTCAAAAGAATTGAGATGGAACACAGATCTTCTCTTTCCACAAATACCTCCTCCAGGAGTCAGGAACATGGATGAAGAAGGGGGAAATCCTGGTGAGCAGATCCTTAAGCATACTTATATTATTAGTTTGATTGTAAGCTAGGAGTCATATCAATGTGTGTGACTCATTCTTTTTCAACACGTGAGAAAGTTGTTTATTCATTAATTGTCATAATAAATTTTTTAAATTTATTTTTATTTTAAAGACAAACATATAGAAAACGTTATACATTTGAAAAAGATCTTTATATTACCTTAGATCATTTCCTGAACTTTATCAATGTATATCCATACATTTATATAGTCTTAATTGGTAAATGTTGGCTCTGCCGACTTAATAGATACACCTTCTGCATTGTCTGCATATGTATGGTTCTAAATTATTTTGGGGAGGAGTTGATGAGTATTTTTTAATTATGCAATCATAATTTTAAATTCTTTTTAAATTGTATAGATCAACTTGAAAGATAAAAAAATAAAGGATTTGAATTAACAGTCTTAAGAATGTGTCTTTAGTAAATTATTCAAGGGAAGACAAAAGCTATGTGCAATTTACCATTATGAATAAAAACTGGGAAATAGTAACAACAGTCTGTAATAAGTACATGGATAAGAATATAATAATATGTCAGTTTGACAGGCTACTGTGTAGTGATTAAAAATAATCATTATCAGGCCTGAAAATACAGAGCCATATATAGAGAATTATGAAAATACGTAGGAATTTATATAATGATTGGAATAACTGTCTGAAAATGAAAACAGTTAAAAGAGTGGTGGGATTGTGTAGTGTGTTGTCATCTTATCAAAAAACGTTTTGAATATTTCTCTAATCAAAAGTTAAAAAGGAGTCTGGCCTCTTTTAAAATTAATGTGCTGCATCCTAGCAAAAGCAATCCTAAGAGGGAAGTTCGCAGCGATACAGGCCTTCCTCAAAAAACAAGAACAATCTCAAATAACCTAACCTACCACCTCATAGAATTAGAAAAAGAAGAACAGACAAACAAAAAAAACACATAAAGTCAGCAAAAGGAAAGAAATAATAAAGATCAGGGAGGAAATAAATAAAATTACATAAAGCAATGTACCTTTTTCATGTAGTAGCTTAGTTTAGGGAAGATAGTAATGCAATTGCATGTTATTATCTGCTGGTGTTCCAAATTGCTGTAGGTTTTGTGAACTTGTTTTGTTCTATGAATTAAAAGCTTTGAATTACCTGAATTGCCTTCTTTGCTGGCCTGTCAGTTTCTTAATATACTGAACTTGACAATCTTTGTTTTCTCATTAGGGTACTACAATGAAGCCTTCCTTCTTGTGCAGCATGCTTTAGATAAAGCCATCATGGTGTACCATAATGATGGAGCTGCAGAAAAGCTGTTTGAAAATGCCACCATTTTTCTTAGAAAATTTCCATACCCTGCTAATTATCTTGATACATTTATGTTCACGTTTGTGTTTATCTTCCCTTTGATAGTTTTACTTATGTTTTCTCCAACTCAACTTACCCTTCTCAGGACCATTGTTATGGAAAAGGAAACCAGATTAAAGGTAACTTCATTTTCTTTGTGGCGTTTTGGGCCTGTGGAACAGATCTGTGTGCAGAATTGGACTATTTCTATATATTTGGCACTGGTGAATGGTTATACTGCAGTAGCAATATACAAATATAAATTGGATATAGAGTGTGCACTGTGTTATTTGTCAATTTTCTGATGTTTTATTTTTATCTAAATTCTTGATTTGGCTTATAGTTTTATTGACTTACCATTTGACAAGAATGTTATGGAGAGAGGTCATGTATTAAATGTCATGACTCCTCTTTGGAATAAAATGGACAGCATATGAGCTCTTGAATTAGATGACTTTAAGATACACTTCAATTCTAAGATTTGAGATGCTTTTCAATGTTAAGTCAAATCAAGGCCATATTATAAAGAGCAGGGGCTCTAAAGTCACAGAGAAAGCCATCAATTCATCCATATACCCATTAGTTGGATCAACATTTATCTATTAATTACCTGCTTTGTTCCAGGGAGTTTGATAGACCTTAGATTTAAATCCTGGCTCTGCCAGTTATTAACTCTGTGATCGTAGCCTGTTTCCTCATGTAAATTGAAGATAGTAATGGTAGATTTCTAGGGCTTTCAGTGGGGGTTAAATGAGATGTAATTTTTTAAAGTCTCTAGGTCAGTCTCTGACCTATAGTAAACACTCCACGAATAGCAGTTAAAAAGAAGACATAATTCCTATTCACAAATTGTGAAAGGTTTAGCTGAGGATATATTAATAAACAGAGTTGCTTTTATAATACGATAAGCTCCCAGGGAGGTAGAAAAGGTTATTCGTGTAGTACTGAGGGGTTGATGCTTGATTTGAGCAATGGGGGTAACAGGTGTTCACTAGGTGGACAGCACTGAGAGATGGGCTTTGAAACCCTGTCTTATGGCTATCAGGGTTGCTTTCAGAAAAGGGACTCTGGAGAGGGCTATGGAGGGCAGGTAGATTAGGGATTGGCAGGCTTTTTGAGGGAAACACAGTAAATATTTTAGGCTTGTGGGTCACATGCATCTCTGTCACATATCCTTGTCTCTCTCTCTTTTAAACATTCAGAAATATAAAATCCACATTTAGCTCACAAGACATGCTAAGGTGGTCTGTGGGCTGGATCTGGCACACAGGCCTTACTTTGCTGACAGAGTTTAACAATAAAGACAAGGCTGACAGTGAGGAGCCAATTACGAGCTAATTATAACAGACCAGGAAAAGCAGGAGGGCCCGAGATAAAGTGGTTTAGTATATAGGAATAGACAAGGAAGAGTTTAAGAAATGTATAGTAACTTATGGTGAAAAAAGAATATGAAAATGAGTAGGTGTATGTTCTATGTGACTGAAGCATTGTGCTATACACCAGAAATTGACACAACATTGTAAACTGACTATACTTCAATTAAAAAAAAAAAAAAATATATATATATATATATATATATATATAAAAGAAATATAAGGGAAGTAGAGATCAGTGGAAATGGATAAGTACATAATTCACTTCAAATTCTGGAATTTTGTGCACACTTCTGTCGGTAAGTTTCTTTTCCATAGATAGGTTGTTCTTAAGGTATACTGAGGATTACTTACCAACTTGTATTGAGGTGAGGAACTAGGCCATGTTTCCTGAAGGGACAGTGATGCTTGGGTTTACAGAATGGGATAGAAGAGAAAATCGTTCTTCTGGGCAAGGGATTGCTCTTCTTTCCGTTTCCTGATTATGCTAATGAAATTTTATCATCCCCCCAAATCAGCCCGACTTGAAGCCCCAGTCTTATCAGTATAATGTTATATAGTATGGTATAGTAGACATAATATGTGAGTGCTGCCAATTCTTGCCTCTGTAACTTTTGGGTAAGTTTCTTAACATCTCTGTGTCTCATCTGTAAAATGAAGATAAAAAATACTCCGACTACACAGAGTTGTTGTGCCAATTAAAGAGATACTAGTTGTTAGTGCATAGGAAATACTGTGTAGCTATTAACATTAGTTCTCTCTCCATTCCCTTTGTCCCCTGTGTGTGGCATTTGCCAACCAGCATAAATTTTGTTTCTTTTTCTCCATTAGTGGAAATGTCATTTTCTAGTTCAAGCTCTCATTAATTTTTCACCATCTAGTTATTACAGAAATCTTCCCATTGATTTCCCTAACCACTGTCTTCCCGTAGTCTTAATTTACATTAAACTCTTTTCTCTCAATCCCAAAATGGTTCATTTTTTTTTTTTTTTTACCATTCCTCATTTTGTTTTCTCCTACTAGCATATCTTTTCCTCTATTTTTCCTAACTGGTAAGTAATCTCTTTGAACTCTATTTTCAACTTTCACCTTCAATTTACTAGTTTTCTCTTTGTGTCTACAGGTCATGTGACACAAACTTCAGTCAAGTAGTTTAAATTATTTATTATTTACTTATTAATTTTTAAATTTTGAGTTGAAATATAAAATAAATACATGTAAAATACACATACCTATGTGTACAGATCTTTGAAATACGAACACATTCATGTAACTACTATGCCAGTCAAGAAATAGAATGTTGCCAGCAATCCAGAAACCCCTGGCATCCCATGCAAATCACTACATCTTCTCTCTTCTCCAAAAATAGTTACTATTTAAATTTCAAAATACTGTATTAGTATTTCCTGCTTTTAAAACTCTGTTTAAATAGAATCACACAATCGCTCTCCTTTTGTGACAGTGAGAATCATTGATGTTCTTCTGTGTAGATGTAATTTGGCCATTTTCATTGCTGTGTAGTGTTACACTTTATGAATATATCACAGTTTGCCACTCTACTGTTGATGGACATTTGATTGTTCAAGTTTTAGGCTATTACAGTAAGCCACTGTGAATATTTTGGTGCACATGTGCACTTTTTCTGTTGGGTATATACCTAGGATTGAGATTGCTGGAGTATACAATCCACATATTTTCAGCCTTGTTAAATAAGGCTAAATGTTTTTCCAAAGTGTGTGCCAATTTATTCTTATCAGTAATGTAAGAGAGTTACTCTTGCTCCATAAGTATGCTAACAATTGGTGATGTTAGTCTTTTTTTGATGTATATGTAAGTATTATTGAAGTATAGTCAGTTTACAATGTTGTGTCAGTTTCTGGTGTACAGCATAATGCTTCAGTCATACATGAATGATGTTAGCCGTTTTTAATTTTAACCATTCTGGAAGGGGTATAGTGGTAACTCATTGTGATTTTAATTTGATTTTGCTTGTTAACTAATAATTTTGAAAACTTTTTCATATGCTGATTGGCCACATGAATACTCTCTTTTGTGAAGTGTCTATTGAAAAGTCTTTTCCCCATTTTTCTATTGGGCTGTGTGTCTTTTTTCACTAATTTGCAAGCACTCTTTATATATTTTGGATGTAAGTCCTATATGTGATATATGTATTGCAGATATTTTCTCCCAGTACATAGCTTGTAATTCAGTGTCTTTGGACTTACAAAGTTCTTAACTTTAATGTAATGAAATCTTTTCCTTTATGATTAGTGCCTTCTGTGGCCAGCCTATGGTGGCTGAGTTTCCCCACATTCTCTTCCTTGTAATTCTTTAAACTTTCTTTTTTCTACTCTTTGCATGTAAGCCTCTAAATTTACCTCTTAGTCATAACTTTAGTTGCGACCTACAAGTTGAAGTACAGTGTTTTCTTTATCATATAGTTCAAAATAGTTTCTGGAGGGGAAGGTGTAGCTCAGTGGTAGAGCACATGCTTAGCATGCACAAGGTCCTGGGTTCAATTCCCAGTGCCTCTATTAAACAACAACTAATAATAATAATAAACAAACAAACAAACCTAATGACCGCCTCCACAAGAAAAATTTTAAAAATATTTTCTAA